>NW_006921961.1:2858602-2861066 GCF_000298275.1 Orycteropus afer afer
TTTTTTTAAACATTCTCTTTCTGTTGTTGTTGTTGTTGTTTGGTGACTTTGAGTCAGTTCTGATTTGCATCAGCACTATGTATAATAGATAATATGTTCCCAGGGCTTGTGATATCCTTCAGTAGTATGCATGTTTGAGTCCATTTTTGCAGTCACTGTGTCAATCCATTTCATTGAGTGTCTTCCTTTTGTTTTTACTCACCCTCTACTTTACCAAGCATGATAGTCTTCTCTGGGAATTGGTCCTTCCTGATAATGTGCCCAAAGTAAGTGGGAAAAAGTCTTGCCATCCTCATATTGAAGGAGCATTCTGGATGTAATTCTAAGATAGATCTGTTCATTCTTTGGCAGTCTGTAGTATATTCCATATTCTTCACCAGCACCGTAATTCAAAAGTACAAATTCTGCTTCATTTCTCTTTATTAATTGCACATCTTCTTCATGCATATGAGGTATTTGAAAGTATCATGGCTTCAGTCAGGTGCACCTTAGTTCTCAAAATGATATCTTTGCTTTTTAGTTCTTTAAGGATGTCTTTTGCAGAAGATTTGCCCAACGCAATACATCATTTGATTCTTGACTGCTGCTTTCTTGGGTATTGATGTAGATAGAAATAAAATGAAAGCCTTGACAACTTCAATCTTTTCTCCATTGATCATGATATTGTTTATTGGTCCAGTTGGGAAGATTTTTATTTTCTTTATGTTGAGGTGTAATTCATACTGAAGACTGTAGTGTTTGATCTTCATCAATTACCAAATCAATCCTTTTTACTTACAGCAAACAAAGTTGTGTTATCTGCATATCACAAGTTGTTAACCAGCTTTTCCCCAACTCACATGCTTCTTTCTTCCTCATATATTTCAGCTTCTTGGATTATCTGTTCAGCATACAGTTTGAAAAAGTACAGTGAAAAGATACAATCCTGGCATACATCGTTTCCAATTTTTAACTACATAATATTCCCTTGTGTTCACACTACTGCCTCTTGGTCTGTTTATAGGTCCAATGAGCACAATTAAGTATCCTAGAATTCCCATTCTTCACAGTGTTATCCATCATTTGTTATAATCCACACAGAGGAATTCTTTTGCATACAATACAATACAAGTAAATATATTCTTTGCTTTCAGCCATGATTCATCTGACATCAATGATGTCTCTTGCTCCACATCCTCTTCTGAATGTGACACAAATTTCAGGTGGTATCTTTTTATGTATAGGTCTATTCGTTTTTAAATTATCTTTACCAACATTTTTTTTCTTGTGATATTGTTAGTGTTTGATAATTTCCACATTCCATTGGATTGTATTCCTTTTCTTTTCTTTTTTTGTTTTTTCTTGCATTTAGTAATCAGAGGTTCTTTGCTCAGTTTCAAGCCTGTCTTCTGCTATAGCCAGAGGGAATGGCAGAGAGGATCATGATGGAAGCAAAGAGTTGAACACTGACTTCTAATAAGGTGTCGGAATAGGCTGACAAACTATACACACCCTCTTCAACAAAAAAAGAGAAACTAATTGACAGAGATACAGAAGATAATCCTGGAGCCCTGAGCTTTGAAAGGAAATATACTGAAGTGGATTAGGCACCAACTAGTGAAAAAACCTGAAAGAAAACAGTGAGTGTGGAGATGGACAGAGCTGTGGACTGTCAGCTACTCTGATGGCACTGTTGTTGTTGTCATTAGGTGCCGTTGAGTCATTTCTGACTCATAGCAGCCCCATGCACAGCAGAATGAAACACTGCCCAATCCCATGCCAGCTCCACGATCCCTGCTATACCTGAGCCCATCATCACTGCCACCGTGTCAATCCATCTTGTTGAAGGCCTCCCCCTCTTTCATTGACCCTCCACCCTACCAAGCATGACATCCTTCTCCAGGGAATGGTCCCTTCTGACAACATGACCAAAATAGGTGAGACGAAGTCTGGCCATTCTTGCTTCCAAGGAGCATTCTGGCTGCACTTCCTCCAGGACAGATCTGTTAGTTCTTTAAGAGTTCATGGTACTTTCAGCATTCTTTGCCAGCACCACAACTCAAAAGCATCAACTCTTCTTTGGTCCTCCTTATTCATTGTCCAGCTCTCACATGCATAAAAGGTGATTGGAAATATCATGGCTTGTGTCAGGTGTACCTTAGTTCCCAAGGAGACATCCTTGTTCCTCAGCACTTGAAACAGTTCCTTCGCAGTTGACTTTCCAAATGCTACACATTGTCTAATGTCCTGACTGCTGCTTCCGTTGGCATTGATTGTAGAACCAAGCAATGTGAATTTTTTGACAACCTCAATCTTCTCTCAATTTATTGTGATGCTGCTCATTGGTCCAGTCATGAGGATTTTTGTTTCCTTATATTGAGACTCAATCCGACCAGCAGACTGTGTTCTTCGATCTTCATCAGAAAGTGCCTCAAGTCATCCTCACTTTCAGCAAGCAAAGTTATATCATCTGCGTATCTCAGGT
>NW_006921961.1:2861376-2862710 GCF_000298275.1 Orycteropus afer afer
CACATTCTGTGGGATCACCTTTCTTTGGAATGGGTACAAATATGGATCTCTTCCAGTCAGTTGGGCAGGTAGCTGTCTTCCAAATCTCTTGGCATAAGTGAGTGAGTGCCTCCAATGGGGCACCTGTTTGTTGAAATATCTCAATGGGTATTCCATCAATTCCCAGAGCCTTGTTCTTCGCTAATTCTTTCCTTGCAGCTTTGATTTCCTCCTTCAGTATCATTGGTTATAGATCATATGCCATTTCCTGAAATGGATGAAGATCGACCAGTTCTTTTTGGAACAGTGACTCTGTGTATTCCTGCCATCTTCTCTTGATGTTTCCTGAATCATTCAATATTTTGCCCATAGAATCTCTCAATATTGCAACTCGAGGCTTCAGTTTTTTCTTCAGTTCTTTCAGCTTGAGAAATGCTGAGTGTGTTCTTCCCTTTTGGTTTTCAGACTACAGTTTTTTGCACATATCATTATAGTAATTGGTTTTGTCTGCTCAAGCTGCCCTTTGAAATCTTCTGTTCAGCTCTTTTGTCTTGTCATTTCTTCCATTGGCTTTAGCTGCTCTCCACTCAAGGGTAAGTTTCAGAGTCCATTCCATCATTCATTTTTGTCTTCTCTTCTTTACTTATTTTTTAATGATCTTATGCTATCTTCATGGATAATGTTCTTGATATCCTCCCTCAATTTTTCTGGTATTTGGTCGTTGGTGTTCAATGCATCAAATCTATTCTTTAGATGATCTCTAAATTCAGGAGGGATATATTCAAGATCATACTTTGGCTCTCTTGGACTTGTTTTAATTGTCTTTAACTTCAAGTTGAACTTTCATATGAGTAGTTGGTGGTCTGTTCCACAATCAGCTCCTGGCCTGGTTTTGGCTGAAGGTATTGAGCTTTTCCACTGCCTCTTGCCACAGATGGAGTCAATCTGATTCCTGTGTGTTCCATCTGGTGAAGTCCACATGTACAGCCTCCGTTTGTGTTGTTGAAAAAAGGTGTTTGCAATGAACAAGTCGTTGGTCTTGCAAAATTCTACCATGAGAGTTCCAGCAGTATTTCTGTCACCAGTGCAGAATTTTCCAACCACTGGTGATACTTCTCTTTTTCCAACTTTTGCATTCCAGTCCCCAGTGATAATTAACACATCCTGATTGCATGTTCAGTCAATTTCAAACTGCAGAAGTTGATAAAAATCTTCAATATCCTCATCTTTGACTTTGGTGGTTGGTGCATAAATTTGAATAATAGTCATATTAGCGGGTCTTCCTTGTAGGTGTATGGATATTATCCTATCACTGACAGCATTGTACTTCAGGACAGATCTTCAAACATGCTTTG
>NW_006921961.1:2863486-2871621 GCF_000298275.1 Orycteropus afer afer
CTGCTACTTTGAGGTGCTTGAGTTCCCTTTAATCCCCTTTCTCCCACTCTCCTGCCCTTCTGCTTTGGGCATGCATGAGTTCCCTTTAATCCCCTTTCTCCCGTTCTCCCATGCTGCTGCTTTGGGTGTTCCTGAGTTCCCTCTCCTCACCTGGATCACTGCAGCTGACTGTTCCTCTCTCCAGGTTCCTGGCTTTTCATACCCTTTCTCCTGCTGTCCTGCCCTGCTGCTTTGGGTGTGCCTGAGTCTCTCTCCTCACCTGGATCCCTGTGGCTGACGGCTCCTGATGGCACTAGCAACCTGAATATTTCCAAGTGGGGTTGAGACCTGGAAATTGACCTAAGGGTGATCCCTGGTGGCCAAGGGCTACAGGAATGACTACTCTTGTGGCCTATGACTAGGAAGGGAAACAGCAAGGAAGGAGACAGCCTTAGCTATGGACTTTCAGCTGTCTGGAGAACACAGCCATTTTTGTTGTTTACAAGTGGTGACCATTTTGGATATTGAAAGTGACTGAGAGCACAACCATTTTTAATGTTTACAAGTGGCAGCTGTTTTGGATATTTAAAGTGACAGCATTCTCATTCAGATTCCAGAAACCTAAGAATAGGCTCCAATTGCCACGGATGGCAGGGACATATGGGAGGCTGACAATGGGGAAGGAGACAGGTTGTGAGTGTGTAAGTGCTGCCAACTAGTGAATAGAGGAGCACAGTGCCCTGCTTATGTAGATAACATCCAAATAAAACAAAGAAAACAAAAATTGTTTGCAAGTCACTCCAACATATAATCACCAATTAAATATAAAACAAAAACATCACAGTGTTTCAGAGACAACAGAGCATCAGAGTCCACACAAAGAAGCAAAATGAAGCAAGATAAACAAGGGACCAGGATATAGACCCAGAACATATCCCTGAGGAAGAAGCAGCATTGGTACTCCTTGACAAGAATTCCAAAGAATTATATTAAGGTACTTTCAATGGATTGAGAGATGGATCAAGGAAAACACTCATAAAATTGAGGAAAACACAGAGAACCCTACAACAATTTCAAAAGACAATAGAAGAACAAAATGACAAAATAAATGAAAAATTAGAAATGATACAAAATCTACAGATAGAAATCCAGAAGACTAATGCTAAATTTTCAGAAGTAGATAACATATTGAAAGGGCAATGGAGTAGAATTGAATCAGCTGAAGACAAAATTAACGAGATTGAAGACAAATACCTCAATACTTCTTTGGAAGGGGATCAATAAGAAAAAAAAGATAAAAAGAAAATGAGGAAAGTCTAAGGATCATGTGGGATACCATCAAAAGGAATAATCTATGTGTAGTTGGGATTCCAGAACAGAAAGAGAAAAAGAAAACCACTGAGAAAATTGTCCAAGATTTGTTGGAAGAGAATTTCCCTGGTATCATGAAAAGAGAATATACCAATCCAGGAATTCCAATGAACCGCAAACAGGATAGGACCCAAAAGAAAATCACCAAGACATATTATCATCAAAGTCACCAAATCCAAAGACAAAGAATCCTGAAAGCAGCATGGGAAAAATGAAATGTTACCAAAAGGGCAACTAATAAGACTAAACTTGGATTTCTTGGAAGAAACCATGCAGATGAGAAGAAAATGGGATAGTAGTATACATAAAACCCTGAAAGAAAAAAAAAATTCCAAACAAGAATTATCTACCCAGAAAAATTGTTCTTCAGCTAAGGGACCTCTCATGGAGTAGTGCCTAAGGCATTTGAATGGTAACCAGAAGACTGGTGGTTCAAACCCACCAGCCTCTCCTTGGAAGGAAGATTGGGCAATCTACTTCTGTAGTGATACTGCTTGGAAAACCCAAGGAGGGGTCACTGTAATTTGGATCCGACTCAATGGTAGTGAACCCAGCAAAATTGTCCTTTAAATATCATAGTGAAATTGGCAAAATTCAAGAAGACAGAAAATAACAAATGCTGGCAAGAATATGGAGAGATTGGGACTCTCACACACTGCTGGTAGGACTGTCAAATGATACAACCACTGTGGAAAGCTTTATGTTGTTGTTGTTAGGTACCGTCGAGTCAGATCCGACTCATAGTGACCCCTCCTTGGGTTTCCGAGGCAATATCACTATGGAAGTAGATTGCCCCTTCTTCCTTCTGAGGAGTGGCTGGTGGGTTTGAACCACCAGCCTTCTGGTTAGCGGTCAAGTGCCTTAGGCACTATGCTAGCAGAGCTTCCGGAAAGCAGTATGGCGATTCCTTAAAAATTTGGAATCAGAAATGCCATTTGATCCAGCCATTCCATTACTTGGTATATATCCTAAAAAAAGTGAGAGTCAGGACAAGAACAGATATATGCACACCCCTGTTCATGGCAGCACTATTTACAATAGCAAAAATATGGAAATAAGCTAGATGCACATCAACAGAAGAATGGATAACCAAACTATCATACATACACACAATGGAATATTATGCAACACTATACAATAATGGAGAATCTGCCAAATACTGCATAACATGGATGAACTTGGAGGACATTATGCTGAGTGAAATAAGTCAATCACAGAAGGACAAATATAGTATGAGTTCATTATTGTAAAAAGTCAAGGAAAGTTTATATATGGAAAGAAACTTTCTTTGTTGGTTACCAGGGATGGGAGGGGACACTGCAAAAAGAATGCAATGACCCACGTCACTTTAGTTTTATGTATCTCACTGTACATACATTATATTTCAATAAAATGTATTTGATAAAAAAAAAGAATTGAGCATAGAAATGTCTAGCCTATGGATAATGCTACAACAGTATAATGTAATAGTGTAAATGTCAGTTGAAAATATAGATATCAATTAATCCACCAAGTAATGGTTCTCTTTCCTTCTTGGACTTATTATCATTTAAATGAGGATCACTCTTCCTGGTCTAGGACATGTCACCTTTTCCAACAAAGAATGTTTCTTAAATATTGAGTGACAACATTGACATTGAAGAATTTTGGCAGTCTTGTCAAAGACAAATACAATATTCTTAATGAGATACATAGATATATATTTGAAGAATGCCACTTGAAGGTCCTTAGACCCATTATTGATTGCTATGTTTGAAATATCCTTACCTTATCCGTGAAAAATACAGCCATATATTCTGATAGAAATTCCCTGGCTTTGTCTTTAATCAATAAAATTGTCTAGATCTTGGCATATATAGTAAAGTAGTAAGGATTATTGTCAGTCTCAGTGCTGGTGTAGTTTCAGTCCTGGAGAGAATGCCATGGACAGAGATCTCTGGAAAGATATAAGTTCATATTACACAGAGGAAGTTTTCCTGACCAAAGAGCACATACCATTGGCCCAGTGTCATTTTCAACACAATGTCATGCCCATAAAGCCAGGCTGAAAGTCAAGAAGTCTGACAAGTATCAGCCAGGGTTGACGGGAAGGGGACATGTGGACTCAGAGACATCCGGGACTCTTCTCCTGGGTTGGGAGACCACCCAGAGGTCTTTTATCCCAAAAGTCCTTCAGCATGATTAAGTTCCTACCTCTGGAGCAGGATCAGATCTTGCAATTCCCACAGTATAATAGCACTCATCTCGCTTCCTCCCTGTGTTTCCCATTTCCATTCTTCTTTCTTATCCCTTTCTGCCTCCTGAGTTTATCTCTGGACAATAGATGTTCTTTGTAACTCGTAGGTCACTTCTCTTTGGAACAGGCACAAATATATATCTCTTCCAGCTGGTAGGCCAGGTAGCTGTCTTCCAAATGCCTTGAACTGCATGAGTAAATGCTTCCAAGATTAAGAAAGACTAGGAGAAGGACCTGATGATCTACTTCTGAAAAAAAAAAAAAAAAAAAAGAGCCAGTGGGAGCACTGTGGATAGCAGCAGAATACTGTCTGATATAGTACTGAGAGAGGAGTCCCTCAGAGTGAAAGGCACTCAAAATATGACTAGGGAAGGGTTGTCTCCGCAAGGTGAGGCAACCTTAATGATATTGATGGAATAGAGTTTTTGGGATCTACATTTGTTGATGTGGTATGACTCAAATTGAAAAGAAAAAGCTGCAAATAGCTATCAGTAATCAGAACGTGAAATTTTCTTACTAGAATGGCTAAAAATCAGAATACAAGTAATTAATTCAGTCATTCATTAACTTATTCAACAAACCTTTTTTGAGGGACATGTTTTGAAAAAAATAGGAGCTTTGGATTAAATGCTAAGAGCATAAACATTAAAATTACATTAGGTCATGCCTATGAAAAGTTCCTAATCAATCAAATAAATATGAAAAAATAAGTGCAATATTATGTGCTTTGCAAATACAGAATGTTTAAATATACAAAAAGTGTAAAATGATTGAGGTGGTTCACTATGTAGGAATATCTAGATAAAGTAATTAGAAAGATTAGAGTAAGACAGCATATTGAAAAATGATGTAGTGTTATAATTACTTGTACATGAATAACCTACAAATTATTCAAGGTTAAATTTTTACAATTGGGAAAAATGGAGATAATCTAAATGATCCTTTGAAGGAGATTTATCAGTGAGTTTGGGATATAATGAATCAATAAAGAATAGTGTGTTGTCATTAAAATGTTAAAATGTTGATAATGTAATCTTTTTTTTGGAAAAGGGGAAAGTTGGATAATGGAAGGTTACTTTTGCTTTCTTAAATGATAATGTGTTAAAACTGTAATTATTTAATTATTTTTTTAGTAGGGAAATTTTCTTCTTGTATCACACTGAACTTTTCCAAATTCTCTATAATTCTATGCACTGCTCAATAACACACATAAATTATAGGAATTCTATTTCCTTGTCCAGCAGTACCTAATGGAAATAACAGTCACAGCTTATGAACCAATGCCAAGAAGATACTTCTAGAGCATTTAAAATTTCTGTGAAAATAAAAACAAAAAAATATATATGTTTTGGACAATATGTATTTATGTGTAATGAAAATATTAAAGTCATCTGTGTGCTGTGTAGTTGAATATAACTATGGTCTCAAATATACAACTAACTGATAATTTATATTCTGTTCCCACATTTCTGTTGAAGTACTAAGTAAAAAGGGAATTTTTAACTTGATTTCTGTATTAAATGATGGTCTGATATTTGAATTATATGTCCCAGATGGACTCAGATGATTATGATTAATCATTAATCCATTCCATAAATTTGAATTGTCTTTTAAATTGATATGCTACTTAACTGAATAGGATGACTTGGTATTTATTGCAGTAAACCAATGTCTGTAAAGGTGGGCTCTCAGAAGCTGGATCAATTTTTTAAACGAGCAA
Organism: Orycteropus afer afer; assembly: GCF_000298275.1. Taxonomy (NCBI): domain Eukaryota; kingdom Metazoa; phylum Chordata; class Mammalia; order Tubulidentata; family Orycteropodidae; genus Orycteropus; species Orycteropus afer. Next base: position 2,868,793 of record NW_006921961.1, read on the forward strand.
TTCACTTAAATTCAAAGTTATTTCTTGAAGTCATATCCACTTCCATTACATGGTTCACTATTTTCAGCACCTTCAGCAACTAAGCATAAATGAGAAATACTGGAGATGAATGATTATCCTGCAATTTTGATCATTATTGTTGAAGTTATATTTGTTGTATTTCGAATAAGTAGTTTATGTGTTTTTGTCTTAGAAGAGCTGTATCTTTTTGCAAATTTTCGGTAAAATACGTATTAGAAAAATAATTACAATGGAATTTAAAAAAGCAAAAAACCTGGGAATAGGTATGAACTCTGGGACTCACACATACAGTAGCCTTTATGCCATTATTTGTTTATTAAATTGTTCTGTAAGTACATTCTCAAAGCTCAGATAAATGGTCTGCTTGCAGTATTAATCCACCCTGAATACATTTAGACCAAAGTTTTGTGACCTCTATTTATTATGGCAGACAATAGTACCAGAAAATATCCGCTTTTAAAATCTTATTGTCAAGTTCTTTACCTTGACCAGTGATTTGACATTCTTGCATGAGTGAGCATTAAAGCTTTTGCCTTTTTAACCTCATGGTCCTAGAGCATAAATCATTTATAACAGATTCAATTCTCTGTGTCTTTTCAGTGTTATTGGAGTCTTATCTTTCATTCTGGTCTATGTTTTCAATTTAATGTATTCTAAGATTTGGTTATTCTTTCTCCTTTCCTTTCTTTTTTCTTCCTTCCTTTTACTGTCTTACTTTTTCTTTCCTTTTATTTATTTATTTAATTTAGCAAAGAAAGGGATGTTAGCTTTTAGAGTAAAAAAAATGCAGTATTTTTTCTTTCTTTGATAATTTGAACTTAAAGAGATACACACTGAATTATTGTTCATATTTATTTTATGTCACAGTATTTGTGTTTATGGGAATAAATGAGTGAAAGCTTTCACTTTGTTTCTGTTTGGGTGTTATACAAAAATATTCCTGCAATAAAGGAAATAGAGATACCTACACTTGAGAAAGGAGCCTTGGTAGAGTAATGATTAAGCATGTGTTGCTAACCAAAATGTTGACGTTTCAAACCCACCAGCTGCTCAGCTACAGAAAAGACCTGACCACCTGCTCTCATAAAGATTTTAGCCTAGGAAACCCTGTGAGGGAAGTCCTACTAAGTCCAATAGGGTTGGTACAATGCCACTGTGAGTCAGAATCCATTTAATGGCATTCAAGAAAAACACTTGAGAAAATAGACATAACTATAAACAAGAATCCCTACCTATACTCACTGCCATCAAGTCAGTTCCTACTCATCATGACCCCCATGGGATTTCTGAGGTTGTAAATGTTTGTTGTCATTGTCATGTGCCGTCGAGTCAGACCCGACTCATAGCGACCCCTCCTTGGGTTTCCGAGGCAGTATCACTACAGAAGTAGATTGCCCAAGCTTCCTTCTGAGGAGTAGCTGGTGGGTTTGAATTGCCAGCCTTCTGGTTAGCAGTCAAGTGCCTTAGCCTATGCTACCAGAGCTCCTCTGTAAATGTTTACTGAAGTTAAATTGCCCAGTCATCCTTCTCTAGAATGTCTGGTGGGTTTGAACCACTGACCTTCTGGTTAGCAGCCAAATGCCTTATACACTATGGCACCAAAGCTCCTTACATACAAGATATTATTGCTGATGTCACATGGATATTTATCTGTGTTTTATTACTATGCAAAAAGCATTTAGATGTATACATCATAAAAAATTATGGATAACATTGCATAGAATGAGAATTCCAGAACATTTAATGGTGCTCATGATGAACTTGTACATAGAACAAGCAGTCATTTGAACAGAACAAAGAGATACTGTGTGGTTTAAAATCAGGAAAGGTGTGTGTCAGTGTTGTATTCTTTCACATGTTTATTGAATCTATTCACTGACCAATAACCCAAGAAACTGTATTATGTGAAGAAGAAAGCAGCTTCAGGATTGGAGGATCAGCGAAAAAGAGGAAGACCTTCAACATGATGGATTAACACAGTGGCTACAGAAATGGGCTGAACCATAGCAAAGATTGTGAAGATGGCCCAGGACTAGATAGTATTTTGTTCTTTTGTGCATATGTTGGCTATGAGTCAGAATCCACTATACTGCACCAAAAACAGCATACATAAAAAGCAAAATAACACAGAGAAGCCGTGGTATTGTTCTAAATGACTAATTAATTCTTATGTGACCCTCTTTGATATATCCAATTTGGCCTCTTTTTTACCAAATATTTTTTTTTCCCAAAAAATATGACTGTATTTAGATGGCTTAACAATAATCATTGGAAAGTATAAATACTGACAGACTCTACATATTATATATTTCTTTGATATAAAAATTATTGTCATAAGAACTTTAGATTTGAGAAGGAAAATGTAATTGCATTAGCTATATATTATCATATATATGATTATACATCTATATTGTAAATTATTAATCTCTATTCTACTCTACAATACCATAGCAAACATGTACTTATCTCCTAATTGTTGACTAATACGTGATTCATATTGCTCAAAATGGTAACTATCTCACTTTTTCAGATAAAACTTATTTTCCCTTTGCAATTTATTTTCCATACAATCTATTAGTAGACAGAGATGTGTTGCTTCCTTATCTTGCATTTTCATCTTGTCTCCTATTATCATGTTTTTTCTTGTCCAGTGTTGCGTTTTTACAGTGTTTCTCCTACTGTCAGGCTCAACAGCTGCACATTCATTTCACAAAGATAAAATATATAGATAATGATTTTTCATAAACTTTTATAGGACATATCTCCTCAAGTTGTACTTTAAGTTGGGGATGGGACTATAAAAACTTT
>NW_006921961.1:2871756-2885607 GCF_000298275.1 Orycteropus afer afer
TATATTTCCTTGTAGGAAAAGTGCCATTACAATGTATTATCCTGCATGGATATTTATTCAAGTTATCTTTTACATTTTTGTTATACAGAAAACAGAGCCATACAGAAAATTATGTATCAGTTAATAAATATAATTGGAATTATATAAACAGAATAAATTACAGTAATAGAGTGTCCAAATTTTCCTATATAATGTTTCGAGTCTGCTTTAACTAGCTTTATGAGGATGACTCTTTCCAATTCCTCATCAGCAATGAGTATTGTAATTGAAATTTGTATTTCATTGAGTTATATTGAAATATGGAACTATACGACTAATAGAAAAATAAAATGTCACCATTGTTCATGTTTTGAAATTCATTAATTAAAAATAAAATGAGTTTTTTAAATGTTTCATAGATTTTCTATTGTTTATTCTGTAAACCCTAGATTTATATTTTAATCTTTAAAGTCCGTCATTTTTATGGAGGGAGCACACTTGATGTTCCTGCCAAATTTCTTCCTTGTTTCCATATTTTAAATATATATAGTAAATATATAAATAAAGTAGCACAGTAGTTAAATGCTTGGAAGCTAACCCAAAGGTCAGCAGTTGCAATCCACCAGCTGCTCCATGGGAGAAAGATGTGGCAGTCTGCTTCTGTAAAGATTTTTAGGAACTCTATGAGGCAATTCTAGAACTTTGTTCTGTAAGTTTCTATGAGTCAAAATTGACTTGATGGCAATGAATGGGAGAGGAAATCTCAACATTACCATCCAATGATCTTTTGGTTTACCAAGATTTTAGGTCTGTGTTTTGATTTAACTTTAGACTTAAAAACACAGAGACATAAGTAACTATTTAACCAAGAAATTGGAAACCATAAATAGTAATTTAAAATGGAAATATTATAAATTAAGACACAATTTTGCTTTATTTATTTATGAATATTAATTACAAAGTTATTTATTGAAATACAATATGATCTTGATAAGAAATTTACACACTCAAAAATTAAGCATATTGATTTGTGGCATTTCCTCCTCATCTTTTTATCAGTAGAATGCTTCAATAGAAAATGCCCATGTACAACCAGAACAATGGAAAGCTAGATTGAATACCATTCTTTAAGTTTGTTGTTGTTGTCATGTGCCGTCGAGTTGGACCCGACTCATAGTGACCCCTCCTTGGGTTTCCAAGACAGTATCTTTCCGGAAGTAGATTGCCCTATCTTCCTTCCGAGGAGTGGCTGGTGGGTTTGAGCAGCCAGCCTTCTGGCTAGCAGTCAAGTGCCTTAGCCACTATGCCACCAGAGCTTTGGTTTCAACATTTCAGTGGAAATTTTTGAGTTAATGAGCACAGAACAGAAATGCATCCCAAATAAGTTCATTTTTTCCCCATTAATTTTCTGTTTAATTCAGATTGAAGTGCTTATAGAATGCTGTGAGGATCTGTGAGCAAACGGAAACATCATATATATATATATATCCCATATAACTTTATGGATATATCTCCCATACATCTTCATAGGTTTTACAGAAGTTCCTGGGTGGCACAAATTGTTAAGTGTTTAACTGCTAACCGAAAGGTTGATGATTCAAACCCATTTAGAGGTGCCTTGGAAGAAAGATCTGGTGATCTGCTTCTGAAGGTCACAGTCGTTACAATGCTATGGAGAGCAGTTCTATTCTGCCACATAAAATCACCATGTGATGAAACTGACTCAATGGCAAGTGGTTTGATTTGATTTCAATTTAAGAAAGAATATTATTTTGTGATTAAAATAATAATTTCTTATTTGAAATCTAATGTCTTAATCTACAAACAAGCTCAAGCTAAACAAACCAAATGAAATATTCTAGAGTACACTCTAGCTCATGAGATCTTGCTTTAATAACAGTAAACTCTATTATTTAAATTTTGGTCACAAACTTCTCCTTCAAACAATAATACTAAGACCCTAGAGAATGAATTACTGCTGCAAAAAACAACCAGAAAATCTAGACATAATTTAAAAAAGCAAGTATTATAAATTAACTACTAGTAAAATGCTAGTGAATAAATGTCTTGTAAAGGAAACAAAAGTTATTTTGGATTATAATAATTAAAAGGTTACATATGAACCATAATATATCTAACATATAAAATCATACCATGCTCTTGTTATAGTTGTTATGTGCCATTGAATCGTCCCCAACTCCTAGCTACATGATATATAGTGCCCTGAACACCGCCCAGTCATGCACCATCCTCACCATCATTGCTGTACCTGAGCACATCATTGCAGTCACTGTCAATCCATCTCATTAAGGGCCTTCCCCTGTTTCATTGACCCTCTACTATACCAAGCATGATATCATTCTCCAGGGAATGGTCCCTTCTGACAACATGACCAGTAGATGAGATGAAGTCTGGCCATTCTCGCTTCCAAGGGGCATTCATGCTGCCTTTTTCCAGAACAGAGTTGTTTGCTCTTCTGGCAGTCCATGGTACTTTCAGTATTCTTCGCCAACACCACAGCTCAAAAGCATCAACTCTTCTTGGGCCTTCCTTGTTCATTGTCCGACTTTCACATGCATATGTGGTGTTTGAAAATACCATGGTTTGAGTCATGTACACTTCAATCTTCAAAGAGAGATCTTTGCTCTTCAGCACTTTAAAGAGATCTTTTGCAACAGATTTGCCCAGTGCCCTACATTGTCTGATTTCTTTAACGCTATTTCCATGGGTATTGATTGTGGATACAAGCAATATGGAATCTTTGACAACTTCAATCTTTTCTCTGTTAATCGTAATGGTGCTTATTAGTCAAATTGTGGGGATTTTTTTTTCTTTATGTTGAGATGTAGTCCATACTGCAGACTGTAGTCTTTAATATTCCTCATTAAGTACTTCAAGTCATCTTCACTTTCAGCAAGCAAGGTTGTGTCATCTGCATATCACAAGTTTTTAATGAGTCTTCTTCCAATCCTGATGCCACGTTCTTCATATAGTCCATCTTCTCTGATTGTTTCCTCAGTATGCAGATTGAATAAGTATGGTGAAATCATTCAGTATGCTCTTGTTCTGTTCAAACAACAGTCTCTTGGTCTGTGTACAGGTTCCTCATGAGTAAAATTAAGTTCTAGACTTCTCATTCTTCTAAATATTATCCATAACTTGTTGTGATCCACACGGTTGAATGCTTTTTATAGTTAATAAAACACAAGTAAACATCTTTCTGGTATTCTTTGCTTCAGCCAAGATTTATATGGTATCAGCAATGAAATCTTTCATTCTATATCCTCTTTGGAAGCCATGTTCCATTTCTGGAAGCTCCTTGTCAACATATTGCTGCAACCATTTTTGAAATATCTTCAACAGAATTTTACTTGTGTGTGATGTTAATGGTATTTGTTGATAATTTCATCATTTTGTTGGATCGTCTTTCTTTGGAATGGGTACAAATATGGATCTCTTCCTGTCAGTTGACCAGGTAGCTGTCTTCCAAATTTCCTGGCATAGGTGAGCAAATGCCTCTAGTGTAGCATCCATTTGTTGAAACATCTCAATGGGTATTTTATCAATTCCTGGAGCCTGGTTTTTCCCCAGTCCCTTCAGTGAAGCTTGACTTCTTCCTTCCATACCATTGATTCTTGATCATATGCCACAAACTGAAATAGATTAATATTGACCAGTTCTTTTTGGTACAGTAACTCTGTGTATTCCTTCCATCTTGTTTTGAAGTTCCTGTATAATTCAATATTTTGCACATACAACCTTTCAGTAATGTGACTCAAGGCTTGAATTTTGTCTTCAGTTCTTTCAACTTGAGTAATACCAAGTATATTCATCTCTTTTGGTTTTCTAATCCCAGATATTTGCACATGAGCTTATAATAATTGACTTCGTCTTCTTGAGCTGCTCTTTGAAATCTTCTTACAGCTCATTTATCTTATCATTTCTTCCATTTGCTTTAGCTACTCTCTGTTCAAGAGCAAGTTTCAGAGTCTCTTCTGACATCAGCTTTGCTGTCTTCATCTTTTCCTGTCTTTTTAATGAACTTTTGGTTTCTTCATGGATGATGCTCTTGATGTCATCCCACAATTTGTCTAATTTTCAGTCATTGGTGTACAATGCATCAAATCTTTTCATCAGTTGGTGTCTAAATTCAGGTCAGATATAATCAGTGTCATATTTTGGCTCTCATAGAATTGTTTTAATTGTGTTCAGCTTCAACTTGAACTTGCATATGAGTAATTGATTGTCTGTTCCACAGTCAGCTCCTAGCCTTATTTTGGCTGAGATACTGTGCTTCTCCATCACCTCTTTACACAGATAGTCAATCTGATTCCTATATATTCCATCTGGTGAGGTCCATATATATAGTGCCATTTATTTGTTTAAAAAAGTCATTTACAATGAATAAGTCTTTGGTCTTGCAAAATTCTATGACATCTCTGGCCTTATTACTATTACCAAGGTCATATTTTCCAACTACCAGTGATTCTTCTTTGTTTCCAACTTTCACAATCTAATCACTAGTAATAATCAATATATCTTGATTGTATGTTTGGTCAATTTCAGACTTCAGAAGTTGGTAAAAGTCTTCAATTTCCTCATGTTTGGCTTTAATGATCAGTGCTTAAATTTGAATAATAATAGTATTAACTGGCCTTCTTGTAGGCATATGGATATTATCCTATTACTGACAGCATTGTACTTCAGGATAGATCTTGACACATTTTTTGTGATGATGAATGCCAAGCCATTCCTCTTCAGTTTGTCATTCCTGGAATGGTAGATCATGTGATTATCTGATTCAAATGGCCAGAAACTGTCCTCTTCAGATCACTAATACCTAGGATATCAATCTTCATGTGTTCTATTTTATTCTTGACAACTTCAAATTTTTTTATATTCCTACTTCATACATTGAACATTCAAATTTTTAGTGGATGTTTGCAGTGGTTTCTTCCCATTTTGGGTTGTGCCCCATCAGCAAATGGACGTCACAAAAGATTTTCTCCATCTATGTCATTAAAGTTGACTCTTCGAGGAGGCAGCTCTCCTCCAGGCAATTTTGAGGACCTTTTGACCTGAGGGGCTTATCTCCTGGCATTATTTCAGACAATGTTTCAGGGCTTTTCATAAAGTTTTCCAGTAATATATCAGACAATGTTTCACTGCTGTTTGTAAGGTTTTCACAGGCTAATTCTTTGAGAAGTGGGTGACCGCTTTCTTCTTCTGTGTCTCTTTTAGTCTGGAAGCTCTGCTGAAACATGTCCACCATGTCTGACCCTGCTTGTATTCGAAATACCAGTGGCATAGCCTGCAGCCTCACAAGAACATGCAAGTCAGCATAGTACCACAAACTGACATCATAGCAATCGTAATTTTTAAAGAACTTTTAATAAGTATTTGGTTTTATATTCTTTTCCTTTACCCAAGGAATTACTCATCTATCAGTTTCCCAGAAATATGTTTCAAAAGTTTAAGTTAATTTGTTTTAAATGGTCAATATATGTTTATTTATATCAGATTTATTTTAACCTAGTATTAAGATATTCAACATATAATTCTTCAAGCTTACCAATGCTTCTTAGTTTTTCACTAAAAAAAAAAAAAAGGCATAATAGTTAAAGTATCCAATCATGCAGTTCTATTCCTTTATAAATCAAACATGCAAACACAATGAATAAATAAGCAGTCAGTTGGTAGATTCATGGCAATGAAAGAGGTGTAGAACATTTATTCAGCTTGACAGGTACAAACATTTCTCTACTGATGATTTATATAAATGTCCAAGGTGTATTCATTTTATGGAGAGAAAAAAATTGCAGAAATCATAAAGTGCAAGGAAAAGTATGTGTTATTGGAAGGTGTGATATTATATATAAGTTATAACATGAATATTTCAGAATGACTTTGATAGTCCTACAACTGCAGTTTTTCAAAAAAGAGAACCTAGAATAGTGTCTGTGATTATTTAAATACAAGTACAACCGAAGGATGCAATATATTATTTTTATAGTTTTCTAGTCCTAGAAAGTTTAAATAAAAAATATTTCTGAACCTACTAAAGTTCTAAAACCACAGTATAGAGCTTACAAAGATCTATGTTGTGGGAGGAAAACGGGAACAGCTAGGTATCTTCCATCATTCTCAAGAAAGAACAAAATTATATTTCCAATACAAAGACTCCTGAGAAGAAATATATGAATTTCCTCAAAAGATGTGCTGGATAAAATGAAGAGAAAAAAATATCTCTTATCAAATTTATTATTGCTATAATTGTATGGCTAATAAAATCCTAGTTTCTGTAAAACTAGTGGTAAAAAAGATTCATATTAAATATAAGAACAAAATTAAGTCCTTTTTTGTGCATCTTAACCTGGGTCAGTGGGAACCAGAGGTGAAAACAAAGGTTTAGAAGATGATAGCAGAGTATAGGATTCAGAGAGAGGAGAATAGTGAAACAAGATATGAAAGGACAATGCAAGGAAGTTGTATTAAGTTGGCCACTCTGAGTGCAACAAGTTCTGATTACTTTAGAACTATGTGGGAGTCTAATATTGCATCTCAGAATTGTCTGTCTTGGAGAGTGAAAGTGAACACTTTTATCTTTTGAATTTAGTCTCTCAAAGATCAACTGTGGCCCCAGGGACATTATGATGCACTACTAATGGTTTATGCACACGTCCTCTCTTCTAGAACAATCTAAGTTTGTGGCTCCAGTAGTTTCCAAGTGATGGGAATTAGATATGGTATTTTCCTCACATTTGACTTTCTTCTCTGCTGATTGGACAGATAGAAAGGGTAAGGATAAAGCCATACTTATTTAGCTGAGAAAGGTTGCAATCTTATTGGTTCACCATGATTCATGTCTATAGGTTAGATATGAGCAGAAAAAGATTTATTCTTATACAGCCTATTGCTTGTGTCCTGTGGCAACTTCTTTCAGTTGACTTGCATCTAGGAGAATTCACATAAAAGCTTTGTACAATTCCACACACTTGCTATTAGAGCCAGATGGATGTCTCCAATTTTATCTAACCTCTTCAGCCAATTCTTGGACTCTAGGGAATATCATTTTTATCACTCTCAGGCCTTGAGGAGTGCCAGGGGCAGAAGTAGCAATTCTATCCTTTCTCTATCTGGAAATTCTCTATTATGTCTTTTGCCAAGTTTAAACACTATTACCATAATTTCTGTGCTATGTTACCCAGAATACCTTCAGGAGTAAAGGGCTTATTTTTATAGCTACTGAGACTGCTGCTTGAAAATGGCCCACAGCTGTCTTCTTGAGGATTTCCTGGCTGAAGAAAAGTGCCTTGCTCGGTTTTATCTCCTTCAAGTCACAGTCTATATCCTATAACTCTTCTTCAATGCAAGCGTATAAAGTCCTGACAGTGCAACTCAACGCAGGCCAACGCTGAGGAGTCATCACAGCCCCAGAGCTCAATGCAGAGTTGACTGAGACCTTTATTGGGCTTACATCGAACAGGTCAACTTCTCTCTCTATTTATTCTTACTTCTTTTCCTTCTCTTCCATTGATGTTGCTCTCAAAACCACTCTCCAATAAACATCTTCTTCCTGTAGAATTGACACGTAGAAAGACGACAAGGTCCTTTTCATTCTTGAGAGAATATCCTCTATTCAGGACACACTATTACCCCAAAGAGAAAATTATCTCTTGTTCCACATCTATTTTTATATGGACTGGGATGGATGAGTTAGGGGCTACTGATTTAGGGCTAGTTCTGTATCTCTCAAGGAGAACTGGTGGCACAGTGGTTAAAACACTAGGCTATGGCCAATCTAATCCACTAGTCACTGTGTGAGACAAAGATGTGGCTGTCTTCCTTAAATAAGTATATCCTTGGAAACTGTACGAGCCTGTTCTTCTCTGTCCTGTAGGGTCACTATGAGTACAATAGTGATGTGTTTGGCTCTTTTTGGTTTAGCTCTCAAGAAGCCATGAAGAGTGATGACCATTTCACATTTCTCTGTGAGTATAGTTATGTGGAGTACTTACTTACCTCCTTTAATCCTCAGCTTGAGGCTTAGCCTCCCTTATTGGACAATAGGAAAATTCCTCTCAAAATTCAATTACACTTCAAGTTTTTCTCTTCTTCCCTCTGAGGACATCAGCTCCTTGGTAGAAGTTTAGGTTTTCATCTGCTTTTATTATTTTTAAAATATTTGTTATTAAATATGCCATTAAAACAACAACAATATTTACTTTTCTTACAATTAAAAGTCTACAGTAGCTAACTGAGAGGAGCATAACTAATCTAGTAAGTCATTTGTACATGAGTACAACCTGCATTAAGTTTAAGTATGTGTTGTATATTTAATAGCTTCCATTAACAACATTGTCAAAAATGCCTGATCACTTATCTTAAAAACTAAATCAATTTCTTATTATTTTTTTCCTTCAACAAGCAAACAAAAATAAACCACTCCTTAGAAAAGATATTGCTTTGATTTTCATTATATTACTGTTCTTTTGCCTGTATATTTAATATTACAGTACTTTGTCTTCATTTACCCTTCAGTTGCTGAGGTGAAAATTCTGACCTAGAGCATACTAATTATTTGGCTTATTAGCTTCACATTATATCAGTAATGGGGTGATAGCCAGAATAATTACTATGACTTGAAAAATTATGCTTTGCTTTACTATCATGAACTCTAAGATGTTCTCAATTTTTTACAACTCTTCTAAGGTTGTTAAACAGAATGTTCATATGGTAATTTTTGAGAAGAAGATATTTAAAATATCTTTCTCTTGAAAATAAATTTTGAATATTAGAATAATGATCTAATAAGAAAACAAAATTAATAATACAACTGCAATTTTGATAATAGATTTTGTCTTTTCAACTCTATAAATTTATTTTGTATGGATTAAGATTTTATCATTTAGTAAAATATTTCAGTTGTTATATTGTTTGTTATTTGTAGCTTATTATAAAGTCAACCTATTTTAGACAATAATTCCCAGTACTTCTGCCTTAATGGTGTATGCGATACAATGAGAAAATGATCGACTTAGAACATACTACCATTTCCAAAACTGATTCCATATATGGATAATTTTATGTTCATCCATAGACCACGTATGTCCACCCTTCCAAAATCTGCAAGCTCGATTACTTGAAGAGGATACAGAGTAGGGTGGCCATTCTTGCCTTCATAAAAACTTCAAATCATTCTCCACTACTTTGGAGATCATATTTATGAAATCATAAATAACAAATAGCAAAGTATTGAAAAACAAAAAATCCAGTGCATATACTGTGTAAGACTCATGTTTATTAGCTTCCTTAAAGAAAAAATTTAAGAAGTCAGAAATTTTATTTTTAAATTAATTCAGTTTTTTCTTCCATGCCAGTTGCTATGCCTAAATCTTACTAGGAATAGTTATAGTTTTTTTTTTTTTTTTTTATTAGAACAGGGTTTGGAGCATTCCTCAGTGACTTATGTGAGCCCTTCATGAATTCACTGATTGTGTTCTAGCTGATTCAATATTAATATGTTGCTGAACAGCAAATTTAATAACTACAACAAAATTAATCAAATGAAAGGACAGGAAGGGGGAGGAATTTTAGTTAGGTGAAAGTATCAATTATTCAATACATAAGAATAAACAAAGTTGTTAACATTAATTGATTAATTAAGTAATTCAATATTTATTATAGTATAAGAATATTTTTAAGTGTTTAAGATAGAGTAGGTTTGAATTTTGACAGTGAGTCATTTGGGAAGATCTTACTAAAAAGCAATTACTGACAAACAAACAACCTCAAAATTAAGTGGCTTAAAACCACAAACATTTATTTTTGCTTACAAGACTCTGGGTCAGCTGAGTAATTCTGTAAGTCTGAGCCAGGTCCATCTGATCTTGGCTAGATTCAGTCATGCATCTATAATCACATGCTGGGTTGACTTGGTTGGCTAATCTAAGACAGCCTCTCTCACATAATTGACAATTGTAGGTTATTGACTGAGGTGACAAAAATGACTGGGCCATATACATATCCTCTTCTAGCACACCAACTCAATATTGTTTACTTGGCAGCTTGGCAAGCTTGCAAGTTTATGAGCAAATTCTATTAGTCTCAGATTTAAGGGAAAGGAAATAGATTCCACCTTTCAAAGGAGAACCTGAAAAAATATTTCATGGTGGTATGAATACAGTCAGGGAAGAACACATGGTTATTTATTTATTTAGCAATAAAACACCATAACACTAAAGCAAAACACTGAAGAACTGAAAATATAACTTGATCCTAAGATTTATAGCTAATAAACTAGAAAGGAAAAATTAATATGTTCCATAATGCTTACTAATTCCTTACTGAAATGCAATATATTCTTCAAATAAAATCTGGAATGAATTATTGTGAGAGTTACATCGTGCACTATGTGTTCAACAATTTCAAAATAAAATGAAAGAGGAGGGCAATAGTTTGTATTAATTTATCTGTTTAAAACTAATCAGTATATCTCTACTGCATGTCGAGAACTTTATTATGGCAACAGAGATGCAGAGATGAGTAGAACAGTGCTCTCACATAGCAGAGATTCTTAATTACATATCCTCATTGTTTGTCAAAATTTATGCTGATGATCTACACGTATCTCCTTTGTTTCCCTTCCAAAAGCTATGTGTTTTTAATATAATTAGAGAGAAAAAAAACTAGCAATAAAAATATGCCAAGTAACATGTTAGGAGAAATATAATACACATAAATATACACAACTAATCTAGTGAGGAGAGCCAAGGACCACATCTAGAGGAAGTGATGAGCTGAGACCTTAGGATGAGAAGCTGACCAGGCAAAACTAGGGACACAGGAATTTGCTGTGCTCTAGGAGCTAAAAGATGTGCAATGTGACTTGGAGTCATGGAGAGAAAAACAATGAGGCAAAAGAGTGAATGGTCTCACCCCAATGCACTGGTCTTTTAACTGATGCCACTAATTGTATTAGAATCAAACCAAGTCTCACACTAGAGCACTTGCTCCGACTCCATATTCTCAGAATAGAAGTCTGCACAACATTGATGGTCACTTAAAAGATCGGAATAGAAAGCATATTGTGACTTTCGATCTACGTTAAAGACTTAGCACTAAAAGCAATTCATGCATATGCAAGGGCAAAATATGTGCTCAAAATGCATAGTCTTCTTATCATCTAATTTAACATAGGATCTTAGGATTAAATTCTTAGGTTAGCAGACTATTGGATAAATGCCACACTTCTCATGTTATCTTCTTTACATGTCTTCTTAGGCTGAGTTTTTTCTGAAAACTGTGGATAAGTCACCTTGATTGCATTATGTATTAAGATTCACTGGCAGTGGAAGCCTGCTCTTAAAGACAATACCATGAATTTTAGAAACTGGAAAAATTTCAACTGGTGGTTGAACTACAATTCTTTGAAAGCTCAGTCTCATTCTTACCTGGAAGGGGCATGTATCTTATCCATAGTTAGGATGCCTGTATACTTAAGATCCAAACAAAGATTTTCTTCAGATGTAATTCAGGAAAGAATTATATCTGCAACACTACCAATATTATAATGATAACCCCAATTGTGTCTATATAAGTAATTTTAGCCTAATATTTATATTACCAAGTGTTGTAGCCATTAAGCATACCATGATTTGTCCACTTCTAAGTCATTTTGTCTGTCAATTGTGTCTGTCACCATGAGTCAAAGTCAATTTGACAGCAGCTAGTTGGTTATCTTATTTATTTACTCTTGGCTATATAAACTTACACTGCATTTGTTCAAGAAGTGACCTGAAACCTAATGCTAAATAAACATTCATTCCCCCCTTGTAAATGCATTTTAAGCTATCATGCCTGTCAAAATAGTTGGCAGGTGCTATGTAAATATTCAGATACATTGAAACTATGAATATTTATTTGCTAAAGTTACATTTATTTTTACATACCTTATAAATAAATAGGCAAAGACCTGTAAAAGAGAATTATTTAGTCATGTCAGGTGGTCTATAAATAAATTCATCTAGGTGTGTGATATGGATCACAAATTAATTCAAACTAAAATAGTGAAATTTTTATCATTTAAAAGCAAATAATTAAATAATTTTTAAAAGTCAGAGTCTAACAGCTAATCTGGTAAAATGAACAGAAATCAGTCTTTTAAAATTGATCTAATGAAATGAGATGCTCTTGCATCTCTGAAAATAATTAGAATTACTAAATGTTTTGTTTTTCACCTCTTATACATAAAAGAAATAGCTTTTAAGCAGATAACCATATACTGGTGGTTGAGAGGGAAGAAATTCTTTGACAATAGCACTTGGTGGGCAAAGAAATGTGAATTACCAGTCCTGTGTTTCCATTCTCACATTAATATACTGAGTGATAAAGTCTCAGGTCATCTGGGAAGAAAACGTCGATGTTCATGCCCAAGTCACTATGGAATTTCATTGTGGGATAACGAACATTGCTTAAAGGCTCTAATATTGTTTAATAAGTAAACATATCTTCATTGTTGTCAAAGTCTTAATACTGTTTTTAGTATTATTTAGTATTTGAGGATGTTGGCCTTTTAATTTAAAAGACAAAGATGGATCTGATTTCAATAACCCAAAAACCGAAAACCAAACTCACTGCCATGGAGTTGGACCCTACTCCTTGGGTTTCCCAGGAGGTATCACTATGGAAGTAGATTGTCCAACCTTCCTTTCTGGTTAGGAGTCTAGTGCCTTAGGCACTACACTACCAGAGCTAGGGGGAATTTCAATAAACCGGGAGTCTTCATTTTCTTTATTAACTCTTACTCAAAAGATGTCCATTTCCAACCAAGGATGATATAGGTCAGAAGAAATAATTGCCCTCAACACTCTGTAATTCAATCTTCATATGTGTTCAGTCTCATCTGAAATCATAAGTACCCATAATGTAATAATATATAGATAAGGGTTCAGATGAGAGGAGAATATGAATCAATAGAATAAAACTACTTGATATTGAAACACACAGCATTTTGCCAAGGAAGTCCTTTCCTATAACTTCATTGACATCCTTTGTGTCTTACAACAGCCAGTCCATAAGCTCTACCAGATTTTATTTGATAACCAAACAAGTGTTTCTTTCCTGTTTCAAATATTAATATATTTGCAAAATTATAGCCAAAATTAGATAGTTATTATGTAATTATTTTTTTAATTGTGATTTGGGTGAAGATTTACACAGCAAATTCACTTTCCATACAGCAGTTCACATATACTTTGTCTCATGTCATTGACCACAGTTTACCACAATGCAACAGCTCCCCTCCCACTTCCTCCCCATAGTTACCTCTTCCCAGGGTCCATCCCTCCATACACCCCTGCCTCCTGAGCTGTCTACCTGTATGCAGAAGCAACCCTTCTTTCTCCCATGATTGTTCTCTCCAAGGAGTGTATCTACTTCAGGTAAATGTTCAACTCATATGCCTGTCTTCTGCTTGGCTGGAAACGATGGGTGTGGGTTCAGTTCCAGACTTGAAAGGCAGCTAGGGGCCATAGTCTCAGTGGTTCCACCAGGCTCTATCAGACCAGCAAACCTGGTCCCCACCTTTTTTTTTTCTCCAAATGAATTTGAGTTTTGTTCCACATTGTTCTCCCTCTCTTTCAAGGATCTCCTACATAGATCCCTTCCAAGTGGATGACAGTGGTAGCCGAGCACCATCTAGTTCTGGTCTCGTAGTTGTATAGGCTGCAGATCAGATGATGTACCAGTTGCTAGGACTAATTGTTTCCATGAATTTGGGATTTCTTCATTCTTCTTTGCTCTGGACAAGGAGAGACCCATCATTGCATCTAGATGGCAGCTTGCTAGCTTTTAAGATCCCAGTCGCTACTC
>NW_006921961.1:2886131-2902698 GCF_000298275.1 Orycteropus afer afer
AAACCCACCAGCCACTCCTCTGAAGGAAGGTTGGGCAATCTACTTCTGTAGTGATACTGCCTCAGAAACCCAAGGAGGGGTCGCTATGAGTTGGGGCCAACTGGATGGCACAACAATGGTCCGCTTAAATTGTTTGCATTTTTTTTTCCATTTAAATTTTAATATTTATTTTCTGGAAAATTTATCCACAAATTTTTCAAGCTGTCAAAGTGTTTATAGACCACCAAAACTTAAAAAGAAAGAAAGAAACACTAGTAGAGAAAGATGGTGTTTATAACTATGTAAACATATTTAGAAACCTAATTAAAAACCTATTGGTACAACCTTTGTACTCAAGCTGGTACATTTTTATCACGTAATTTCCTGAAGATAGTTTCGAGTACAACAAGCTAGAATTTACTTAGGATTGATTCAAGAGATAGCACTTTTCACCACAGCAAGTAGAATGTCTACAGAAATCATTTTACTTGATGCTTATGCCATTCATACTAGAAAGTAAGAAAGAGATTTCTAATGTTATAGTTGTTTAACTTTTACCACAGAAAACCTTTTGCAAATGGTGATGAGGTGTCATGACTGAATACTTGATTTATTATGTAGCCTAGCTAAAGCCAAAATTGCTTGTAAAGGAAACTACAGTTTTGAATATGAAATAACTAACTTAAATGGAACTTTCTGAAGAGTCATTGCATTCACTGGAAACTGTTGATTTCCCATGACTTAAATAGCATTCTTATGGACAGTAAACCACAGCATGTGAACAGTCTTCCAGAAATGTTTGAGAGGGTCACTGAAACTGCACAAGAGATACATGCATCAGATTCAGAAAATGCTTAGTTGAGTCCTTGAGAAATGTGCAACTTTTAAAAGTGTCCATTTCAGTTTTAAGAGCCTAGAACGGTAGACGTTTTTCTGTGGAAGATTCTAATAAACATTTTACTGCATGTAGTACTTGCTGTCATGCTGTAACAATAGAAAAGTCAGGACATGCTTTCAAGGAAGTTGTGTCAGAAAACCATGTCCTATTCAGTTTGGCTTATGAGGTCAGGTCAAAGTTAGTATTTACTCTTGAATTGAAAGACTATATATTTTTAATAAATATCAAGTTATTTAATTTGCCAGTTGAGGATTAATTATGGATTATGTTCGGAAATGTGTCTTATACTTTGATTTTTTTTTTCAGGCACAGGACATTTTTGATTTATCAGGGTGGTCTGTGTCAAGTATAGATTAGCGTAATAATCTTTTAACTGTTCTTGGGAATTCTTGTGACATGTGAAATGCTAATGAGTCTTATACAGACATAATAATCTTAGGTGAACAAAATTTGAGACAAACAGAAATAAAGTAAAATGAATGTCTATTCAAAGAGCCTTTGTGTTTGCTCATATGTCACATATATACACAATGCAATCATATATAATTGTGTATAGTATTTATTATAAACATATATATTATGATTTACTACATATACATATATAATAAAATATTGTCTAACTTTACAAAATGAGGTATCTATTTTTTTCACAAAGCACTTGTTAGTGTTTTTAGGACTAGGTATTCTTTGAACTTGTTTATGAAATCTGAGTTGCATCTAAAATGTATTTTCAAAATCCTTTGTTGTAATTATGTGCAGGAAGTCATGACTTAGAAGCATGGGGATGGACAACAAATGCTTGTCTAATCCAGCATCTCCTCATGATTTACCTTCTGAGGGATGAAGTTACAAAAGAATTAGGAAGGAAAGGACTTGGGTTTAATTTAGAGGAAGTCCAGTTAAAAAAGATTTTCAAAATGGTTGTTGTTTGAGGGGACAGTCATTTAAAGTGAAAATCAGTAATAGTAAAATAATACAATCATTTAGAAAGAATATATTTTGATATTAAAATTATCAATCAATTTTATAAACACTGATGCAACAGTAACATTTCAGAAACAAAAGCAAAGCAAAGAAAAGAAAAAGTTAGCTGAGTGATCAACTAAACTTAGTAGAAAAATAAGGAAGCCTGTCAGGGAGAAGAGAGATAAGAAATAAATGTGCATTGTATAATGTTTCTTATTATGACAATTTATAATGAAATTGGTGTGGACAACTTCCTGGAGACTCAGTTAGTCATAATTTTGGATCAAAATCAAATTGCTATTAAGTTTTAACAATAAGTGTGGTAGACAGAAAGAGGCACATATCAAGACCTATTTTGTTGTTGTTGATTCTGACTGTTCAGGGCAGAGTAGAACTGCCCTCTAGGGTCACATAGATTGTAATCTTTGTGGTGGCAGATCATTGGGTCTTTTCTTCCTTCCAGCAGCTGGTGGGTTAGGATCTTTAGGTTAGCAGACAAGAGCTTCATCAGTGCTCCACTGGGGCTCCCATCAATAGCCTTTGTTGTTGTTGTTGTTGTTATGTACCGTCGAGTCAAACCCGACTCATGGTGACCCCTCCTTGGGTTTCCAAGGCAGTATCACTACGGAAGTAGGATTGCCCAACCTTCCTTCCGGGGAGTGGCTGGTGTGTTTGAACCACCAACCATCTGGTTAGCAGGCAAGTGTCTTAGCCACTATGCTACCAGAGCTCCTTCAATAGCCGTTAGTCATTTTTAAATAAAGAGCCCTGGTGGTGCAGTAAGGACCTCTGGTGGCTTAGTGGATAAGGCATGTGGCTGTTAACCAGAAGGTCAACAGTTCATAACCCACCAGCTGTTCTATTGTTCTATGGAAAGAAGATGGGGCAATCTACTTCAATAAAGATTTATAGCCTCAGAAACCCAATGCAAGTTACTGTGAATGGGAATTCACTTCGTGTCAGTGAGGTATTTTTTTTTTGGTAGTGCAGTACCTAAGGTATTTCAGTGCTAACCAGAGGTTGTTGGTTCAAAATCACCAGCTTTACTGCCTTAGATAGCTAACAGGAATTACCTGTGCACATTGATAGGCAGAATCTTTTTCCACCTTAAGAAATTGAGAAAATACATATTAAAACCAATAACAGGACAAAAGTGTATATGTATTGCTTTGTGAATTTCTTACTGGCATTCTAGGAGAAAAATCTTAATAATTAATTTATCAAAATAACCTCTATTACTCCTCGAAAGGAAGATTGGCCAATCTTTCGTAGTGATACCACCTTGGAAACCCAAGGAGGGGTTGATATGAGTCTGATCTGACTCGAACTTCTATTACTAATAGTATAAAACCAAGAAGAAGGAAAAAAAAAAACAAACCTCACTGCCATTGAGTCAATTCTGATTCACAACGACTCTCATTGGGTTTCTGTGAAGGTAAATCTTTATGAAATTAGATTGCTCAATCTTACTAATAGTATAACATCTATTAAAAAAGACTTGAGGTTTTGCTATCAATCTTGCTGTTGTTGTTAGGTGCCTGGGAGTCATCTTCTGATCAGTGACGCCTCGTACAGCAGAATGAAAGACTGCCAGGTCCTGTGCCTGCTCCACAATCCTTCCTATACCTGAGCCCATCATTGAAGCCACTGTGTTAAACCACCTTGTTGAGGGGCTTCCCTTCTTTTGTCTACCCTCCACTTTACCAAGCATGATATCCTTCTCCAGGCTATGGTCTCTTCTTGCAACTAAAGTAGGTGAGACAAAGTCTGGCCATACTCGCCTCCAAGGAGCAGCCTGGCTGCACTTCTTCCAGGACAGATTTGTTAGTTCTTTTAGCAGTCCATGGGACTTTCAGCATTCTCCAGCATCACAACTCAAAAACATCGATTCTTCTTGGGTCGTCCTTATTCATTGTCCAGCTCTCACATGCACATGCGGTGATTGAAATATCATGGCTTGTGTCAGGTGCATCTTAGTCCTCAAGGAGACTTCTTTGCTCTTCAGCACTTGAAAGAGGTCTTTTGCAGCTGATTTGCCAAGTGCAATGCCTCATCTGATATCTTGACTGCTGCTTCCATTGACATTGATTGTAGAACTGAGCAATGTGAAGTCTTTGACAACTTCAATCTTTTCTCCATTCATCTCAGTGCAGCTTATTGGTCCAGTTTTGAGGATTTTTGTTTTCTTTATATTGAGGCATAATCCATACTGCAGACTGTAATCTTCAAACTCCATCAGTAAGTGCTTCAAGTCATCTTCACTATCTGCAAGCAAAGTTGTGTCATCAGTGTATCACTGGTTGTAAATGATTCTACCTGTAATCCTGATGCCATGTTCTTTTTTCATATAGTCCAGCTTCTCGGATTATTTGTTCAGTGTACAGATTGAGTAAGTATGGTGAAAGGATACAACCCTGATGTACTCTCTTTTTTGATTTTAAACTATGCAGTGTCCCTTTGTTCTGTTCGAATGACAGCCTCCTGGCCGATAGACAGGTTCTTGATGGATACAATTAAGAGTTCTGGAATTCCCATTCTTCTCAATGTTATGCATAATTTGTTATTATGCACACAATTGAATACTTTTACATAGTCAATAAAACACAAGTAAAGATCTTTCTGGTATTCTTTACTTTGAGCCAAGATCCATCTGACATCAGCTATTTATCTGTCATTCCACATCCCCTTCTAAATCCAGATTGAATTTCTGGAAGTTCTCTATCAATATACTGCTGCAACTCTTTTTGAATTATCTTCAGTAAGATTTTACTTGTGTACAGTATTGATGATATTGTTTGACAATTTCCACATTTTGTGGGATCACCTTTCTTTGGAATGAGTACAAATATGGATCTCTTCCAGTCAGTTGGCTAGGTAGCTGTTTTCCAAATATCCTGCCATAGCTGAGTGAGGGCCTCTAGCGTGCCTTTGTTTGTTGAAACAACTCAATGGGTGTTTCATCAATTCCTGGAGCCTTGTTTTTTGCCACTTCCTTCAGTGTGGCTTTGACTTCTTCCTTCCATACCATTGGTTCTTGATCATATGCCATCTTCTGAAATGGATGAAGACTGACCAGTTCTTTTTGGTACAGTGACTCTGTGTATTCCTTCCATCTTCTTTTGATGTTTCCTGCATCATTCAATATTTTTCCTATAGAGTCTTTCAATACTGCAACTTGAGGCTTAATTTTTGCCTTCAATTCTTTCAGCTTGAGAAATGCT
This sequence comes from Orycteropus afer afer, assembly GCF_000298275.1. Lineage (NCBI taxonomy): Eukaryota > Metazoa > Chordata > Mammalia > Tubulidentata > Orycteropodidae > Orycteropus > Orycteropus afer. The sequence continues at coordinate 2,891,196 of NW_006921961.1, forward strand.
GAGTATGTTCTTCCTTTTTTGTTTTCTAACTTCAGGTCCTTGTACATTTCATTATAATAATCAACTTTGTCTTCTCAAGCTACTCTTTGAAATCTTCTATTCATCTCGTTTATCTTGTTATTCCTTTCATTTGCTTTAGCTACTCTCTGTACAAAGGTAAGTTTCAGAGACTTTTCTGACATTCATTTTGGTCTTTTCTTCCTTTTATGTCTTTTTAATGACCTTTTGCTTTCTTCATGGATGATATTCTTAAAGTCATTCCCAATTCCTCTTGTTTTCAGTCATTGGTGTTCAATGCATCAAATCTATTTTTTTAGGTGGTCTCTAAATTCAGGAGGAATAAATTTAAGGTCATATTTTGGCTCTTGTGCACTTGTTTAATTGTATTCAACTTCCACTTGAACTTGAGCATGAGCAGATGAGCAGATGAAAGTTCCCTTCCTTGTTTTGGCTGAAGATATTGAGCTTTTCCATCATCTTTTCCCACAGATGTAGTCAATATAATTCCTGTGTACTCCATTTGGTGAAGTCCATGCATATAGCCACTATTTGTGTTGTTGGAAAAAGATATTTTCAGTGAATTAGTCTTTGGATCTTGCAAAATTCTACATAAGATCTCTAGCATTATTTCTGTTACCCAGGCCAAGTTTTCCAACTACCAGTGATTGCTCTTTGTTTCCAACTTTTGCATTCCAATCACCAGTGACGATCAACACATTTTGATTGCATGTTCACCGAGCTTCAGACTACAGAAATAGGTAAAAAATCTTCATTTTCTTCATCTTTGGCTTTGATGGTTGGTGCATAAATTTGAGTAATAGTAGTATTAACTGGAGCTCCTTGTAGGCATATGGGTATTATCCTATCACTGACAGCATTGTTCTTCAGGACAGATCTTGATACATTCTTTGTGATGATGAATGCCACACCATTCCTCTTCAGTTTGTCATCCCCAGCATAGTAGATCATAAGGTTGTCTGGTTCAAAATGGCCAATACTGGTCCCTTTCAGCTCACTAATGTCAAGCGTATTGATCTTTATGAAATGTAAGCTTATTCAATCATAAATTCACTAAATAATTTTTCTAAACCACTACTGAAAAATTTAAAAAACAGATTGGATTGTATTTCACTTCTGATATATAATTCAGACTGAACACAACAGGCAACACAGCAAAAGTTATTGAAATTTAAATATTGACTGAGGATTTGAGCTAATAGCTTGTCTTTGTATATCCAGCCTCCCTGAATAAAATCCAGTGAATGAAAACATGTCAGTATCTTCTTAAGGCACATAAAAACAACCATTCGGAGAGAATAAGCCTGATAAAGATGACTTATGACTCAAGTTAATGGGGAAAAAAAAAAGTAGACTTTTTTTTTTCTAAGTCTGAAGTCTACTCTTGAATACTGAATCCACTCACTTTAAAAATAAGTAAAATTAACTTAAGTTTCAATTTTATTTTGTTAAGTTTTCATGAGTCTAAAATTTGATAAATAAGAAGACTTTTGGCAAAAACAAAATAAATTCTAATAAAACAAGCATTGACTTCAGTTTTAAGTATATCTATTTACATTTAAAAGTGCCATGGGTACATAAAGATCCATGCAAATTTGAATTTTTATAGCATATTGAAATATTTGGTAAAATTTAAAAAGTCTTATGTGTATAAAATACTTAGAAATTAAGATTTAATCATGTATTTTATATCACTTAAAAAGTTTATTGTTTAAACTTCAGTAATTTTGGTTTCTCACCATCAAGACTGTACATTTCTCATGCTGGTGACATGTAGGCCAAATGCTTCTTTCTAAAGTAAATGGACCCCTAGAGTAAACTTAGTTATTATAACAAACTGACATATTTAAAGCAAATGCCACATTCCAAATATACCCACTCCTCACCTATTACTATGATTAGTGTCCAAAGATCAAGCTGTTATGCAAAAATCAGTGTTTTGCAAAAATGGAGAATGACCACATCAGATTACAAAAATGGAGGAATATTAGCTCATTACAAACTGCCAAATTATATCATTACATACATGCTAAACTATTCATTATATAACTGCGAAAGCACTGAGAATCATGGCCCATCCAGACTGACATAGAGCCATAACCATCACAGTCAGCATTATTCTCACCTTGCATTTTGGCATTTGTTACTGCCACATACACATGTGCAAAAGTGTTAGTAAAATTTTTACTGTTGTTGTTAGTGTGAAATGCCAGATAACAAGATAGTTGATAAGTGAGAAAGAAGTAGGTGTAAAATTGTATTGCTATGTTGAAAGATTTAAAACTTAAAAAGAAGAAAAGAAAAGAAAAAAAAGAAACTATAGACAAATTCTGTTGAGATTGTGAGGTGCCACAGAAGAATTGGGAAATAAGAGATATTGGATTCCCCTTTGAATTAGCTCATAAATTAATTCTCTGATCAAAATAATGCAAAGTGTTGTTGAAAGAGAGATATGGTAACTGGTAGATGAAGACCTCTGGTAGCATAATGGCTAAGACACTTGCCTGCTAATCAGAGGGCTGTCGGTTCAAACCCACCAGCCACTCCTCAGAAAGAAGGTTGGGCAATCCTACTTCCGTAGTGATACTGCCTCAGAAACCCAAGGAGGGGTTGCTATGAGTCGGGTTTGACTCGATGACACATAACAACAACAACAACAACAACAGAAGAAGACCAGGTGCTAACATATGTAAATAGTGTATTCATCACAAATGTGCCCTCATAGGCTATAAACAATTGAACACCAAAAACCATAGAGAATACTTTAACAGTGTTCTTTGGCTTGCATATAGGTTTTAAGAAACAGGAAGTCACTTAAGTGACCTTACAGGAAAGGCTTTTATTTAAAACACTTTGTTGTTGTGGTTAGGTGTTTCTGAGTTGGCTCCAACTCACAGTGACCCTAGGTATAACAGAATGAAAGGCTTCTGAATCATGTGCCACCCTCCAAATCTTTGCTATACTTGAGCCAGTTGTTGTAGCCACTGTGCCTATCCATCTTGTTGAGGGTCTTCCCCTTTTTGGCTGACCCTCCACCTCTACCAAGCATGATATCTTTCTCCAGGGAATGGTCCCTTCTGACAGTATGACCAAAGTAAGTGAGATGACGTATGGCCATTCTCACATCCAAGGAGCACTCTGGCTGCGCTTCTTCTGGTACAAATTTCTTCACTCCTCCAGCAGTCCATGGTATTTTCAATCTTCTTTGCCAACACCATAATTCAAAGGTATCAACTCTTATCTGGTCTTCCTTGATCATCGTCCAGCTTTCCCATGCATATGAGGTGATTGAAAATGCTATGGCTTAGGTAAGGCACACCTTAGTCTTCAAAGTGACATCTTTGCTCTTCAACACTATAAAGAGTTCTTTTGCAGCAAATTTGCCCAGTGCCATACAATGTCTGATTTTTTGACTGCTGCTACCATGGGTATCAATTATGGAACCAAATAATATGAAATCTTTGACAAATTCAAGCTTTTCTCTATTTATTGTGTTGCTGCTTATTGGTCCAGTTGTGAGAATTTTTGTTTCCTTTATGATGAGCTGTTATCCATGCTAAAGTTTATAGTCTTTATCAGTAGGTACTTCAAGTGATCTTCACTTTGAGTAATCAAGGTTGTGTCATCTTTGTATAGTAAGTTGTTAATGAGTCTTCCTCAAATCTTTATGCTATATTCTTCTTCATATAATCTAGCCTCTGAGATTATTTGCTTAGATTTGCAAGGATACAACCCTGATGCACTTTTCCTGATTTTAAACCATGTAGTATGCCCATGTCCTGTTTGAACAACAGACTCTTGGTCTATGTACATGTTCTTTATAAGCATAAGTAATTGTTCTGGAATTCTCATTCTTCATAATGCTATCCATAATTTGTTAGGATCCACACAGTCGAATACCTTGGCATAGTCAATAATACACAAGTAAACATCCTTCTGGTATTTTTTGCTTTCAGCCAAGATCCATCTGACATCAGCTATTATATCCAGCATTCCATGTCCTCCTTATGAATCCAACTTACATTTCTGGAAGTTCTCCATCAATATACTGCTGCAGCCATTTTCTAATTATATTCAGCAAAATTTTACTTACATGTTGTACTAATGGTATTTTTCAATAACTTCCACATTCTGTTGGATTACATTTCTTTGGAACAGGTACAAATATTGATCCTTCCAGTTAGTTTTCCAGGTAGCTATCTTCTAAATTGCTTGACATACAGAGTAAGTGCCTTCAGCATGGTATCCATTTGTTGAAACATCTCAGTGGCATTCTGTCAATACCTGGAGCCTTGTTTTTCACCAATTCCTTCACTGCAGTTTGGACTTCATCCTTCAATACTGCTGGTTCTTGATCATACTCCATCTCCTAAAATGGTTGAACATTGACTAGTTCTATTTGATACAGTGACTTTGTATTCCTTCCATCTTCTTTTGATGCTTGTCACATCATCAAATATTTTGCCCATAGAGGCAACACGTGTCTTCAGTTTTTTCTTTAGTTCTTTGAGCTTCAGAAATGTTGAGTGTATTCTTCTCCTTTTGTTTTCTAAGTTCAGGTCTTTGCATATTTCATTATAATAATTCACTTTGTATTCTCAAGCTGCCTTTTGAAATCTTCCATTTAGCTCCTTATCTTGTCATTTCTTCCATTCACCTTAGCTACTCTTTGTTCAAGAGCAAGTTTCAAAAACTTTTCTGAAATCCAGTTTGCTCTTTTCATTTACTGTTTTTTCAATGACCTTTTGCTTTCTTCATGTATGATATTCTTGATGTTATCCCACAACTAATCTGTTTTTCTGTCTTTGATGTTCAGTGCTTCAAATCTGTTCTTCAGATGGTCCTTAAGTTCAGGTGGGATTTAATCAAGGTCATATTATGGCTGTTGTGGACTTGTTTTAACATTCTTCAACTTCAACTCGAACTTGCATATTAGCAATTGATGGTTTGTTCCACAATCTGCTCCTGGCTGAAGATGGGGAACTTTTCCTTTGTCCCTTTCCACAAATGTAGTCTATCTGATTCCTGTGTATTCTTTCTGACAAGGTCCACATGTTTAGACATCTTTTATGTTATTTAAAAAAGATATTTCCAATGATTAAGTGGTTGATCTTGCAAAATTATATAATTTCTACCAATCCAATGCTATTTCTATCACCAAGTTTGTATTTTCCGACTACCGACAATTTTTTTTTTCAAGTTTTGCAATCCAGTCATCAGTAATAACCAATGCATCTTGATTGCGTGCTTGGTCAATTTCAGACTGCAGAAGTTGGTAAAAATCTTCAATTTTTTCATCTCTGCCTTTAGTGGTTGGTGCACTGATTTGAATACTAGTAGTATTAACAGGTCTTCTTTGTAAGTATATGGATATTTTCCTATCAGTGACAGCATTGTACTTCAGGATAGATCTTGAAACATTCTGTGATAGTTGCAGCTATGTGTCAACTTGGCTGGACCACAGTTCTGTGGGGTTTAAGCAGTTGTGATGTGGCTTATTACCATTATGGGATCAGATGTATATGTTTTGAGCAGCCAATCCTTGAAAGTTTCCCCAGGGGTGTGGCCTGCTTCCAATATATTTCTGGAGATCCTGGGAAAAAAGACACTCTTCTGTGGATTGGGATTCTGTTGTGCTGCCTACAACTGTGCATGAGTGAACAAGTCACCATTCGGCCTGGAGATCTTGGATTTATCATTTGTTGGAGTCAACAGGTGGTATACTGTCTGCCAACCTTGAGCTCATCAGCCCCTGCAGCTGCATGAGTTGGGAAAAGCCTCCAGCTTGACATTTGATCCAAGAATTTGGGACTTGCCAGCTTCTATAAGTATGTGAGCCATTTTCCTAAGATAAATTTCTCTTTCGCTATATGTGTATAAAAGCTTTATTGGTTTTGCTTCTCTAGAGAACCCAGCTTAACACATTTGGCACTGGGAGTGGTTCTAGAAAGACAAAATCATAAGGATGGGCTTCCTAAATTGGTTCTCACTGATTCTGTTTTGGTTCTCTAATTTGATTAATCATAAAAGCACTGGTGACTCTGCCTCCATTAGTAAAGAGGGCCCTGCTAATCTGTGGCGTGAGGTGGCAACATTAATATGCAGAACAACATTAATCAGCAGAAGCAGAGAGAACAAGGCAATGGGATGCAGAGCTGCCTCAGCCTCAAGTGTAGGACCATGGCCTTTGGGAGTGGAACCACCACAGCCTCCTAGGTTTCAAAGAACCAGACCTTCACCAACTTGGTTCTGGAGTGTTCATGTGAGTCAGTGGGATGGAGCCATATGTGCTGCCCAAGAGTGAGGGGGCAGGGCTGCCATGCCCAAGAGGGAGAGGAATGGGGCTTGCCAGACCAAAGGACTGAGGTCATCACTCAGGGACTAGGGGATTGGAATCACCCAGTGAAGAGATCTGTACAGATACCACCCACTGAAGATCTGTACAGGTGCCAAGTTGACAAGAGGTCTAATTGTGGTGGTTAAGTTTGTGTGTCAACTTGACTAGGCCTGGTTGAGTGACTGGGCAGCATGATGAAACTGGTAATCAACTCCATTGTGGACTCTACTATGAGCAGCTGAGTACTTGCCTTTGGGTATGTGGTCTGCTTCATATATAAGAAACAGCTTTGGGAATGGTCTCTAGCTTATGGCACACTTGAACCCTGCATGTAGTCATGCCATTGTTCAGCAGCCTGCCATCCTCTGTCGACTTTGGGACTTTCAATGGACTTGAACTTACAGTTTGGTAACATGAGGACTGTGCCATTGTATTTGTCAACCATGGGCTTGTTAGCCTCAGCAGCAAGTAGCTGTCTGAGTGAAGAGATGCCTCTAACCTCAGTGGGCCAGGAGCAAGAGGCAGAGATGAAGCCCAAGGTGGAGGGGCTTTCACACAGCCCCTACAGCCTGACACTTTGAACTGGGACTTCTAGCTTCCCAAACTGTAAGAGAATAAAATCCTGTCTGTTAAGGCCATCCCATTTGTGGTATGTTCCCATCAGAGTGGCACTGGGTAACCAGAACACATTCTTTGTGATGATGAATGAGGTATCATTCCTCTTTAATTTGTCATTCTCAGTATAGTAGACAATATTATTGTCTGCTTCAAAATGGGAAAAAAAAAAAAAAAAAAAAAATGGGAAAAAAAAAAAAAAAAAAGCCCATTTCAGCTCGAGATTGCCAAGGATATCTCTCTTTATGCATTCCATTTCAATTTTGACAACTTCCAATTTTCTTATGTTCATACTTCATACATGCCACTTCCCTTTATGAAGGGATGTATGCAGTTGTTTTTTCCCATTTTGAGTCATGCCCCATCAGCAATGGAAGTTCCAAAAACTTTATTTCATCTATGTCATTAACACTGACTCTGTTTTGAGAAGGTAATATTTTGAGTACCTTCCTACCTAAGGGGCTCATCTTCTGGCACTCTATCAGACAATGTTTCAGGAATATTCATGAGACTTTCCAGTAACATATCAGACAGTGTTTTATTGCTATTCGTAGGCTTTTCACTGGCCAAGTTTTTCAGAAGTGTGGCACTGTCCTTATTCTCAGTCTTTCTTAGTCTGGAAGCTCTGCTGAAACCTGTCTACCATAGGTGACCCTACCTGTATTTGAAATACCAATGACAGAGCCTCCAGCCTCATAACAACATGCAAGTCATCACCGTATGACAAACTGACAGATGAGTGATGGCTAAAACACTTAGGTATGGGGCTAAGTCTTCCTTACTTTACTTATCTTTATACACTGACTTCATTCTCCTCACTGAACACGTTACTTGAACCCTTTAGTCTTTAATCCTTCTGCTTACATTGGATATATACTTTTTCAATCTCCATAAATTTCATTCAATATTCCAATGGAATTTAATTATTCCTTCTAAACTTCAAAATATTTGAGAGTTGACTAACTCATCATTTTGACCCATGATACACAGCTATAGTAGATTTCTGGCCAGCCTGGAGATAAGTTGTTTGGGGTCAGGTTTTCACTGTTTGTTTAAATAGCAGAGGCCAGAGATGGGCACAGAGACAGAGACATAACTGTTGCTAATAAATGTGGTCAAGACAGATGACCTTAAGAATAGATGAGGGCATGGTGAAAGTTCGTATTTAAGCCCTGTCCAAGATAGTCTGTGGCCTAGCCAAGATGAAGTCTATCTGATCTGAAAAGCAAGAATAATGCATTTTTGAGGAATATTGAAAGTCTGTGTCATCAGCTTTCTTACTTATACCACCAAGCCTTTGACTCTCATAACTGACATTTCTCATTATGACTCTATGCTCTCCCTGTAACCCTTTATTTATAATGTGTGTTCCCATGTAGCTTATCTGCTGGAAGAAAATATTGTACAGAAAACATGCTTCTCTGGTTCACAAATCAGTTATTTTAAAATCAATTAATAAATAAACTCTAGATTTCTAGTAAGATGGAGGAATACATAGACAAGAGACCCAGACCCTCTTCAACAAAGAAAAGAAAAAACGATTGACAGAGATACAGAAGATGATCCTGTAGCCCTGAGCTTTGAAAGGAACTATGCAGAAGTGGATTAGGCACCAATTAGTGGAAAAACCTGAAAGAAAACAGTGAGTACTGAGACAGTTGGAGCTGCAGACTGTCAGCTACTCTGACAGGACCAACATTGTGAATATTTCCAAGTGGTGATAGCACTTGAGAATTGACCCAAAGATCAGCCCTGGTCACCAAGGGCTACAGGGATGACTTTACTGGTGACCTATGACTAGGAAAGGAAACATCATGGAGGGAGACAAACTGAGGCATTGACTTTCCACTGTCTGGAGGGTGCAGCCATTTTGATTGCTTACACATAGCAGCCATTTTGGATATTTAAAGTGACCAAGGGTGCAGCCATTTGGAATATAAGTGACAGGCATTTTGGATATTTAAAGTGACTGAGGGTACATCCATTTTGAATCTTTACAAGTGGCAACCATTTTGGATTTTAAAGTGATAGCATTCTCAATTGGATTCCAGGGACCTAAGAATAGGCTCTATTTGCCAAGGTTGGTAGGGACATATGAGAGTCTGACAACAGGAAAGGAGATAGGTGGTGAGTGTATAAGTGCTATCAAGTAGTGAATAGAGGAACATAGTACAGTACCCTGCTTGCATAGATAACATACAAAGAAAACAAAGAAAACTAAAATCGTGGGCAAGTCACTCCAACATACCATCACTAATTAAATATAAACACAAAAATGTCACAATGTCTCAGAGACAACAGAGCATCACAGTCCACACAAAGAAGCAAGATAAAGCAGGAAAAACAAGTGACCAGGATACAGACCCAAAAAGCATCCCTGAGTAAGAAGCAGCATTGGACTCCCTGATAAGGAATTCAAAAGAATTATATTTAGGTATCATCAACAAATTGAGAGACAGATCAAGGAAAACACAGAGAAAACCCTAGTACAATTTCGAAAGATAATACAAGAAGAAAATGACAAAATAAGTGAAAAAATTAGAAACAATACAAAATCTACACACAGAAATTCAGAAGATTAATACTAACTTTTCAGAAATAGATAAGACATTGAATGGGCAAAGGAGCAGAAATGAATCAATGGAAGACAGACTTAGGGAGACTGAAGGCAAATATCTGAACACTTCTTTGGAAAGGGATAAATCAGAAAAAAGATCAAAACAAAATGAAGAAAGCCTAAGGTTCATATGGGATACCATCAAAATGAATAACCTGCATGTAATTGGAATTCCAGAACAGGAGGAGATGAATAAAACCACAGAGAAAACTGTCAAAGATTTGTTGGAAGATGATTTTGCTGGTATGATGAAAGATGTGAATATATCCATTCAGGAAGCCCAATGAACCCCAAACAAGATAAACCCCAAAGAAAATTACCCAGACATATCATCATCAAACTCATCAAAACCAAAGACAAAGAAAGAATCATGAGAGCAGCACAGGAAAAACAAAAGGTTACCTACAAGGGACAGCCAATAAGACTAAGCTCAGATTTCTTGACAGAAACCATGCAGGTGAGAAGACAATGGGATGGTATATATAAAATCCTGAAAGTGAAAAATTTCCAACCAAGAGTTATATACCCAGCAAAACTGTCCCTCAATTCTGATGGTGAAATTAGGACATTTCCAGATAAGCAGAAATTAAGGGAAGTTTTTAAAACCAGACCAACCTTACAAGAAATGCTAAAGGGAGCCCTTTGGACAGAGAAGCAACAACAGCCAACAACAACTGACCATTAACACACATGATGATATAACTCAAAAACCAACCCAGCTATGGAAGTATCCAAAGTAAATAAACCTACAAGATTGTAAACAGGGAACTAGAAACATTAATTTGCAGGTGAGGACAACTACAAACCAAACAGAGGGAAAAAGCTGTGTAATTACAGAACTTCTAGATGGTAGGGAAATCAAGACAACTACAAGATAGAACAGACTGTTCTAAACTTGGGAAGAAAACTATAAATCACAGGATAACCTCAAAGAAAATGATAAACCTTCACATCAAAATTAAAGAGGACCAACATAAATATTCAGCAAATACTAAAACAATAGCAATGAAGGAAGCGATAACACAATTCATTAAAAAAAATGAGCTCAGCAGAGAAAATTATATGGAACAAAGAAATCGACACCACAAAAATGCACATAACAAAAATGACAGCAACAAATTCATATTTTCCGATAATTATATATCTGACAAGGAACTTATCTCTAAGATTTATAGAAAACTCCAACACCTCAACACCTAAGGAGTTAACAATCCAATTGAAAATTGGCAGAAGACATGAATAGACACTTCACCAAGGAGGATATTCAGGTGGCCTGCTCATACATGAGGAGATGCTCACAATCATTGGCCATCAGAGAGATACAAATCAAAACAACAATGAGATACCGTCTCACCGCAGCACTGATGGCAAGGTTCAACAAGACAGAAAATAACAAATGCTGATGGGGATGTGGATTAGAACTCTCATACACTGCTGGTGAGATTGTGGAATGATACAATCACTGTGGAAAGCAGTATGGTGATTCTTTAGAAAGCTGGAATTGGAGATAACATTTGACCCAGCAATCCCATTACTAGTTATATATCCTAGAGAGGTGAGAGCCAAGATAGGAATAGATATATGCACACTCATGTTCATCACAGCACTATTTACACTATTTCCAAAGATGAAAACAACGTAAGTGACCATCAGCAGAAGAGTGGATGACCAAAGTTTGGTACATACACATAATGGAATGCTATGCAGCACTAAAGAATAGTGTAGAGTCTGCAAAACACTGCATAATATGGATGAACTTGGAGGACACTATGCTGAGTGAAATAAAACAATCACAGAAGGACAAATATAGTGTTAGTTCATTGTTGTGAAGGGTCAAGGAAAGGTTTATATATGGAGGGAAATTTTTTTTGTTGGTTACCAGGGGTGGGGGGGAGGGGAGGGAACAATGTTAAAAA
>NW_006921961.1:2902798-2904126 GCF_000298275.1 Orycteropus afer afer
TTTCTTTGTTGGGTGCCAAGGGTGGGGGGGAGGGGAGGGAACAATGTTAAAAAAAAAAAGTGTTGACCCATGTCACTTTAGTTTTGTGTATTTCACTGTACATACATTATATTTCAATAAAATGAATTAAATAACTAACCCACTAAATAAATAAATAAACTAAAAACTCACTGCCATTGAGTTGATTCTGACTCATAGAGACCCCGATTGGGTTTTTGAGGCTGTAGATCTTTACAGAAGTAGATCACCTCATCTTCCTTCCGTGAAGCAGCTGGTGGGTTTAAACTACTGAACTTCTAGTTAGCAGCCAAATGCCTTATCCACTGCACCACAAGAGCTCCTTAAGTAATAAATAGGTATCTTTTTTATATTCTATTTATTGTAATTTGCTTTTGTTGTCGTTTTGAATCAATGTTACTAGTACCTGTCAAATTTGAGAGACTAATAAATTCTAATATGTGAGTCTGCAAAACTGAATGCCAGATCCTGCAAAGAGACAAATTCATGAAGATAAATGCCAGTTGGGGAGGCCTCTTGACAGCCACTTAGCAATATGACCTTCCTGAGCTGACTCATTTTCTTTCCTATGTCTGCAAACTACTTTTTCTTGATTTCTCTTTATAATTTGATCATGCACAATACACATGAACCTCCCTCCATACATATGTACAAGCACACACACTCATACATACAAATATAGAAGCAATAAATCACTGTAAGTATTTAGTCTTTAGTTGTAGAAATTAAATTTTAGGAAAATATTTTTTCTAGCAATTTTGTCAAAATGGATTTATTTTATGAAAATAAAGTAATAAATGCAGCTTCTGTATAATGTATTACCACTTGTTATAAAGAAGCATGGTCATAGTGCCTTGTACCCTTTATTTAATATATTTAATATTACTTGGGAAATCTTTTTCAATCTTGCACTAATTATCTCCAACAATATGATCTTTACTTTAATATTGATGGCAAATTTCTGACTTAAAATTGCTTTATTTATTTCTGTTTGAGAAATGGTCTTAAAAGAAAGGGAATTGGTAGTTAGGGTTCCATCAATGTTATATGTAGCATTTAATTTGTACTGTTAATATTTTTTTAATCATAAAAAATTGTTGTTGGTTGTTGTTGTTAAGTGCCGTCGAGTCATTTCCGACTCATAGCAACCCCATGCACAGCAGAACGAAACACTGCCCGATCCCATGCCAGCCCAACAATCTCTGCTATACTTGAGCCCATCATCGCAGCCACCGTGTCAATCCATCTTGTTGAAGGCCTCCCCCCCTTTCGTTGACCCTCCACCCTACCAAGCATGACATCCTTCTCCA
>NW_006921961.1:2906825-2937572 GCF_000298275.1 Orycteropus afer afer
TTACCTGTGCACCAGGTGCATCTCGCTGGGTTTTATACACCAGAGGCTCAGCCTCAAAACTCACGTTTACATGTCACCACAGTAGGACAAACCAACAGACAAGTTTGTCTTGCTGTTGAAGACCTCTCGTATCACCCCCACTTGGGTCCCTGTGGCTGACTGTACGTCTGTCTGGCTTCCTGGCTTTTAATCCCCTTTCTCCTGCTCTTCTGGCCTGCTGCTTTGGGCATCCCTGAGTTGTCGCTGGGGCTGACTGCTCCTCTGTCTGCGTTCCTGGCTTTTATCCCCTTTCTCTTGCTCTTCCTGCCTGCTACTTTGGGCGTCCCTGAGTTGTCTCTCCTCACCTGTAACCCTGGGGCTGATTATTAATATTAAAATCAATAGTTTATAACCTACAAAATGGCATTTTCAACCTTACATTAACCTATATGGTTCCACCTAATAGTTTAGAAAAGGCTGTCTGTTTAGAAAGAGGGCATTGTTAAGTACTCCCACTGATGGGATTGTGAGAGGTTTTTCTTTTTGTTGTTTTGGTTTTATGCATAAAATAAGGAACTCTGGTGGTATAGTGGTGAACTCTGGTGGTGTAGTGGTTAAAGAATTTAGCTGTTAACCAAAAGTTCAGTGATTCAAACCCATTAACCACACTGTGGGAGAAAGTGAAGCAGTCTGCTTCCGTAAACATTTTTAGGTTTGGAAAGCCTATGAGGCACTCCTACTCTGTCCTATAGGGTTGCTAGGAGTTGGAATAGACTCGATGGCAGTGGATTTCTTTTCTTTCTTCTTTTATTTTTCTTGGCTATGCATAAAGGTGTAAGTTAATTCATTGTTTCTCACCCCTTTCTTTGAGGACTACTTTACACTTCCAAACATGTTGCACAGTGGTTAGTAGTATTGAATTTGAAGGCAGATTCTCTGTCAAATTCTGGGTACACAACCGAACTGTGTGTTTTTAAATAAAATTTCCAGGTCTTCGTTTCCCTGTCACAAAATGGAAGACTAACAATATGAACCTCTTAGGAACTTGGGTAGCCTAGTGCCTAAGGTACTTGAATGCTAACCAGAAGGCTGGTGGTTCAAACCCGCCAGCCACTACTCAGAAGGAAGGTTGGGCATTTCCTTCCGGAGTGATACTGCCTCGGCAACCCAGGAGTGGTCGCTATGAGTTGGATTCCTTTCTGGGGCAGAGAGTTACTCTATGTAACTTGCTATTCTAAGTGGCTGTGGTATGAAATGGGTGTTCCAAGCAATGCCATAAATAAAGATAAAGGATGTGTTCAAATTGTGATGGGTATTTTGTTCTGATTGGAACAACAATGTGTGTAGATTCTTAATGAAGAAAAAGTATGAGAAAGGACTTGAGGACCAATCTCAACACCCAACCCAGGTAAGCCTTCAGTGGACTGTAGCCCAAGCCATTTCACTGCATGGTGAGGCCAAAGCAAGAATATTCAGCTGAGTCCAGTCAACACACAGGTCCATGAGAAACCATATTGGTATTTGAAGCCTCTAAGTTTAGAGGTTGTTTACCATGCAATAATAGATGAACAGCACACCAAACAAACTTTTTGCTTTTTTGTAGCAGAAAATAAGCACAAATCAATACTCATATTTATATTAGTCATAATAGTGGTAACAAAGATACCTATTTTTGTGTTGAACCTAAACTAACTTTCAAAAGGTTTTACTGAAGTAAAACCAAAAACTTTTCAGATAAAGCTTTATGTTAAAATATTCACTTCTGTACAAAATCACAGATTCTAAGATGACTTTAATTTTGCCAAGGAGCTCTGTTTCATTTCCCCATTCATTTCAAAGCATTTGTGGAACAGCTTAAAGAAACTTACTCGGAGATTGTCTGTCTAATTAGTTATTTCTCAAGTGTTGCTATAACCTAGTTGCTTAATGGCAGTGGAAACTTCAGGGCAGTGGATTGCTACTCAAGAGTGTCAATGTCCATGCTGATCAATTATTCTGACTTTTACCATGTCTCTGAGAGAGGTGCATGTTGGTTTCTATCTTTCCTTGTATCCCTTCTGATGATGCAGCCACGGGATGTACCTGATGACTCATGTTTTTCCCAAAATAGATTGTGAATATCAGGGGAAGATAACAACACCAAAATAGAAAGTTATTTGTATTAAATGGATCTTTAAGTACTTTAAGTGTATAATTGGAGTCAGTGAACTGCCTGGAGGAATTTTCTAATAACAAGGGCATTTTTTAACATGAGAAAATTTGCTGTGCTCCCTAAGATAACAATGATTCATTTTTAGTGCTATCTCTCTCTCTCTCTCTCATTTTTTTCTCTTTCTTTCACTCATTCTGCTTATACACACACACACACACACTTTCCACCATTTATCTTATTTGACAGATATATTTTTAAACACCATATACAAAAAAATGAGAAATTTTCTTGAAATGATTAGACAGACTTTTAACAGAGAATACTGCTTCTTTATTTTAACAACATTCAAGCTTATGTTAGTTGACAGTAGCTGGCAATTGTTTCATGGTATGTTTTTCCTGAATTAAAATATATATATATATATCATGGAATTTGAAACAGATTGTCAAGTTCTACATAGAGGGGCAATTTTTTGATGTTTCAAGTTAAACACTTGCAAAGTTGAGTGAACTTGGGAAGTATTTATTTTTTTCTGATTTCCTGGAATAAATCTTATTTCAAATAGGACTATTTCCCTTTCTTGATTTCTGAATTTTATGTTGCATTGCCATGGAATATTAACTAGTTTTGATTTCCCATTGTGACAATTAATTAACATGTTTAGTTTTGTTTTATATGTAACTATTAATATATAAGGACTGTTAAACAAAACCTAGAGGAAACCCTCTGATTGATGTATTGAATAAGGTCTCTTCTAGTTGAGATGATAAAGTACAAACATTGACCCCTCTGACTAATATTTGATTTTAGTGTTCATTCTTAAAAATGAACATAGCCTTTACTTCTTTAATAAATAAAGCACAAATATTTCTAAGCACTTTGTTTTGTTTTTCATATTATGCAACTATAGTGGCATCATTCCATTGTACACTAATAACATTATGTTTTCTTGCCTTAACAATGTTAACCATTTATGGAAATAGATCTTTTCCATACTGCAGTTAATTTCTCTCACACTAGGATGGGGCAAAGAAAATCAGCTTCTCACAGGAAACTGGTACTGTGGTCCTCATCCTTTACTCTCCTCCTGCCAGCATCAAGAAAGCATTAAGAGATTCATTCACAATGAGATGAATGAGTGAAAATAAGCAAAAGAATACTTAAGATTAGATGCTTCATTTTCTGTTTTCCTTGTGCTATCTCTTTGGGATTGTGTACTGAATAGAACTTCCCACTTTTTCCACACCACGTATTTGCAGACATAGATATATAGATAGATAGAAATGTGTAAATAATATGTAAGCAAAGAAAAAACTCTTTTTTTTTTTTGGTCAAAGTAACTAAAGTTTTTTAAAAGTCTCCATTCAGCTCAAAGAAATAAAATGAAATAAAAACAATCTTGTTGGCTCCAAAAATATATTGGACAATCCAAGAATCATTTTAGTATGGGGGTAATTAATTTTGTAATAGAGGCAGTGAAAAATGTTGACTACTTTGTGGGGTACAATTATGTACCTACTTTGCCTCTGTGTGTGGTTGTGGTGTAGGACCACAACTTCTTTCTCCATTCACACTTTTAGCATACATGCTATTCTGCTTACCCCATGGCATGGCTACTTAGTCTAATGGTCAGCCTTCCTCAGGGCTTAGCTAGATAAATAAAGTTCCTTTGCTGGGACAAGCTTAGTCTCTGCTCTTTGAGCTCTGTTACTACCGGAAGCTTTCCTTCTCCACGCCCCAAAGCACCAAGCACTTCTGCAGGTATTTCAGGTAGGAAATTTCTGCTAAGAAGCAAGACATGTTTCTATGTTTAGAATTAGACCCTTAACAACCTTTCAATTCTCAATTACCTAGGGAGAAGACAGGGAAACATACAGTTTTATTTTTTCTTTAGTATAGTTCTTAAATTTCTCCTATAGTGTTCCTTGAAGCTCTTCTTGTCTCCTTATGTATCTGGTGTCCCAAAAGGCCAGTAGGTACAAAGGAAAGAGTAATTAGAATTAACCCTGTGTTTTAGTTTGCTGATGCTGCCATAATAGGAATACCACAGTGGGTGGCTTAAAGTGCAGCTATTTATTTATTTATTTGTGTCATGGTTCTTGAGGATAAGAGTTCAAATCAAAGTCTCAGTCCTATTTATTCCTTTGCGACTTCTCCTCTAGTTTTTATTTTCTGCATCAGTCTTTTGGTGAGATTTTTGCATGTGCACAGGTGCTCAGCTGACATCCATCGTTTCCTTGTGTGGGTGTCATTGTCAGTTCCTCTCTTTTGATTATTCAGAAGTGATTACGTTTAGAACCCACTCTGCTCTGGTATGATCTCAGTAATATAAAAATGAAAAACCTACTTCCAAATAGCGTCACATCTATGGATACAGGGTCCCAAACTTCAATACATGTTCTTCCGCAACACAATTTAATGCATAACATCTGGTACTCACATATTTGGAAGCATTTCTATGTCTTACTTTGCTAGGTTTCTAGTAAATCTTGAAGTTTACTGGCTTGTGCCTTTATCCTTATTTGTTTGTATGTGCATTATATGTGTTTAAGGTGGAATGCCCAGTCCCAAAGGACTATTATGCAGAAGTCTTTGTCTTTCTCATTCTGTATCTCAAGTTATTGCAACAAGTAAACATTTTATATCTCACCTCTTTATAAAAATATTCTATTATAGTATGAAATATGCTCTCATGGCACATCTGAAAGTAAAACAAGGTATAGATTCTTCAATTCTGGACCACATATAATTACTAGAGCAAGGTACATAGTGTTCAGTATTCTTTTAGGTGACTATTTATTGTGTTATTCAAAAAAAAAAAAAAAAAGTGGTTTCCATAGCAACCCTTTCTGCAGATAGTTTCAGAATAGCCTTTTACAGCTACAGAATCATGAATATATTTTACCCACTTGCAAAGAAAGGAAGCAAAGCAGGTTTCACAATTAATTTATATTCAACACCAACAAGAACTGTCTTTCCTCAAGCTACCTTTCATGTACACAGAATATCATTAACAATAATGTTTTGGGTTCATGGAAGAAAGATGGGGGTGAGAGAGAGAGAGATTGATCGATTCTTCCCACTTCTCCCAAAAGAAGGCAGCTGCTCTCTGATAAGGAATTACAATTTCCTTGTCCGTTTTGTTAAAAAGCACACTGTATCTGATTAAAGTATATGTCAAAAAAATATTTTCATGCTTTAAGTGAGTATTTCCAGAATATGCTTACATTTGGAAATATATGGGACCTTTCCCTTACATATATTCTTTTTTCCTTTAGTTTAATGAGCATTTATTAAGCATCTTCTTATAACAAGCACTGTATGGGCCCAGGGAATACAAACAGGAATAATATGAGATTGGTACTGCCTTGTATTAATGTAAAATCTGGGAAGGGAGTAGGCAGACAGCTCATGAAATGGTAAGGTGACATGCTGAGTGATGACAAGGTAGGAGCATGATGAGAACACAGAGAAGGGGAAACGACATCCAAACTGAGACTGTTGTGAGAGCTTCTTGGAAGGCACAACACCTTAGCTGAAGGAATAAGGATATCTAAGAATATCCATCAATTAACAAGAAGCAGGAAAGAGATTTCAAGAAGAGGGAGCAATGTGAGACGAGATATAACACAGAATCATTACTATAACATGAGGTTTCAGTAAATTGAATAGAGACATTAATTAAGTTTTCAAGGAGATAAACACCAGCAAATATTAATCCTCAACTGGATATGCGTAAATACCTGTAAGTGAAAAAATCAAATACCAAACTCACCGCCGTCAAGTCAGGTCTGACTCATAGTGACTCATCCTTGAGTTTCCAAGCTAGTATCACTATGGAAATAGATTGCCCAGTCTTCCTTCTGAGGAGTGGCTGGTGGGTTTGAACCACCAGCCTTGTGGTTAGCAGTCAAATGCCTTAGGCACTATGCCACCAGAGCTCCTGTAAATGAAAGATACTTGAAATACTCTAAATTCATATAAGTACCTTATGTTGACCAGATCACCAGAATTGTTTCTAATTTTTTAACTTCTTTTCATAGAATGACAAATTCCAGATGATTAGAAAATACTAAATCATCTCCATATTCACAGATTTAATGCAACAGATGACATCGTCTTGCCAAAACTGAATGGCTGCTGATAACAGGAATTTGGGTGACATGCCTTAAGAAATTTCTGAGGGAAAGTCTTTTGAAGTCAAGAAACCTTTCTTTTTAACAGGCTCTTTTTTAGATTGGCACAAAAATATTGATTGGAATACTTTAATCCTTTAGATATAACATTGTAAATAATTTTATTAGATAAATGGTGGTCTGCTTTTTATATTTATTTCTTTTTTAAAGCATATTGATTGGCTGTCTTGCAGATGAGTATGAAACAGGTGAACATAGCTGGTGACAACGACAAGGACAATGAGGATACACAGGTAGCTTCAGTGAGAGAGAGAGAGAGAGAGAGAAAGAGAGAGAGAGAAAGGAGGAGACCCTCTGTTTCTTTCTGGGGCACTTGGTGCCTTTTAACATTGCTCTCTCTCCTATGAATAGAAAGAAGATGCTCTAGCATCCAGAGCACTCATGCACTTTCAAGGTGAACACCCAATTTCCTTTCGTTGTATTTCTGTAAACCAAATTCTGTCAGTGGGTGGGATTCTGGGGTGTTCCCCTCAACTTACAACTTTCCCTGCTTCTGTAAGGAATAGCAAGAGAGGGTAATTAAAAAAAAAATACTCAATGTTTTTGCTGAAAAGTTATGCATATGTGTGCTCCTTTGCACTACATCAAGAAAAAAAAAGGGAAAACTTTAAAGTAACTAAAGAATAACAAAGTGTGATACAGCTGTAACTGGACTATGGAAGACCTATCCTTCCTATCATCATTAAGAGAGCCACAGCCAGTCCCATTTGAGTTAAACATAAACACCCACTACAACATCCTGTGCTGACTCAAGTCTGCACTCAAAAACTCACTGCCGTTGAGTCAGATCCAACTTATAGCGACCCCTCCTGGGGTTTCCAAGGCGGGACCTCTACAGAAGTAGACTCAAGTCTGCACTAATACTGTCTATATGAACTACAGTGAAAACTTTCTATGTAATAAGTATCTGACCTGCATCGAATGAGTTGGGGAATATACTGCCACTTCTAACCTTCACTAGTTTCTTTTGTGAAATGAAGGAACTGAATTAGATTATTTTATATTTAAAATAAATAAATAATAAAAATAACTAACAGTCGTTGAGTTGTATCTGACTCATAGCAACCCCTCCTTGGGTTTCTGAGGCAATAACACTACTAAAATAGATTGCCCGACCTTCTTTCCAAGGAGTGGCTAGTGTTTGAACCGCCAGCCTTCTGGTTAGCAGTCAAATGCCTTAGGCACTATACCATCAGAACTCCCTATTTTATATTACATGGTAAGAATTGGAAGATCTAAATTTTTATAATTCTGAGAAATTCAAATGCCTTTCCAGTGCAGTCCATTTTGTGAGGTCATTCCTATTATATACCCTAATTCATTTCTTCTTACAAAAACATTCTTGTCTTTCTCTCACCTCCATGACAACTGCATTTCATAGGATTTAAGACATCAAGACCCATAAATGCTTCTCTTTTCCCCTCACTTTGTAATTAGTTTATCGAGTAACTGGAACATCTACCTAGAGCTCTGAATTTCGACTTCTCCAGTTGAAACTTTCTTTGCTTTATTCATGTATCGGTATTTTTGGTGTCTCAACGAGTCTGGTAATATTTATAGTTCCACAAAGGGTTTTCCTTAAATTTCACTCCCAGCAACTACATCTGAAATATTGTTTAGGAAACTTGAGTAGCATGGTAAAATAGAAGAAAAATACTCTAAATCAATGATTTGAAATTCTCTCCTTGGAGCTCTGGTGACATTGTGCCTAAGGCATTTGACTGCTAACCAGAAAGCTGATGGTTCATACCCACCAGCCACTCCTCAGAAGGAAGGTTGAGCAATCTACTTCCGTAGTGATACCACCTCAGAAACCCAAGGAGGGGTCACAATGAATTGGGTCTGACTCGACGGCAGTGTGTAGTGTGTGTGTAGTATTCTTATGTATTTATAAAACTTCAGAAATGCCACTAAGTGCATCTGAAAAGAAGATTATTAAAATAAAATAAAATTTGAAAAAAAAAATTCTCTCCTTGGAAAGTCTCTGTGGTAAATAATGTCTCTGATTATTCTGATAATCAGGGGTTTATATACATCTAACATATGTTATGGAATATGCAGTATATTTTGCATGTTATATTGCAAGTAATTGTGAAAGTACTGATGATGTCAAACGAAATTCAAATATTTGTTATGTTTTACTTTATTTTAAATGATGCAGAAACTGTGGGTTACAGGGATTAAATAACTTTCCCTATTATATATAACATACATAATACCTGGCCAAGTAAAGATTCAGACACAGACTATTCAGACTTCAAAATTTGAGTTCTTTTCAGATTAATATGGCATTGCCCCACTTTTTTATTTTTTCAATACCTGCATTAACTGTAATGACAAATTTTTTCACAGGATGTTTCAGTAGGTTTTTCTTTATGCCTATGAGATTTGACGTTAATGAATACCCATATTTTGCTACAAGGATTCAGACAAACAGCATTTTTCATGGCAGACTTATGCCTTAGGCTCAGAAATGATCTGAGGCCATATTATTCTCCTTCAGGGTTTGGTTCAGGAGCCATTCCCAGAATGACACACTTTGATATATATTAAATTTATTCTGTTTTTAATACTGTTTTCTGATTTATTTTTAGTTATATTTTAATTAATTGGGTTCAGAAATATTCACAGGGACTCTCCAGAAAAGTGTTGTTTCTCAGAACTATGCCACATTATGTTTAGGTCAAACTGAATAAGAAATGAGAAGATATGTACTCTGGTCCCTAGATTATTACTAATTAGCTGTGTGATTCCAACCTTGAAAAAAAACATAGAGAGAGAGAGAGAGAGAGAGAGAGAGACAGGGAGATAAGTCATTGACCTTTCTGAAATTTCTTGCTTCATTTGTAAATAAAGGGACTGGGCATGAAATATTTAACTTCCTTCTCAATCCAATGTTGTGTAAATCTAAGATATTTTCTTTATACTCATGTACCTCTGTAGGTAGGTACATTGAATTGGTTAGGAATCATAGCAACACAATGTACAACAGACTGAAACACTGCTGTGAATTATAGCAACCCAATGTACAACAGAATGAAACACTGCTCTGTCCTGCACCATTCTCACAATTGTTGACAACTTCAATCTTCTTTCCATTTATCCTGATGCTGCATATTCGTCCAGTTGTGAACATTTGTGTTTTATTTGTTTTGAGGTGTAATCCATACTGCAGACTGTAGTCTTTAATCTTCATCAGTAAGTGCTTCAAGTCATATTCACTTTCAGCAAGCAAGGTTTTGTCCTCTGCATATAGCAGGTTGTTAATGAGTCTTCCTCCAATCCTGATATTATACTCTTCTTCATATAGTCCAGCTTCTCCTATAATTTGCTCAGTATACTGACTGAATAATTATGGTGAAATGATACATCCATGACACACTCCATTCTTGATTTTAAAGCATGCAGTATTCCCTTGTTCTGTTCAAATGACAGCTTCTTGTTCTATGTACAGGTTCCTCTTAAGCACAATTAAGTGTTTCAGAATTCCTATTCTTCTGAATGTTATCCATAATGTGTTATGATCCACACAGTCAAATGCTTTTGCATAGTCAGTAAAATACAAGTAAACTTCTTTCTGGTATTCTTTGCTTTCAGCCAAGATCCATCTGACATCAGCAATAATATCCCTCATTCCATGTCCTCTTCTGAATCCAGCTTACATTCCTGGAAATTCCTTGTCAATATATTCCTGCAATTGACTTTGAATTATCTTTAGCAAAATTTTACTTGTGTGTAATATTAATGATATTGTTTGATAATTTCCACATTCTGTGGGATGACCTTTCTTTGGAATGGGTGCAAATACAGACCTTTTCCAGTCAGTTGGCCATGTAGCTGACTTCCAAATTTCTTGGCATAGACAAAAAATTACCTCCTGTGAGGTATCCATTTATTGAAATATCTCAGTGGGTATTTTGTCCATTCCTGGGGCTTTGTTTTTCACCAATTCCTTAAATGCAGCTTTGACTTCTGTCTTCAGTACCATTGGTTCTTGATCATATGCCACCTCTTGAAATAGATGAACATTGGCCAATTTTTTTTTTGTACAGTGATTTTGTGTATTCTTTCTGTCTTCTTTTGATGCTTCCTATATCATTCAGTTTTTTTCCCCATAGAAACTTTCAATATTGCAACTTGAGCCTTGAATTTTTTCTTCAGTTCTTTTACCTTGAGAAATGCTGAGGGTGTTCTTCCCTTTTGGTTTTCTAATTCCAGGTCTTTGCAAATTTCATTATAATAATTGTCTTTGTCCTCTCAATCTCCTCTTTGAAGTCTTCTGTTCACTTCTTTTATCATTTGTTCCATTTGCTTCAGCTACTCTCCTTTGAAGAGCAAGTTTCAGAGTCTCTTCTGACATCCTTTTTAGTCTTTTCTTCCTTTCCTGTCTTTTTAATGACCTTTTGCTTTCTTCATTATGATGTTCTTGATATCATCCCACAATTTGTCTAGTTTTTAGTCACTGGTGTTCAATGCATCAAATCTATTCTTCAAATGGTCTCTAAATTCAGGTGGGATATATTCAAGGTCATTTGTTGGCTCCTATGGACTTGTTTTAATGGTCTTCAGTTTCACCTTGAATTTGCATGTAAGCAATTGCTAGTCTGTTCCACAGCCAGCTCCTGGTCTTGTTTTTGCTGAAGACATTGAGCTTCTCCATTGTCTCTTTCCAGAGATGTAGTCCATCTGATTCCTGTGTACTCCATCTGGTGAGGTTCATGTGCATATCCACTGTTTACATTGAGAAAAGGTCTTTGCAATGAATACATCATTAGTCTTACAAAATTCTATCATGTGATCTCTGGTGTTATTTCTATCACCAAGGCCATATTTTCCAACTACTGGTGATTGTTCTTTGTTTCCAACCTTTGCTTTCCAATCACCAGAAATAATCAATATATCTTGATTGCACATTTGGTCTATTTCAGACTATAGAAGTTGGTAAAAATCTTAAATTTCCTTGACTTTGGCTTTTATGGTTGGTTGATTAATAGTAGTATTAGCTGGTGTTAGTTATAGACATTTAGGTATCATCCTATCACTGACAACATTGTAGTTCAGGATAGATCTTGAAACATTTTTTGTGATGATGAATGCTATGTTATTCCTCTTCAATTGGTCATTCCTGGCAGAGTAGATCTTATGGTTGTCTGATTCAAAATGGCCCAAACCAGCCCATTTCAGCTCACTAATGCCTAGGATATCAATCATTTTGCATTCCATTTAATTTTTCACTTTAAATTTTCCTAGATTCGCACTTCATACATTTCACTTTACAATTATTAATGGATATTTGAGGCTGCTCCTTCCATTTTGAGCCATGCCCCAGCAACAAGTGGAGGTCCCAAAAGCTTTACTCTGTCCATGTCATTAATGTCAACTCTACTTTGAGGAGGCAGCTCTTCTCCAGTCATATTTTAAATACCATCCAACCTGAGGGCCTCATCTCCTGGCACTATATCATACAATGTTCCAGGGCTATTCATAAAGCTTTCCAGTAATATATGAGACAGCGTTTCACTTCTATTCATAAAGTTTTCACTGACCAATAGTTGGAGAAGTGGATGGACGCTTCCTTCTAAGTCTGTCTTAATCTGGAAGCTCTGCTGAAACTTGTCCATCAAGGGTGACCCTCTGGTATTGGAAATGCTGGTGGCATAGTCTCCACCCTCACAGCAACACACAAGCCACCACTGTATGACAAACTGACAGATGAGTGGTGGTACATCTACATAGGATACAACTTTTGGTACTTTCCACATCCAACACTCTACCCTCATTCTCTTAAAATTTTTCCCATTAAAAAGGAAGAAACTGCCAACAATTTTTATATTGAATCATCTTAAATCAAGAGAGTTGACTCTATGGCAGTGGACATATAATAACTAAGGTTGAACAAATTTGATTTTGTTGACAAAAAGGATTTGGGGTTGGCATTAAGAAATAGCCATTTAGTTTAATCCTTTTAGATTTGCACTATAACATTACTTCATTCACTCTTTCATTATTATCCCAGCCTCACCTGTCTCCTGGTTATTTTTTTAAACCTGCTAGCTGTTATGGTTAATGTTGTGTGTCAACTTGGCTGGGCCATGTTTCTCAGTGGTTTGGAGTTATAATGTAGTTATCACTCATGATGAGATATAGTATAATGTAATCTCCTCCATGACAATATCTGCCATGAGCACTCAATCAGTTGAAATGGAGTTTCCGTAGGGGTGGCCTACTTCTAATATATATGGATATGTGGGCAAAGCTTTCTTGCTTTTTGTTCAGAATCCTGAGAGCCAGTAGCTTACTTTCTGACCTGTGATCTTGAATTTGTCAGCCCCTGCAGCTACTTGAGTCAGAAGAAACATCCATCCTGATATGTAACTCAAAGACTTTGGTCTTACTAGGATCTACAACCACATGAGCCATTTCCTTGAGATAAATCTCTCTCTTTTCTCTATGCATATTTACATACTCAAACTCACTACCGTTGAGTTAAACCTGACCCATAGGGACCCTTCTTTGGGTTTTCAATACAGTATCATTATAGAAGTAGATTGTCCAACCTTCCTTCTGAGGAGTGGCTGGTGGATATGAACTGCCAGCCTTCTGGTCAAACGCCTTAGGCACTATGCTGCTAGAACTCCCACATATATACATATATATATATATATATATATATATATACATATATGTGTACACACACACACACACACACACTCATAAGCTTCACTTGTTTCACTTCCCTAGCAATCCCAGCCTAAGACATCATCATATCTGATGAACCTCTAAGTGTTGTAAATGCCACTGCCAATAAGATGCTTCCTGTAAATATACTCCAGCTTATTCCTTTTACAAACAGACATTTTTTCACCATTTAGTTAAATATTACTTCTCTTTTCATATCATTCCATTCTATTCCCATATGTTATTTTTTTCTTCATTGAATTTATAAACATATTTGTATATTATCTTTCTCACTTCTTTGTAATTTAAATTTCATGAGAGGGATTAGGACCATCCCTATGGTTTATCAACATGTAGCTCTCATCTTATTATATAATAGCTCTATTATAACCTCATAGCATAGTGCCTAAGGCACTTGACTGCTAACCAGAAGGCTGGAGGTTCAAACCTACCAGCCACTCCTCAGAAGGAAGATGGGGCAATCTACTTCCATAGTGATACTGCTTCGGAAACCCAAGGAGGGGTCACCATGAGTTGGGTCCGACTAGATGGCACATAACAACACAACAACAACAACATTAAAACCTCTTCAATATTCACCTAATTCCTACTAGGATCCTGACTGATACATCTGGTATTATAATTTCTTCCAATATGAAATACCTTTGGCTAATACTGTAAGTCACTGGTTGTTGTTATTAAAAAACAAAACAAAACAAAACAAAAAACAACCAAACCCACTGCCATTGAGTCAGATCCAATTCATAGCAACCTCTCCTTGGATTTCTAAGGCAATGTCACTACAGAAGTAGATTACCCAACCTTCCTTCCAAGGAGTGACTAGTGGGTTTGAACTACTTGCCGTCTGGTTAGCAGTCAAATGCCTTAAGCATCATGTCATTTAGTCAGTCTGACTCATAGCAACCTTATGTACAGCAAAATAAAACACTGTCTTGTCCTTCACCATCCTCACAATCCTGGCCATATTTGAGCCCATGGTTGCAGTCATTGTGTCAATCCATCTCGTAGGAGGTTTTCCCCTTTTTCACTGATCATCTATTTTACCAAGCATGAAAGTCGTCTCAAAGAAATCATCCTTTCTGACAACATGACCAAAATAAGGTGAGATGAAGTCAGGCCATCCTCATTTCCAAGGAATTCCAGCTGTGATTCTTCCAGGATAGATTTGTTTGCTCTTCTGGTAGTTAATGGTATTTTCAGTATTCCTCACCAACAACACAATTCAAAGGCAACAACTCTTTTACCGTCTTCCTTCTTCATTTTCTAGCTTTGACATGCATATGAGGCAATTGAAAATAACATGGTTTGTGTAAGACACACCTTCATTTTCAAAGTGACATCTTTGCTTCACATTCTAATGAGGTCTTTTGCAGCAGATTTGCCCAGTGCCATGTTTGACTTCTTGACTGATACTTCCATAGATGTTGATTGTGGATCCAAATAACATTTAATCCCTGATAACTTCAATATTTTCTCCATTTATTTATTGATCCATTTGTGAGGATTTTTGTTTTCTTTACATTGAGGTATAATCCACACTGCAAACTGTAGTCTTTGATCTTCATCAGTAAGTACTTCAAGTCATAGTCACTTTCCACAAGCAACTTTCTGTCATCTGCATATTGTAGATCTCCAATCCTGATGCCACATTTTTCTTCATATAGTCCATCTGATTGAATTATTTGCACAGCATACAGACTGAATAAGTATGGTGAAAGGATACAAGCTTGACACACATTCTTCCTGATTTTAAACTTTGTTCTGTTCAAACAAACCAAAAAAATAAAACACCTCACAGCCTCTTATTTTATGTATAGGATCCTCACTAGTCACTAGTAGAGGAAGTTATTAGAATTGCTCAAACTTTGAATCCATAATTTCTGAGAAATATTGTACATGGAAAAAAAAGTTGCACTCATTAAACCTTGTGGTATTTTCTTCTAGATTTAGCTTCTTCCCAATCTATTTTCTCATATGACTTAGAGATTTTTTGCTTATTCAAATTATTGAGGACCTGTAATTCTTCCATAGTTCAAAGCTTTGACTTCAAAACTGGAATACTGGAGCCTATTTCTAACTTTTCCCAAAAAGAGATCTGAACTTTGGCTTCTGATTGTATATAGGGAAGGGCTGGGTATAGCGAAAATTGAGCTACACTGCTTGACAGTGTACTGTGTGTATTGTCACATATTGATAGGAGGAAAGTAATATTGTCCATGATTCCATGCGGAGAGAACAATGGGAAGACCAATATTTGTAATTTTCTACCCTATGTGCTACTTCCATTGGCTTAATTTAACCTGTATCCTTTCACTCTAATAAGCCATAACAAAGAGTATAACAGCTTTCTGTAAGTTCTTCCAGAGAATTATCAAAACTGATGGTAGTTTTGATAATTCTCTGAACTAGCAATTAATGTCAGAGTGAGAGCAGTCTTGTGGGCTATATTCCCTCAAATGTCACATATTAGAAGATGTATATTCTTGAAATGTCATAGTTAAAGTGGAGGCCACATTCTTTCTACTGATATATAGGAACAAGAAAATTTCTTGAATATTCAACATGTTGATGGTTAAATGTAATCTAAGAAAATATATGACATTAAAATCAGATGAAGGAGTTAGTTTATTTTACATATAAATTAGGAAAATGAATATTGCTTCAATTAAAAAGAAAAATGATAATATAATGTCTCTTGTATAAATTTTAAATTGTTAAGGAAGAATTAAAAATTGTAAACTTTGTAAACTTTATTGATATTAGCTCTTCTTTGCTTCAGTTAACAAAAGGCACAGGAAAGTTCAGTGATCAAAGGAAAATACAGTGTTATTTTTTTTTCCTTATTTTTTCCTTTGAAGATTTCTAAATGGAGGATTACTATGATTCTTTTAAATAGCTACACATATTTAAGGAAACCATGGGATTTGTGGCAAATTGCCTTTATTATGGATCTTGTTTATAATGAAATTAGTTGACATTGAATTCCTGAATCTATTTTAAGTCCATTTTCTGGGAAGGATAATAGCAGATAAATGATGGAAAAGGACATAACAAACAAAACAGGACAAGGTTTCCTGTTGTAATTCATCATATATTGTCTACATTTTAGTAAATTCAGTGTTTTATACCATTTATGCTAATTTTGCTTTCACTTGATTTGAAATTATTTGAGATTTCTGTCTCTAAACACCAGCTAAAATTCTAGTTAAATGAGAAATGATTATAATTCTAATGTTTAGTGTTTAAAAAGTTTGATGGAGATATGAAAGATAAATGAGCTTCAGAAAAATAAAGTTATAATAGAACCACAGTACCAAAGTATCAGGGAAGCATATATATGTATAGTGTTCACTATAGAACAGTGCTCTTTTTTGATCTATCTGCAGTACCTTTGAAATTTTCTGGCTTATATCTGGTCTGAAATCATTTTCTAGGATTTCTCACAGAAGGGATCTGGTTCAAGTGATGAGAGTTAAGAAAGGACTCTGGCATCCACATTCACAACAGTTCTCCATATCACTCTTCTATACACTAAAAGCTTAAAGATGAATAATCCTGAATTTTAGAAAAGGCTCTACTATTTCTTTTTCTGACAGTGGATGAATATATTACAGTGATGGAAACAAATCTATTCAAAATCAACTAATATGTTTGGGAAAAATTAGTCGTCTTTTTTCTTCTTTCCAGGTATTTTTTTATGCAACATTTTACTGCTTTTCTGGTGACAGTTTACACAGCAAGTTAGGCCCTCTTAGATCATTCCTACACAAATTGATCAATGACATTAACTACATTTTTCACATTATATCTGCCTACTCTATACAAAAACTAATTCAATGTGGCTCAAAAGCCTAAATGTAAAACCTAAAAGTATAAAGACCATCAAATTAAAATGGAGACAAACTTAGGGACATGGAATAAATACACTACTGAAAACACACAAACAGAAGAAGATAAACTAGACAGTTGGGATCTCCTGAAAATTAAATATTTACACACATCAAAAGACTTCATCAAAAGAGTAAAAAGGGAAAATGCAGACTGGGAAAAAAAATTGGCCACAACATATTGGACAAGGGACTCATATATAAAATTTATAGAACACTTCACCACCACAACAACAAAAAGACAAACATTCAAATTGAAAAATGGCCAGAGAACAGGAACAGCTACTTCACCAAAGAAGACATTTAAGAAGCTAACAATACATGAAAAAATACTCTCAATCATTAGCCATAAGATAGATGCAAATTAAAACAACAATGATATATCATGCCAGAATTAATAGCAAAATTAAAAAAAAAGAAAAGAAAAAAAAATGCTGGTAAGAATATGAAGAGACTGGAACCCTCATACATTGGTGGAAGGACTATAAAAAGGTGCAACCACTCTGAAAAGTGATAAGCCACTTAATTAAAAATAATAATAAAAAAAAAAAACTTACAATAGAAACACCATATGATCCAGCACACTACTAGGTATAGAGAAATAAGAGCCATGACACGAACAGATGTATGCACACCCATGTTCATCAGAGCATTATTCACAATAACAGAAACATGGAAAAAACCTAAGTACACCATGACAGATTAGTGGACAAGCAAACTATGGTACACACACACAATAGAATATTACACAATGTTAAAGAATTACAATGAATCTGTGAAACATCTAATAATGTGGATGAATTCAGAGGAGTCATGCTGAGTAAAATTCATCAATCACAAAAGGACAAATATTGTAAGAGGTTACCAATGTAAAAAGTCAAGGAAAGATTTACACACCTAGAAAGAAGCATTCTTTGAAGGATACCAGGGATGGGAGAAGGGAGGGCAGACAATTAATTAGAAGGTGGGCATATTAACTTGGGTGAAAGGAAGTGCAATATACAATAAAGGGGAGGTCAGCACATAATGATCATGGCTAAGGAAGAGAATGGGAGGAGCACAAGAGTGAAAGGCAACAAAGGTAAGTACTATTACGTACTCAATCCTGCAATAACAGTAAGCTGAAAAGGGTGAAAGGGTCTACACCTAATAATATAAACAGATATGAAAGAATTAATATATATATATATATAGCTGTTTTCTGGTTATTTCAATTCCAGTATACTACTTCCCATCCTCTGTTATCTTCTCATCTTTTCTGCGAATTAAGACTCACAAATTGTTTTTATGTTTGTTTGGGTGTTTTTTTTAGTAAAGCACTGATCTAAGTATGTAATATCCTTTATGTTGTGCATCATCTGTTTTTCTGTTAGGTGTTTTCAAGGAGAAGTTTTGGTTCAAAGTTTAAAGAGCATGTCATGACAATAGTCTCAAGTGTTCCAGTTAGTTTGACTTTTTTTTTTTTTTTTCATTGTGCTTTAGGTGCAAGTTTACAGAGCAGAGTTTGTTTTGCATTCAACATTTCATGTACATTTAGTTTCACTCCTCATTTCCCATCCCCAACCCTAACCCACTCTCCTCTCCTCCCTGCCCAGTAACCCCCATCCCGTGCCCCTCATAGTTATGCACTTCAGTGGGTCCTCCATACCCTCCATGTGAATGTTGCCCATCTTGTGCCCTATGGTCAGTTTCTCAAAGGAATACATTTCCATAGAGTATGTGGGTGTGTCACCCTGGGTTAAGTGGTCTGTATGTACATCTTGTATACTATTGGGCTGAGAGTCAGCCCCTGGGAGTGAGTTTTATTCCAGGCCCAGAATGTATCCTAGGTCCATAGTATTGGGGGTCTCTCAAGACTCCATCCAACCAGTAATTCTGCTCATTACTGTGTTTTTGGATTTTGTTCCATGTTTTTCCTCCTACTCTATCCAGTATCTCCAATTTTGATCCTTTCCTGAGTGGTTGGCTTTGCTAGCTGGGGACCATCTAGTTCTTCTGGTCTCAAGGACTGTCATGTCCTAGCGCTGATTGCTTCTAAATGCCCTTGGTTTTTTGCACTCTTCTTTGATTTCAACAATAGGAAACCATTAGCTGCATCTTAGATGGCTGCTTGAAAGTTCTTAAGACCCCAGTTGCTACTCACCAATGTAGGATGAGGAACAAGACTTTTATGTATTTTGTACTGCCAATTGAGTCTGGTATCCTCCAGTACTATGGTCCTGAGTCAGTAGATCCATTGGATCTCTCTCCCACAGTATCTGGCTCTCTGTGAGGGATTACTTTGTGTCTGTCTTCTGTTGTTTCTGTAAGGATTGTAGGTATTTTGTCTCACTGGTATCTGTGCAAGATTAGCCTCAGTTGAATCTATCATTGGTCTAGAGTATACTCCTGTTCATTGACCCCTGTCTGATCTTCTCAGATGTTTATGTGTTTATCTGTAGCCTGGTGTTTAGTGTTAATGATAATTCAGTATTGTGGATATACTGAGTCTGATCATTTTTAAGACTTTGAGTTTTGCTCAACATTATTCTTGCATTCTAACCAGGATCCACCATTTGTCTCTTAGTTTGTGGTAATGTGGTAGCTTGCATGATGCTGTGATGCTGGAAGTTATGCCACTGGTATTTCCAATCCCAGCAGAGTCACCCAAGGTGGCTAAGTTTCAGTGACGCTTCCAGACTATAATGGACTAGGAAGAAGGACATGGAATGATCCATTTCTGAAAGAACTGACCACTGAAAACCTCATGATCAGCAGTAAAACATTGTCTGATGTAGTGCCAGAAGATGAGCTCCTTCGCTTGGAAGACACTCAAAATATGACTGAGAAAGAGCTGCTCCTTCAAAGTAGAGTCAATCTTAATGACACGGATGGAGTAAAGCTTTAGAACCTTCAATTCTGATGCAGCAAACATTCATTAATAATCTAAAGGGGGAAAATATAAAGTTTGAATCTAGGAAAATTGATAGTTATAAAAAATGAAATGGAACACATAAAGACCAATATCCTAGGCATTAGTGACCTGATATGGACAGATATTGGCCATTTTAAATTGGATAATTATATGATCTACTATACCAGGAATGACAAATTGAAAAAGAATGGTTTCACACTCATTGTCAAAAAGAAGCTTTCAACATCTATCCTGAAGTACCAGGCTGTCAGTGATAAGCTAATATCCATACATCTGAAAGGAAGACCAGTAAATACTGCTGTCATTCAGATTTTTGCACCAAGCACTAAAGCCAAAGATGAAGAAATTGAAGTTTTTACCAATTTCTGAAATCTAAAATTAACCAAATACACAATCAAGATGTGCTGATAATTACTGAATATTGGAATATGAAAACTGGAAACAAAGAAAAAGCACTGGAAGTTGAAAAATATGGCTGTGGTGATAGAATTGATGCTGGAGATTGCATGACAGAGTTTAGCAAGACCAACTTACTCATTACAAATACTTTTTTTCCAGCACTATACATTGTACCTATGCATGTGGATCTCACCAGACGGAATACACAGGAATTAAATCTACTACATCTGTGGAAAGAGAAAATGTTCAATACTGTCAGAATAAAGCTAGGGCTAATTGCCAAAATATGACCTTGGGTATATCCCAACAGAATTTAGAGACCATCTGAAAAATATACTTGGCACCATTGAACACCAGTGATTGAACACAGATGAGTTGTGGGATGATATCAGTGATATACTTAAGAAAAAAAAAAAAAAGGAGGACATTAAATATAGAAAAGGAAGAGAAGACCAAAATGGATATCAGAAAAGACTCTGAAACGAGTTCTTGAATGGAGAGTAGATAAACTGAATGGATGAAATGATGTAATAAAAGAGCTCAACAGAAAATTTCAAAGGGCAGTTTGAGAAGACAAAGTAAAATAAGGAAATGTGCAAATATCTAGATTAGAAATTCAAAGGGGAAGACCACACTCAGTATTTCTCAAGATGAAAGAAATGAAGAGCAGCAAGAAAAGCCTACAGTCACCAGAAGAAAGGATAATACTAAAGATTCAAGCAGAAATAAATAGAAAATAGAAAGATAATAGAAAAAAAACAAGAAGGCTAGAAAGTTGGTTTTTTGAAAAGATTAATAACATTGACAAATCACTGGGAAATTTAAGAAAGAAAAAGGAGGAGAGATACAAATAACACAAATAAGAAATGAAATGGGTGACATCACAACAAAACCAACTGAAATAAAAAAGATAATATCAGGATAGTATGAAAAACTCCAAATCTAGAAGAAATGGACAGATTTCTAGAAACACACTACTTACCTAAAGTAACATAGACTGAACTGGAAAAGTTGAACAGACTCATAACAAAAGAAGAAATTGAACAGGTCATAAAAAATAACCAACAACAACAACAAAAAAGCCCTGGCCCAGATGGTTTCACCAGAGAATTCTACAAAATGTTTGGAGAAGAACTGATACCAATTCTATTCAAGCTATTCCAGAAAAGGGTGCAATCCTCCCTAATTCATTTTGTGAAGCAAGCATAACCTTGGTACCCAAACCAGGCAAAGACATCACTAAAAAGAAAGCTACAGACTAATATCCCTCCTGAATATAGATGCAAAAACCTTCAGCAAAATCCTAGCCAATAGACTCCAACAATATATTGAAATAAATAAATAAATATATTATGACCAAGTGGGGTTCATATCAGGTATGCAAGGATGGTTCAACATTAGAAAACCAATCAATATCATTCATCATAAAAATTAAATAAAGGAAAAGAACTGCATGATCATATAAATCAATGCAATAAAGGGGGTAATAAAATCCAGCACCTATTCCTGAACAAAACTCTCAGCAAAATAGGAATAGAAGGGACACTCCTCAACATAATAAATGACATGTATGAAAAACCAAGAGCAAACATTACTCTCAGTGCAGAGAGACTGAAATCATTCCCCTTGCAAACAGGAACCAGAGAAGGATGCCCTGTATCACCACTTCTATTCAACATTGTATTGGAAGTCCTAGCTAGGGCAATAAGGCAAGAAAGGGAAATCAAAGGCATCCATATTGGTAAGGAAGAAATCAAACTATCCCTATTTGCTGATGATATGATCTCATATCTAAAAAATCCAGGAGACTTAGTAAAAAGTCTGCTGGAACTATTGAGAGACTTAGTATCATGGCAGAATACAAGATCAACATCCAAAAATTACTAGCAAAGAGACTGCTGAAAAAGAAATAAGGAAGCCAATACCATTTATAACAGCTACCCCTAAAAATAAAATACTTGGGAAGAAATCTTACAAGGGGCACAAAATATCTGTACAAAGAAAACTACTTCAAGAAACCATAAGAGATCTACATAATGAAAGAACATACCATGATCATGGATAGGAAGACAAAACTTTGTGAAAATGTCAGTTCTACCCAAAGCAATCTATACATTCAATGCAATCCCAATCCAGATCCCATCAACATTCTTTAAGGGTATGGAAAATCCAATCACTGACTTTATATGGAAAAGAAACAGACCTTGGATAAGCAAAGCATTATTGAAGAAGAACAAAGCAGGAGGTCTCACACTCTGGATCTCACAACCTACTATACAATCACAGTAGTCAAAACTGCCTGGTATTGGTACAATGACAGACACAGACTAATGAATTAGAATTAAGAACGCAGAAAGAGGTTCATCAAACTATGATCAGCTGATCTTTGACAAAGCGCTGAAATGTATTCAATGGGGAAGAAATTGTTTAACAAATGGTGCTGGCAAAACTGTACATCTATTTGCAGAAAAATGAACCAAGATCTGTCCCTCACACCATATACAAAAAACAAAAACAAAAACAAAAACAAAAAAACTCCAGTTAAGTCTGAGACTTAAATGTGAAACCTAAAACCATAAAGGTCCTCAAGGAAAAAATTGGGGCAAATTTACTGAAAAACCAAACTCATTGCTGTCTAGTCAGATCCATCTCATAGCAATGTCTCCTTGGTTTTCTGAGGTTGTATCTCTACAGAAGTAGATTGCTCAATCTTCCTTCTAAGGATTGTCTGGTGGTTTTGAACTGCAAGCTTTTTGGTTAGCAGACAAATGCCGTAGGCACTACACCACCAGAGCTCCTGGGGCAAATTTAGGGTCCCTAATATATGACATAAATAGGCTATCAAGCATAACTCAAAATGCACAAACAGCTGAAGAGTAACTCAATGAATGGGAAAAAAGAGAACCTAGAGATTGAGAAAATATATTTGGCAATGACATATCTGACAAGGGACTTATCTGTAAAATTTATAGAAAAATCAACACCTCAACAACAAAAAGACAAATAATCCAACTGAAAATTGGGCAAAAGACATGAATAGACACCAACAAAGAGGATTTTCAAGTGGCTAACAAACATATGAAGAAATGTTCATGATAATTAACTAGTAGAGAGATGCAAATGAAAACAATGAGATACCATCTTGCCCTAACACTAGTAGCAAAGTTTCAAAAAACAGAAAATAACAGATGTTGGCAAGGATGCGGAGAGATTGGGACTCTCATGCACTGCTGGTGGGACTATCAAATGATACAACCACTATGGGAAGCAGTATGGTGATTCCTTAAAAAGTTGGAATTAAAAATACTGTTTGACCTAGCAATTCCATTACTAGGTATATGTCCTAAAGAAGTGAAAACCAAGAACAGATATATATGCATATGCATATTCATCACAGCACTATTTACAATAGCCAAAAGATAGAAACAAGCTAGATGTCCATCAACAGAAGAATGGATAACCAAACTATGGTACATACACACAATGGAATACTATGAACCCTAAAGAATAACATAGAATCTGAAAAACACCGCACAGCATGAATAAACTTGGAGGACGTTATGCTGAGTGAAATAAGTCAATCACTAAAGGACTAATATTGCATTAGTCCATTATTGTAAAAAGTCAAGGAAAGTTTTATATGTGGAATGAAATTTTCTTTGTTGGCTACCAGGGATGGGAGGGGAGGGGAGGGAACACTGTTAGATAGGTAGAGATAAGTATTGATTTGGATGAAGGGAGGTGCAATGTACCAAATGTGAGTGATAAACATGGTGGCATTGAAGAAGAGGAAGACATAGAGAGGTACATGGGAGGTGCAGACAACAAAGATGAACACTTTTGCACATACAGTGCTGCATTGTCAGTAATTGCAAACATTATTGATATACAGGTGGGTATATGGGTAGATAGGCTGAACTTTAGGTATATCTATCCAGGGGTACCACTCCTAGGAAGGAAGGTTGGGCAATCCTACTTCCATAGTGATACTGCCTTGGAAACCCAAGGAGGGTTCGCTATGAGTCGGGGCCAACTCGACGGCAAACAACAACAACAACAACATCCAGGGGTGAGTGTGTTTACAACCATGTATAGGGTTGGCAGACAATGTTTCACCAAGTGTATTTATATGTTCTGTAGTAACATCCAGAGACAGACAAGGGACAAGGCTGTAGTCACTTCTTGGCCACAGCCAGCTACCCAGAGGGAGTAAGTAGTTGGATCTGTCGGCTCAGGACCATAGTCGCAGGGGACATCAAGCTCAATTGGCATAAAATACTACACAAAAACATTGTTCCACATCCCACTTTGGCAAGTGGTGACTGGGATCTTAAAAGCTTGCAAGTGACCATCTAGATGCAACAATGGGTCTCTCCTCATCCAGAGCAAAGAAAAATGAAGAAAACCAAAGACATGTGGAAATAATTAATCAAAGGATCACACTATGTGATATTCAGTCTATAGGACTATGAGACCAGAAGAACTAGATGGTGCCCAGCTCCCACTGTCAACCACTCAGAGCAGGATCTATGTAGGAGATCCTGGATAGAGAGGGAGAAGAGGGTGGAACAAAACTCAAAATCATTAAAAAAAAAAAAAAAAATGGACCTGGTTTTCTGATCTGATAAATCCTGGTGGAACCCTTAAGACTGCAGTCTTTCTCTGCCCTTCAGGTCTGGAATTGAACCTACTCCTGTGGCTTCCAGCCAAACAAAAACAGGCATATGAGCTGAACATTTACATTAGATAGATATACTCCTTGGAAAGATAAATAATGGGAGAATAGAAGGTCTGTGTAGGCACAGGAAGACAGCTTGGGGAGCAGGAGTGCATGGGAGGGAAGGACACAGAGAAGAGGTAATTATGGTAGGAAGTGGGAAGAGAGCTGTTGCATTGTGGTAAATTGCAGTCAATGTCATGAGATGAAGAGTATGTGATCTCTTGTATGGATAATGAATTTGCTCTGTACACTTTCACAGAAATCACAATAAAGTTAAAAGGAAAAAAAAAAAAAGAAATGAAAACATTCAAACCTTGAGTAACATTCTGAAGTTTTCTATGGGTGAAATATTGAACAACGGAGGAAGGATCAAAAGCAGATGGAAGGAATCCAGAGTCAACATATCAAAAAAAGAAAAGAAAAATTAATCTATGTTTAAACATTTTGAGAGGTAGCATGTGATCAAGAACTGATGGTGTTGAAAGAAGAATTCCAAGCTACATATAAGGCACTTGCAAAAAACATGGCTCCAGGAGTTTATGGACTACTTATTGAAATTGTTTCAATAAATGGAGGAAGTGCTGGAGGTTCTCACTCATTTATGCCAAAAAATTTAGAAAACAGCTATCTGGCCAACAACTGGGAAGAGATCCATATTTGTACCCATTCCAAAGAAAAGTGATCCACAAATGCAGAAATTTTCTAATTATATCATTAATATCACATACAAATAAAGTTTGCTGAAGATAATCTAAAAATAGTTGCAGCAATATATGGATAGGGAACTGCAAGAAATTCAAGCTGAATTCTGAGGAGAGTGTGGAAGAAGGAATATCAATGCTGATGTCAGATGATCTAGGCTGAAAGGAAAGAAAACCAAAAAGATCCTTATTTATGTTTTATTGACTATACAATAACATTTGACTTTACTAATTATAACAAATTATTGATGACATTGAGAAGAATGGGAATTCAGGAGCACTTAACTGTGCTCCTGAAGAATCTGAACATAGACCAGAAGCTGTCATCTGAAGAGAACAAGAGGATACTGCATGGTTTGAAATCAGGAAAGGGCATGTGAGGGTTATATCATTTCACCATATTTATTCACTATCTATGCTGAGAATATTATCTGAGAAGATGGACTATGTGAAAAAGAGCATAGCATCAGGATTGGAGGAAGAATCATTAATAACTTGCAATATTTAAATTGTCCAACCTGCTTGCTGAAACTGAAGAAAACTTGAAGCACTATGAAGATCAAAGACTACAACCTTCAGTATGAATTACACTTCCACATAGAGAAAATAAAAATCTTCACAAATGGGCCAATGAGCAATATCATGATAAATGGAGAAGAGATTGAAGTCAAGGATTTCATTTTACTTGAATCCACAACCATTGCCCATTGAAATATTGGTCATGAAATCAAAAGGCATTTTATTTGGATTCACAATCAATGCCTATTGAAACATCAATCATGAAATCAAATGACATATTGCATTGGGAAAACCTACTGCAAAATACTTTTTTACAGTGTTAAAGAGGAAAGATAAAATTTTTTAAAGACTAAAGTGTGTCTGATCCTAGCCATGGTATTTTCGATACCCTCATATATATGCGGAAGCTGGGCAATGAGTAAGGAAGACTGCAGAAGAAGTGATGCATTTGACTAGTAGTGTTGGTGAAGAATGTTGAATGTACCAAGCACTACTAGAAGAATGGACAAATGTGTCTTGGAGAAAGTACATCTGGCATGCTACTTACAAGCAAGAATGGTCAGACATCGTCACTTGCACTTCTGTCATTTTGTCCAGATAGAACAGTCCCTGGAAAAGGATTTCATCCTTGGTAATATAGAAGGTCAGCAAAAAAGAGGAGGACCCTCAACAAGATGGACTGGCACAGGGACTGTGATAATAGGCTCAAAAGTGGCAGTTATCATGAGGCTGGCACGGGGCAAGGCAGTGTTTTGTTCTATTGAACAAGGGGTTGCTATGAGGCAGAACTGACTTGATTGCACCTAAGAACAACACAACAAGTATCATCTATTGTTCCATAGTGAGAGTGGTCGGTGATGTTAGCCCAGTACCATATTATTCCTCTGATCTTGGGGTAGTTGAGGTTGTAGCTTTTGTAAGCGATCGGCCATGTATACTTGTTTCTTCTCTGTGATTCTGGTTATCTAAGAAGTTAATAAGAATTCTTTTGCACCTGACTAGTAGAGGCCAATACTTGTATCTTAGATAGCTGCTCCCAAGCTTTTAAGAACCTAGACATGATTTACTTCACTAGGATGCAGAACATGACTTTTGTGAGTTCCATTATGACCATTGAATTGCCCCTTAAGACTATGGTCCTAAGGCTTCAAACTCAAACTTTTTGCCCTCTTAAATATGTAAAATTCTTTAGTCCAGGAATGCTTTTCTCGTGAGCACTTCTCAAGCAACATCATTTACTTTGACCATGCTGTGCTCCCTGCACCCAAATTCAATGCCACTTTTCCCATCATTAAAAATAACAAATATTTACAATCGAAATATGCTTCCCATTCCTTCCCTTCTTCCCCTCCTCTCCCTGGTAACCACTATTTCACATGGTCTCCTTATATATGTATACTTGACTTCTTATAAAATAAATAAATAAATAAATAAATAAATAAATAAATAGATAGATAGATAAATCTCACTGCCATCGAGTCAGATCCAACTCATAGCGACCCCACTTTGGGCTCCTGATGTGGTATCATTAGGGAAGTAGATCACCCAATCTTTCTTCTGAGGAGTGGCTGGTGGGTTTGAACCACAAGTCTTGTGGTTAGCAGTCAAATGCCTCATGCACTATGCTGCAAGAGCTCCTTCTTATAAAATAGGTATCATAAAATATTTGTACTTATGTGCTTGACTTGTTACACTTACCACTTTGTCTTCCAGGCTCAGCTATGTTATAATATATTTTGTTGTGTCATCATTGCTCTTTATGGTTGTGTATCATTCTATTATATGTATGTACCACATTTTGCTTGTCCATGCAGCTGTTAATGGACACTTCAGTTCTTTCCATTTTTTTTTTTCTATTGTACATAAAGTTTGCATACATTTGCTCATGTCACTACTTTTATATCTCTAGGGTGCATCCCTCACAGTGAGATTACTGGATCATGGGCTAGTTCTATTCCTAGTTTTTTGAAGAAACATTGTACCATTTTCGATAGTGGTTGTACAATTTTACAGTCCCACCATCAAAGAATAAGGGTTTTATTGAATAAAGATTCGAAAGATCCATCAGCAACTGGGTAAGTGTTCCAATCTCTCCATATCCTCACCAACATTCATTGTCCTATTTTTTTTTTTTTTTTTAATTTGTGTCATTTTGGTCAAGGGGAGATAATATGTCTTTGTACTTTTGATTTGTATCTCTTCAATGGCTAATGAGTGTGGGTATCTTTTCATGTGTTTGTTGGTTGCTTGTATGTCTTCTTTGGTGAAGGTTCTGTTCATCTCCATAGCCCAATTTATAATAGGGCTGATTGTTTTTGTTGTTGTTGTGATGTAGTTTTTATAAATTTTGGAGATTAGACCTTTATCTGATATGCCACTTACAAAGATTTTTTTTCTCAGTCTGTAGGTTCTCATTTTACTCTTTTGATGAGTGTAAATTTTTAATTTATGAGGTCCCATTTATCTATTTTGCCTTTTTTCTATTTGTGCATTTGTTATTATGTTTGTTATCTTATTTCTCCAAAAGCTTAGGTCACACAGTTTTCTCCCAGAGATTTTATAATTTTTTGTTTAACAGTTAGGTGTTTGATCCGTTTTCAGTTAATTTTTGGTGAACAGTGTGAGGTATGAGTTTTATTTCATTTTTCTGCAGGTGGATACTCAGATTTTTTTCTCATCATTTAGTAAAAAGACTGTTTCTTTCCTCCATTTAATCCACTTTAGCCCCTTGTTGAATATCAGCTGTTTATAGATGATTGGAGGAGCTCTGGTGGCATAGTCCCTAAGGCATTTGACTGCTAACCAGAAGCCTGCAGGTTCAAAACTGCTAGCCACTCCTCAGAAGAAAGGTTGGGCAATCTACTTCTGTAGTGATACTGCCTCAGAAACACAAGGAGGGGTTGCTATGGATCACACAGCAGTCTTGAGTTTGTTTTTTGGTATAGATTATTGGGTCCATTGATCTATGTTTCTATGATTGAACCAATACTAGGCTGCTTTGATTATAATGACTGTATAGCATTCTTTGATATTAGAGAGTTGGAGGCCTCCTGCTTCAATCTTTTTCTTAAGTATTGCCTTAGCTATTCCAGGTTTCTTTCCTTCCTATATGAAGTTGGTTATTAATTTTTCCAGTTCAGTAAATACTGTTCTTGGAGTTTGTGTCAGAATTGCATTGTATGTAATTGCTTTAGGTGGAATTGACATTTTCACTATATTAAGTCTTCCAGTCTTTGAGCACAGGATGCCTTTTTCTTTTTTTGTAGGTCTCTATTAGTCTCTTGCAGTAGTCTTTTATTCTTTTATACTTTTTATTATATATCTTTTGTGAGGTTAAATCTTAAGTATTTTATAGATTTGGAGACAATTGTAAATGGCATTATTGTATCTACCTCCAATGGGCTCTTTCCCTTGGGGCCCATTTGACAGAAGAAAGAGTAAACCAGACTCTGACAGGAAATAAGCAAGTGAAAGACAAGACAGAGAACACATGGAAAATGTACTCAATGGAAAAAGACAAAGCATATGAAAGAACTGCAAATAAAGTTATTAAAGTGGAATGTACATAGTGGAATGGAGAAAGAATTGAATGAAGAACAAGAGACAAAAAAGACACTTGAAATATGAAAACTGTAAATTAGAAGTAAGAATAAGTGGCTACTCTATGAAATATAATGGAAATTGTGTAGAAGATTTAAGAATGTGTTACAATTATTCATTTGTTTTGCATTATTTTGGTGGATTTCCTTGTTTTTAAGTCATTCTTAGTTAGACATGGATCTAGGAAAATAATTATAGTGCAAAATGTCTATTTGTTTGATGAATTGAAAGATTTTTCAAAATTTATTTAGATTAATATTGAGAATAACATTTGCTAGCACTTGATAACTTATTTAAAAATATACACAATTGATATGCTTTATATCAAATAACTCATATATCAGTCATGGGTTTAGTTATCACAGAAATTTAGTCATCACAGAAATCCTTTGGAGTAGGTATCATGAATATCTACATCTTACAAATCCTAAGGCCTTAACATGTTAACTAAATTGCTCAATATCACACAAATTGCGAGACCAGAGTTTGCCTTGGCAATCTAGCTTCAGAGACAGCATTCTTAACACATTTCATACTGACCCAAAGTAACAGGTAGTCTTTGAAGACACAGCATTTATTACACACCTATAATTTTCCTGTCACTATACTTTTCTTAAATGTGTTAACCTTTTTTTGTAAGTTATAAATTATAAAATGTCACAATAAAAATGTGCATTTTATATTTTCAAGCATTTTATAGTTAAAAGCAGAGAACACATTGAATTTTTACCAAGAAGCACATGCAAAAACTGAGGATTAAATAATGTTAACTAATCACATGATTCACTTGGAATAAATAGATTTTAAATGGACATTTCAGACTATTTTCTTATGAAAGTCCATTGTTAACAATAATTCTCAATGGCAATAAGCTACATCCATTGAAAATATATAGAAAGACTTCTAAAATAAATATAATCAACATTAGCAAGTACTGGATTCTATTTTGTTTGCAGTAAAATCAATTTGAAGGCTAGAAGT
>NW_006921961.1:2937672-2949360 GCF_000298275.1 Orycteropus afer afer
TGATACTGCCTTGGAAACCCAAGGAGGGGTCTGAAAAGAGCTACCACCACAGTAAGACCTGTCAAAAAAAATTGCTCATTCTGTTTTCTTTTTAACAAGGGAAAATATTGAGCTATATGTCATGTGGAATCTTATTAAAACATTTTTTTATTCTGTAATTTTTAATATTGATATAATTTTTAACTTACTGGAAAGTTTGTAAAAATAGTACAGGGAGTCCCATATATCCTATTTCATGAATCTTTTTACTTTTTTCCTCATTTGTTTGAACATTAGTCAGATACATAGATAA
The DNA here is from genome assembly GCF_000298275.1 of Orycteropus afer afer. NCBI lineage: Eukaryota > Metazoa > Chordata > Mammalia > Tubulidentata > Orycteropodidae > Orycteropus > Orycteropus afer. Next base: position 2,937,965 of record NW_006921961.1, read on the forward strand.
ATAAATATTGTATATTTTATTCATTTCTCCTTAATTAAGAGTTAATTGGAGATGTCATGCTTTCAATTAGTTAAGTAAATTCTTTGAGACTGAAAAAAAACTTACCCATTTGCTTTAGCACTTTTTTATTTTTACTTTATTAGTGATTCTTTTTAATTACTTGGCATTCTGTCATGAGGAAGAACTTTGATTTCATCCACATTTATTAATTTATTCATTATACCACTGTAAAAGCAAAGATCACTATTACAGCAGATCAACTGTAACTTTTACTGTTTTAACTTATTTCAATGCCCACATTGCTGCAGATTTGGTCAGCATATGCCCCTTCCATCTCCCTCAGTGTACACTTCATACCCTCCATGATTTGTTGGATGTTTTCTTGCTTTATGTCACCCATACAAAAATGCACCAAAGTTTTTTGGTAGTTTGTTTGCTTTAGCCCTAGAATCACCTACTTTTCCAAAAAGTCCCGCTTACTTCTAGTGGTGAATGGTATATAGAAACCAAGATCAGAGAGCTTGGTGTGCTTAATTAAACTGGTGTTTTCTTACTTCTACTTCCTCCCAATAGTAAGATCTAAATATGTATACGTGTGTGTGTGTGTGTGTTTATTTTAAAACATAATATATAAAACTATAAACATATATATGGATGATATATATACAATATATAAAATAATTTAAAATAAATAAACTGTGATTAGGGAGCTCTGGTGGCGTAGTGCTCAAGGCACTTGACTGCTAACCAGAAGGCTGGCAATTCAAACCCACCAGCCACTCCTCAGAAGGAAGATTGGACAATCTACTTCCATAGTGATACTGCCTTGGAAACCCAAGGAGGGGTCACTATGAGTCAGATCTGACTCGACGGCAGTGTGTTTCATTTGGTTATTAAACTATGATTATATTTATGCCACATATTATATAAAGATACTTCCAGATTCAGGTGTTATTTGTCTTTTTTTGGAAAGCATTTATTTCCTTTGAAAGAAAATGTGATTTTGAACATTAAGGAATATATAGGAAATTTTCTTTAAAAAAAAACATAGACTTATCCTTCTTCCTATCCATCAGAGATACTCACTGTGAACATGTAAAGTTGTAGCTTATTGGCAAAGGACATGAATTTGGTAACTGTCTGAAGATATATGGTATTATTTGATGCCTTTGACTTCAGCTACCACAATTCTTCTGAAATTTTCCTTCCATCTTTTGTTAATTTAGATCTAACCCTCACAGAATCAGTTTACTACTCACTTTCTTCCTTTTGAATATGGGTATGTGTCCCTCTGGGAGCTCTGGTAGCATAGTGGCTAAGACACTTGCCTGCTAACCAGAAGGCTAGCGGTTCAAACCCACCAGCCACTCCTCGGAAGGAAGGTTGGGCAATCCTACTTCCGTAGTGATACTGCCTCGGAAACCCAAGGAGGGATCGCTATGAGCCGACTCGACGGCACATAACAACAACAACAACAACATGTGTCCCTCTTATCCTTCCCACAATCTACATACTTATTTCCATTGTTGCATTTTATACATTTTGTTGAAATTGCATTTCCATGTGTCTGATTCCCTCAGGCAAAAAGGTCTTAAATTATAGAGTTTGTTTTAATCATTAGTATACACCAAACATCTAGCAGTGGACTGAACATCTAGACCTTCAAATTAATTTCTTGATGTATCTTGTTGTTTGGATTTACATTTCTCTGTCCTGGTTTTACATGTTGGATATTTTTGATCGACTCTTTCAGTTTAGATTTTTAGATTTCAGTGACTTTTTTTTTTTAATCTCTAATTCCAAGTGCACATCTTTTTTGAATATCACATATCAAATTGGGACCATATACTTATAATTCTCCATCATTATGAACCTGCCTGTTCTTTCAAGAGTCCAGAACTATCTATCCTCTCTGATAAGTACAAAGTTACATTTTTTTTTTTATGAGCTTTGCCCAGGACGTAGAATACAAGAGTATTGATTCTTATTACATTATTTCCCAAACTTTCTTCTGAAAACTTAGTAGAAACAGGAAAAATGGGAAATTTTTTACTTCAGTGACCTTAGACTTGGTCTTAGGCCCAAGTAGTGCATAAATGACACTTTTGCATCAATTGCATTGCCTCTTTCACAGTCAAGAACATAACAGATGTTGGGTAAAAAAATAAAGTAACGCAGTAAGTTTATGTCTATTTCTTTCTTTCTTTTTTTTTTTTACTAGTTTTGTAAACCAACATGATTTTAATTTATGAAATAGAACATATTAGGTTCATGAATACAAATGAATCTTAATATACGAATACATCATTCTCTAAATTCAGCTCTGTCAAATAAAGCTATTATTAATGACAATACTATATAAACAAGAGATAGTTGTTTATCTTTTGCCCTAGGCAGAAATATATGTGAACTGTTATATGACCCTATAATTACTTAGAAGGGATGAATACAAATGCTGACATGAATCTGAAGATGTCAACACTCTTAACATTGAAATCTGTAAGTTCTACAGACCAGCTAATGACTCATCTCTAATACAAAAGAAAGAAAGAGAGATACGTAGAGAGAACAGCTTCTGAGAATTTAGAAAAGCTTTTGCTTTTTACACTGGTTGTAATAATGTATTTATCTGTTAAGGTTGCCAGATTCCCTGACGAATAATTCCAGTATTCCATGCTATAGGTAGAGTGAAGACAGAATAGAAAAGAGAATCAAAATCAAATTGAAGGTATTTTCTAAGTCAGCAAATATTCCTGACCAAATAAAGAAGATAATATATTAAACCGAGTGATGTTGAATGAAGAACCACAGATTTTGGTGTTATGCCAGAATTCATTTTTCCCCGTTCAACATTTTTGTCAAACTTTTTCAAAATGTAATATATATTCAGACCCAGGTAACTAAAAGCTATAATTAAAGTCAAGACAGTTAAGGATTGAGAAAAATACGAGATTTTAAATTATCTTAATTCTTCCAAAACAAAACATTGTTCTTATCTACTGTGTTCCAGACGTTGTGGACAGTACAAGCATGTGGCATAATGAGCTGGTTGTAGTGAGACCGTGTCATAGGAAGTATTTTTCTTTACTTACCTTTTATCTCATACCATTTTGTGGTTTTTCTCCACTTGGTACTCTCTTTCAAATACAACCCAAAAGCAAGTGTCTGATTTTCAAAGTGGCATTCTTTACAGATACTTCTCTCTTCACAGATAAGGAACTATCCTTACAGAGGTCACCAGTGACAGAATAGGGTTTCTAACTTTTCTCTTTAACTCTATGCTGCCTATCTCAGAAGACCCATCTCTGTTTCATTAACTTCTTTGGATATGAATTGATATGGAGACTACATTTAATGAAAACTATTCAATATATATTGGTAGTATCTATTTTTAGATCTATAATCTTTCAAGCCTCAATTTAAATGATAGTGAGAAATAAAACATATATGGGGCAATTTGGAAAAGAAGCTATAGTTTTGTTTCTGTGTCTCATGTTCACCAAAGATTACTGCTTTCTATCTTTTTGCCTACATTTTCATCAGACAAAAATTGTTTCTGTTCCTTGATAAATAAACAATAAGTAAATAAATGTGTAATCAAAACTTACTGATAAAAATTAGATGTGAATTTCCTAATGTTAAGACATAGGTAGATATTTTCTGAATTTTCTCTTCAAAAATACACATTGATAAGTTCATATATTCTAATGTAATTAAAAAAAACACATTCTTTGAATGTTCTGCTGTTTACTTCCTATGATTAAGGATTTTCTGGTATCAAATCCCTAACCTTCTTAGGCTGTCAATATGTCTTTTCAAATTAAGTGATCTAGCAATAACTTTTCTAAATGATACGCATCTGATTTTATTTTTTAAGATTGCTTCTTAGCCCTTCAGTTAATTATACCAATTCATCCACTTAGTTTTTAGTACAACATATGTTCTTTTATTATCATCTTGTATAAAGCTGTACTTGAAGCTTTGTTTGAAAAATACAGTAATTATGATTATTTCAAATATTACTATAGTAACTTAGATTGCTTTTATCACTTAGCATTTTTGTAAAAACTTTATTGAAATAAATTAAATGATTTATAGAGCCTGATTAAAGGTTTTGAGTTTTTTTCTGCTAAATGGTTACTGTAGAAAATAACCTGTTTACATATAGTTTTTGAAATAAAAATAAGTAAATAAAACACTCAAAAGTATTTCTAAATAAGGTGTGTTAATTTCAAATACTTTTTAACTTTTGTGACAATTATTTGTATTTTGGAATTCCTGTCATTGTTGTTAGGTACTGTCGAGTCATTTCTGACTCATAGCAACCCCATGCACAGCAGAACGAAACACTGCCCGGTCCCACACCAGCTCCATGATCCTTGCTCTACTTGAGCCCATTGTCGCAGTGACCATGTCCATCCATCTTGTGGAAGGCCTTCCCCTCTTTTTTTGACCCTCCACCTTACCAAGCATGACATCCTTCTCCAGGGAATGGTCTTCTCTAACATGACCAAAGTAGGCAAGATGAAGTCTGGCCATTCTCACTTCCAAGGACCATGTTGGCTGCACTTCCTCCAAGAAAGATCTGTTAGTTCTTTTAGCACTCCATGGTACCTTCAGCATTCTTCACCAGAACGACAACTCAAAAGCATCAACTCTTCTTCTGTCTTCCTTATTCATTGCCCAACTCTCATGTGCATGTGAAATATCATGGCCTGTGTCAGGGGCACCTTAGTCCTCTAGGAGACATCCTTGCTCCTTAGCACTTGAAAAAGTTCCTTCGCAGCCAACCTGCCCAATGCTATACGTCATCTAATGTCCTGACTGCTGCTTCCATTGGCGTTGATTGTAGAACCAAGCAAGGTGAATTTTTTGAAAATCTCAATCTTTTCTCCACTTATCATGATGCTGCTTATTGGTCCAGTTGTGAGGATATTTGTCTTCTTTATATTGAGATGTAATCCATACTGCAGACTGTGTTCTTCAATCTTCATCAGTTAGTGCCTCAAATCATCCTTACTTTCAGCAAGCAAAGTTGCATCATCAGTATATCTCAGGTTGTTAATGATTCTTCCTCTAATCGTGATGCCACTTTTTTCTTCATATAGTCCAGCTTGTCACATTTTTTGCTTAGCATATAGATTGAATAAGTATAGTGAAAGGATACAACCCAGACACACTCCCTTCTTGATTTTAAACCATGTAGTGTTCCCTTGTTCCGTTCGAATGACAGACTCCTGGTCAAGGTACAGGTTCCTCATAAGTACAATCAAGTGTTTGGAAATTCCCATTCTTCTCAATGTTATCCATAATTTGTCATGATCCACACAATCAAATGCCTTTGCATAGTCAATAAAATAAAAGTAAACATCTTTCTGGTATTCTTTGCCTTGAGCCAAGATCCATCTAACAGCAGCTATGATATCTCTTGTTCCACATCCTCTTCTGAATCCAGCTTGCACCTCTGGAAGTTCTCTGTCAATATACTACTGCAACCATTTTTGAATTATCTGCAGTAAAATCTTACTTGTGTGCAATATTAATGATACTGTTCGATAATTTCCACATTCTGTGGGATCACCTTTCTTTGGAATGGGTACAAATATGCCTCTCTCCTAGTCAGTTGGGCAGAGAGCTGTCTTCCAAATCTCTTGGCATAACTGAGTGAGTGCCTCCAGTGTGGCATGCATTTATTGAAATATCTCAATGGGTATTCTGTCAATTCCTGGAGCCTTGTTCTTCAACAATTCCTTCATTGCAGCTTTGAATTCCTCCTTCATTACCATTGGTTATAGATCATATGCCACTTCCTGAAATGCATGAAGATCAACCCGTTCTTTTTGGTACAGTGACTCTGTGTATTCTTTCCATCTTCTTTTGATGTTCCCTGCATCATTCAATGTTTTGCCCTTAGAATCTTTCAATATTGCACCTTGAGGCTTAAATTTTTTCCTAAATTCTTTCAGCTTGAGAAATGCTGAGCGTGTTCTTCCCTTTTGGTTTTCTAATTCCAGTTCTTTACACATTTCCTTATAGTAATTGGCTTTGTCTTCTCGAGCTGCTCTTAGAAATCTTCTGTTCAGCTCTTTTATCTTGTCATTTCTCCCATTTGCTTTAGCTACTCTCCACTCAAAAGCAAGTTTCAGAGTCTCTTCTGTCATCCATTTTGGTCTTCTCTTCTTTTGTGGTCTTTTTAGTGACTTCTTGCTTTCTTCATGGATGATGCTCTTGATGTCATCCCACAATTCTTCTGGTTTTCGGTCACTGGTGTACAATGCATCATATCTATTCTTTAGATGATCTCTAAATTCAGGAGGGATATATTCTAGATCATATTTTAGCTCTTCTGGACTTTTTAAATTGTCTTTAACTTCAAGATGAACTTGTATATGAGCAGTTGATGGTCTGTCCCACAATCAGTTCCTGGCCTGATTTTGCCTGAAGATACTGAGCTTTTCCATCGCCTCTTGACACAGATGTAGTCAATCTGATTCCTGTGTGTTCCAGCTGGTGAAGTCCCCGTTTCCAGCCACCATTTGTGTTGTTGAAAAAAGGTGTTTGCAATGGACAAGTCATTGGTCTTGCAAAATTCTACCATGCGAGTGCCAGCATTATTTCTGTCACTGAGGCCAAATTTTCCAACTATTGGTGATTCTTCTTTGTTTCCAACGTTTGCATTGCAGTCACCAGTGATAATTAACACATCCTGAGAGCTTGTACCTCAAAACTCATATCAACACATCACCACGGTAGGACAAACCAATAGACAAGTTTGTCTTCCTGTTGGAACCTCTCCTACCACCCTTACCCGGGTTCCTGCAGCTGACTCCTCCTCTGTCCCGGTCCCCAGGCCTATTCGGCTATGCTCTCCGGTTCTCCCACCCTGCTGCTTTGGGCATGCCTGGGTTCCCTTTGCTCACCTGGATCCCTGCAGCTGACTCCTTGATCTGTTCCTGTGCCCTTTGCCTTTTCTGTCTACTCCCTGCCTTCCTGCCTCGCTGTTTGTGGGGTGTGGCCTGGGTTTCCTCTCCTCATCTGGGACCCCTGTCCTCACCTGAGTACCCTGTCCTCACCTGGGTCCCTGCGGATGACTCCTCCATCTGTAGTGGTCCCCTTTGCCTTTTCTGTCCACTCCCTACCTTCCTACCTCGCTGCTTGTGGGGTGTGGCCTGGGTTTCCTCTCCTAACCTGGGTTCCTGTAGGGGGCTCTTCTGTCGGTGAAGGTCTTTTTGCTGTGAGGCCTGGGTTCGCTCTCCTAACCTGGGTTCCTGTAGGGGGCTCTTCTGTCGGTGAAGGTCTTTTTGCTGTGAGGCCTGGGTTCGCTCTCCTAACCTGGGTTCCTGCAGCTGACTCCTCGATCTGTTCCAGTCCCCATTTGGTCACTTTAAATATCCCAAATGGCTACCACTTGTAGACATTCAGAATGGCTGCACACTGGGTCACTTTAAATATCCCACTTGGAATTCATAGAACTCATTAATATATGAATAGGATGTACTTTATCAATATTCATTTTTAGTGAAAATAATTTTCAAAAAAATCTAGATTATAAGAGGAAAGGGAACACTTTTTATTATTACATGGTTATTGCTGATTTCTTTACAATCTGACTTTTAATTAGAGTGTTGTGTCTTTTCATTTTTATCATCATGATACCCATAACAAAGGACATGTACCCTGAGATTTTCTGAATCTTGTTGTTGTTATGTGTCATCGAGTCAGACCCGACTCATAGAGACTCCTCCTTGGGTTTCCGAGGCAGTATCACTATGGAAGTAGATTGACCAATCTTCCTTCCGAGGAGTGGCTGGTGGATTTGAACTGCCAGGCTTCTGGTTACATATTCACCTAGAAGTAAATGATGAAATTCAGTGATAGAAGCAGGTGAAAACCAAAAATCTTTGTAATTGGATTGTTTTTATATGAGATGAAATATGACCCTCAGACAGTTGCCCACTATATGAGAACCATCTTCTTCATAGTATAATTCATAGGATAATGAAAAAAGGGATGTAGTTATAATATATATATATACATATATATATATATGTATATATATATATATATATATATATATATACACACACACACACACACACACACACACACACCATTTATTAGAAAGTTCTGTTTCCTTCCTTTCCCAATTTCAGTGGACATAGTGTCTAAAGGAGGAATGTTTCAACTAGTAAATAAAGAAAGCATTCAATTCAATTAATAAAATGAGACCCTCTTCTCACATTTTTATATTCCTTTCATCACTGAACCAACAGGCAGAAAAGAGGATTACCCTACTGGCCAGAGTAAACTTGAACAAAACTCACTGCCGTGGAGTTGGTTATGACTCATGATGACATCCATTGGGTTTCTGAGGAGGTAAATCTTTACAGAAGTAAATTGCCCATCTTCCTCCCATGGCAGGGCTAGTAGGTTTGAACCGACAACCTTCTGGTTAGTGGCCAAATGCCTTAGGCACTATACCACTAGAGCCAATTGTTGCTACATATAGCTGCAATTAGTTTCTCACTACGAACTCAGAATCCACTGGAGCACTTCTTTGTACTCCTTTGTGCAATAGTTCTGGTCAGTGGAAAACTATGTTTTTGTTGTTGTTGTTGTTAAGTGCCCTCTGGTTGGCCCCAATTTACAGTGACACTATGTACAACAGAACAAAACACTGTCTTGTCCTCCCAATCCTTCATATACATGAGCCCATCATTGCAGTGACTGTGGCAATCCATTTTGTTAAGGGCCTTCTCCTTTTTCACTGACCCTCTGCTTTACATGATATCCTTCTCCCAGGAACAGGTCCCTTCTGAAAACATGACCAAGTAGGTGAGGCAAAGTCTGGCCATTCTCGCTTCCAAGGAGCATTCCAACAGCACTTCTTTCAGAAGAGATTTGTTCAGTGATATTTTCAGTATTCTTCACCAACACCATAATTCAAAAACATCAACTTTTCTTCAGTCTTTCTTATCCATTGCCCAGCTTTCATATGCATATAAGGTGATTGAAATTACCGTGGCTTAGGTTAGGTGCACCTTAGTCTTCAAAGAGAAATCTTTGCTCTTCAGCATTTTAGAGAGGTATTTTGCAGCAGATTTGCCCAGTTTCAGACTTTCTTCTGGCATCCATTTTTTTTTTTTCCTTTCCTGTCTTTTTAATGACTTTTTGCTTTATTCATGAATGATGTTCTTGATGTCTTCCCACAATTCGTCATTGGTGTTCAATGCAACAGATCTATTCTTTAGATGGTCTCTAAATTCAGGAGAGACATCATAAAGGTAGTATTTTGGCTCTCATGGACTTATTTTAACTGTGTTCAGCTTCAACTTGAACTTGCATATGAGCAGTTGTTGGTCTATTCCACAGTCAGCTTCTGGCCTGGTTTTGGCTGAAGATACTAAGCTTCTCCATGCCTCTTTCCACAGATGTAGTTGATCTGATTCCTGTCTACTCCATCTGCAAAGTCCACATATATAACTGCTGTTCATGTTGTTGAAAGTAGGTATTTGCAATGAATAAGTCGATGGTCTTACAAAATTCTATCATGTGCTCAACAGCATCATCTCTATCACTAAGACCATGTTTCCAACTACTGATGATTCTTCTTTACTTCTAACTTTTGCATTCCAATCACCAGTAATAATGAGCATGACTTGATTGCATGTTTGGCCAATTTCAGACTATAGAAATTGGTAAAAATCTTCAATTTCCTTATCTTTGTCTTTGGTGGTTGGTGCGAATAATAAGGCTTCCTTGTAGGCATATAGATATTACCCTATCACTGACAGGATTGTATTTCAGGATAGATCTTGAAATATTCTTTGTGATGATGAATGCCACAACATTCCTCTTCTATTTTCTATTCCTGGCATAGTAGATCATATGGTTGTCTAATTCAAAATGGCCAAAATCAGTCCATTTTAGCTTATTAATGCCTAAGATATTGATTTTTATGTGTTCCATTTCATTTTTGAATTGAATTGAAACTTCAATTTTCCTAGATTCATACTTTGTACATTTCATATTCTGATTATTAATGGATGTTTGAATCTGTTTCTTCTCATTTTGTGTCTTGCCACATCAACAAATGGAGGTCTTGAAATCTGTACTCCATCCACATCTTAAGGTCTGTTCTATTCTGAGGAGGCAGCTCTTTCCCCTGTGGTATTTTGAGTGCCTTCTGACCTGAGGAGCTTATCTTCTGGCACTATATTGGACAATGTTCCAGGGCTACTCATAAAGTTTTCCAATATCATATCAGACAGTGTTTCACTGCTAATCATAAGGTTTGTACTGGCCAGTAATTTGAGAAGTGGATGACCCCTTCTTTCTTCTGAGTCTATCTTAGTCTGGAAGCTCTGCTGAAAGCTGTCCAGCATGGGTGACCCTGCTGGTATTTGAAATAAAAGTGGCATAGCCTCCAGCCTCACATCAAAATGCAAGATACCACAGATGACAAACTGACAGACTAGTGGTGGAGATATATGTGGATACATATATATATATATATGATTCTATGAAACAAAGCACATAAACTATGTAGTTATTCTCCCAGCTACCACAAATCTATATTCTACCCTTCTCTACCTGATGTTTCATCCATAAGGCTGCCCTATTTTGGATTATATCAAGTGAGTTACTCTTCCCTCTAACTTTCAATTGAGTCCAGCCAGTGGAAGTCATTGGCAGGAAATCAAAGAGCTGAAAGCAGAATCATGATGGTGTGTTTATTACAGTCTCCATATCATAGACTTAGTAGTATGAGATGGCTCCATCTTCTAACATAGACTATAGCACCTTCTTTGAGGAATACTTGCAAGTTGTAAAATTTAGTCCTGGATACCAGTAATCACTTCCATCTCTTGTCCCATCAGATATAAAGGTGATGACTTTTGCTGCTCTTGGTTGTCTTTTACCACACTTGTGGAAACTGTCTTTTTATTAAATTATCAAATATTTTGTTTTATTTTACATGAGCTACATGCCAAATCTCTAACTGATTTTAAGTTTTATTAAATCCAAAAGTAAGTACAAATGCAAAGGCAGAACCATCTGATATGATCATTACTTTGTGTCTTTAAATAGTAACAACAACAAAAAAAATAGGTTACATGAAATGACTACTTAATGTAAGTAGAAATAGATGTAAATTTTAAAGCAATATTTTCCTTCAAAAAAGGTGAGTGATATATCTGGTAGTATTTCAAAGAATTTGTACATTATATTTTGCTATTTTTTAACACATCAAAACTAAAATTCAGGTTTATCTCATATTCATTGGATATTGAGTATGTTTTTATAACGATATTAAGAAAATTTTAAAAATAGAATACATTATAATACAGACAACATTGTAATGAATTTTATTTCAGTTTTTTTTTTTTTTTTTT
>NW_006921961.1:2949617-2978546 GCF_000298275.1 Orycteropus afer afer
AAATAAATAAATGAAAATTACCATTTTAATAGTAACAAGATGTTACATTTTTCAGTACATTTTTCCATACATATTTTTAGTACTAATTCTAGTCTGAAAAGTATGTTTACATATAATTAATCTATATTTCCCTTGGGGAAATCCATACTCAAATACTTTTCACAAAAATATACACATTACATCATTGTTACCACTGTATTCAACACACTAATTATATTTTATTTGTTTAAATTATAATTTTTCTTATCTCCAATTATATTCTTGAAATATTAATTAAATACATACTGTGTGCCTCATGCTAATCTCTCAGAGCATTGGAGAAATAAGAAGTTACCAATCAGATAAAATTAAAGAAAACATACAAGCACATCAGGCTTGCAACTTATATGAGCTCATTGGATTTTAAAACTTTGTAATCATAGAGTCCAAGAATATGCATCACTTGTTAGCATAGAATGCTAAAATAACACAAGTTTTCTAGCTACTGAGTTTTTTTAAAAAAAACTTTTCCCAAGTTAATTTATTGGGATTCCAGTTCTTATTCATATTTTCTTTCTTTTTTTAAATTTTTTTTATTGTGATTTGAGTGAAAGTTAGCAGAGCAAATTCACTTTCCATGCAGCAGCTCACATACACTTTGTCTCATGACATTGACTACATTTTACCATTATGCAACAGCTCCCCTCCACTTCCTCCCCATAGATAACTCTTTCATGTGTCCTTCCCTCCCATTCACTCTTGCCCCCTGAGCTGGCTCCCTGTGCAACGCAGCCTTTCTATTCTTCCATGATTGTTCTCTCCAAGGAGTGTACCTTCCGAATGTAAATGTTCATCTCATATGCCTGTCTTTTGTTTGGCTGGAAGCCACAAGAGTGAGTTCTATTCCAGACCTGAAGGGCAGCTAGGGATTGTAGTCTCAGTGGTTCCACCAGGCTCTATCAGACCAGCAAACATGGTCCTTTTTTTTTCATTAATGATTCTGAGTTTTGTTCCACTTTGTTCTCCTACTCTATCCAGGATCTCCCACATAGATACCCCTCTGAGTTGTTGACAATTGTAGCCAGGCACCATCTAGTTCTTCTGGTCTCATAGTCCTACAGCCTGGGGATCACATGGTGTACCAGTTGCTTGGATTAATTGTTTCCATGCATCTTTGGTTTTCTTCATTCTTCTTTGCTCTGGATGAGGAGAGACTCACGGTTGCATCTAGATGGCCACTTGCAAGCTTTTAAGATCTCAGTCATTACTTGACAAAGAAGGATGTGGAACGATGTTCTGTGTAGTATGTTATGCCAATTGAACTTGACGTCCCCTGAGACTATGATCCCAAGCCCACAGGTCAAACTACTCATTCCCTCTGGTTGGCTACTGTTTTTATAGCTGGTAAAAATTTTTATTTTATTTTGCTTTGCTCAACTCTAAGACAAACTTGTATCTTCTCAGATATAAAAAAACAATGAGAAAACCTTTGGTAACCTTAAATATATATTTACTGAGGATTCATTACTAGAATAAAAACTTTGTAGATATAAATATTCATGTTTTAAAATTTCTTTAGCAAAGCACAGTTGTAATATAAATATGACAGACTGTTTCCTTTGATGTATTTAGAGATCCTCTGATTGCTCAATTCATAAAAATATTCCAAATATTTCTAAAGGCCAGTTATAAGGAAGTTAGAAGTAGTGGAAATTTCATTAAATAAAATTCAAAACATTGACATAGAGATTGCTACATTATATTTTCAGAAGCCCCGGGAGGGGTCACTATGAGTCAGGTCCTACTCGATGGGCACATAACAACAACAAAAGCAAAATAATTGTTGCATTAGAGAGTCCACCTGAGGATTAATAATAATAATAGCTAAATATTATTATGGGAGCTTCAGTGGCATAGTGCCTAAAGCATTTGACTGCTAACCAGAAGCCTGGCAGTTCAAACCCACCAGCCACTCCTCAGAAGGAAGATGGGGCAATCTACTTCCGTAGTGATACTGCCTCAGAAACCCAAGGAGGGGTTGCTATGTGGGAGGTTTGAGTCTAAGCAGAAGAACCTTAGAAGACAGGTCTGATGATCTACTTCTTAAAAAAATCAAACACTGAAACACCTACAGAGCACAGTTATAGTCTGACACATGTAGGATTGCCATGAGTAAGAGTCATCTTGACAACAATACTTTTATCCCCATCTTATAAGGCTGAATGAAATCAAATGTTTACATCACAAAGAATGGTAAAGCAGGCTTCTTTGCATTCCTTTAAGAATTCTGTATTTCTCAATAATTTCTATATGCTTAAAGACTATTTAGGGGTTCACATTGCTTTTTTTACTAATAATATTTAAATGATTAAAGTTATAACAAAAATATTTTAGGCCTTTAAGTTCAGAATACAGTTTTTCTTGTCCTATTTATGCATTTACAAGTATCATCAATCACATTTTTTTTGGTTTTGAATGATGTGTGATAACAATTTAGAAGCTTAATTAATTAAACATCTTCAAATATATTAACTGAATTTTAAAATTTAATAAATTTTATTTCCTTCATAAGCACTTTCATTGTATGACTTATTAAACAAAACTTTTCTGAATGGTAAATGTTCCTTGACATCTACTAAGTTTTATATGTAAACATGGCAAGTCAAAATTCTAGTAAATGATTCAATAGTATTTGAACTTTGTAAGATTTCAACTAAAAACAAAAGTATAAATCACGTATTCTCTTTGATCTGAAATGACAAGACTGCTACTCCAGTAGACTAAGTTCATAGTACCTGCATAAAATACAATTAATTGCTTCTTTTACAAAATATAAATATTATGTTATTGATTCTCTTTTAAAAAGGTTCTGCAGGTACTTGTACAATGACAGACACAAAAAGATTCTTCAAGTACTGGTACAATGACAGACACAGACCAAAAAACAGAATTAAGAACCCAGAAACAAATCTATCCACCTGTGGACAACTGATCTTTAACAAAGGGCCAGAACTCATTAAATGGGGAAGAGATAGTCTATTTAATAAATGATGCTGGCAAAACTGGATATTCATTTACAGAAAAATAAAGCAGGACCCATATCTCATACTACATATGAAAACAAACTCAAAACCAAAGCCAGAAAAATCAAACCCCTGCTTTGGAGTTGGGTCCAACTCATAGCAACCCCTCCTTGGGTTTCTGAGGTGGTATCACTGTGGAAGTAGATTGCCCAACCTTCCTTCCTAGGAGTGGCTAGTAGGTTTGAACTGCCAGCCTTCTGGTTAGCAGTCACATGCCTTAGGCACTATTATCTGAACCTAAAACCTAAAACCATAAAGACCATCAAACAAAAAATAGTACAAATTAGGGGCCCTAATTTAGGACAAAAATACCTCATTGAATATAACTAAAAATGCCCATATATCAGAAGTCAGAATATATGTCTGGGATCTCCCCCCAAATTATACAGTTATAGCATCAATATATTAAAAAAAAAAAAAAAAAGTATAAAAAGTATGCAAAGACTCGGGGAAAAATTGGCAATGACCTATCAGGCAAGGGTGTAATCTCTAATATTTATAGAAAATTTGAACACCTTAAATACAAAATAACAAATAATCCAATTTAAAAATGGGCAGAGGCCATAAACAGGTACTTCACCAAAGAAGATATTCAGGCAACTAACAAATACATGAAGAAATGTTCAGGTTTCTTAACCATTATAGAGATGCAAATCAAAACAATAATGAGATATCATTTCCTTTCAGCACTAATAGCAAAGTTAAAAAAAAGAAAGCATAGCATGGCAAGCACTGTGAGGACGGTGCAGCACCGTGCAGTGTTTCATTCTGTTGCATATAGGGTGTCTATGAGTCTGGATTGACTCGATAGCACCTAACAACGCAACAATAGGCATTATTTGATTCAATAGTGTGAGCTGAGCACTCAAGTTAGATGAGATGAGATCATTGATGAAGTGAACAGACTTTACTATGTGTCATATCACTCTAAAGATTAAAACCAATGTAAGAGACTGAAAGAGATTCATGAAATGATTACTTTTTAACAGTGTGCATTTTAATAGTGGGAATATAAATGTCTGACTTTTGAAAAAAACTAAAAATTCTACCTTTCATTTAAAATTTTCCCTGAGTTGAAAGATATTTACTCATAAAAAAGGATAGGTCACCATTCTCATTATATGAGATTGTTGGACACTAGATATTTTTGGCCTTGCATGAAACTTGGATCTACAGACATCCAGTGCAATTTTTCTCGCTATCATTTAAGAAAGTTGTTATATCTTCCAGTAATTTGGAGAGGTTTTTATTTTATTTTTCCCCTGCTTGATGGAATTAATATATACTAGAGATGTTAACTAGGATGTTCACCAGATTTCTGTAGGTAACATTAAAGTTTCATCTCAAACTCATTGTACAATGTTCATTGTCAGTGATTCCATACACAGAAGAGGAGAAATTTATATAGCCCATCTCCTGAGATTCAAATATACATATCACTTGGTTCTTTTCTAGTTAGAGAATCTGCCACTGCAAGCAAATTTGATCATTAAACTGGAATTTGCTTTTCTTTGACTGCAATATGTTTTTTTCTTATGTTCTTCACACTCTAAATGCAATTGAAGTTCTAAAGTGTGCAAATGTTGTCTCTGTCCAGTAATAAAGACTTTGAACTTTATAGACTCATTCTTTCAAATTCTTAAATAAAAACAGCTCTTAGAGATATTTATAAAGGAATCTATTTGAACTTTGGAGATCTAAAATGATTTTGTCAAACTAGTGGCACAATTTATGAAAATAATGCTATTCACACTGCATACATTTCCACAGGTTATCAGAAACTTTAAAATTCCCACTGAATCAAAGTATATTGCTTGCTGTATAAACACAATTTCTTGAATTTAAAGCTCACCTATCTAGGTAATATTTTCAATAGTTTGCTTTGAGCTCATATTAATTCTTTTCAAGATTTGTAGAGATAACATACAACTTTGCATATTTCTCCATGTCAAATTAATTTGAAATCATACTTAGATACATACATCTATGTATATATCTATGTATGTGTGTGTGTGTGTATACACACATATATTCCTCAATTGAATGTTTGCACTATAACAATTTCTAATCAAAATAACTTTTTTAGACAAGTATAAAAGATCTTGAGATAAGTCATAGGAGAAAAAAAAAACAGAAAAGGTGAGAGGAGAAGAAGGAAAATTCAGACATTTTTTAAAAAATAATATTTTCTATACACCTAACACTGAATTTGGGAGCTCTGGTAGTGTAGTGCCTAAGGCACTTGATTGCTAATCAGAAGGCTGGCAGTTCAAATCCACTAGCCACTCCTCGGAAAGAAGATGGGGCAATCTACTTCCGTAGTGATACTGCCTTGGAAACCCAAGGAGAGGTCACTATGAGTCGGGTCCTACTCAACAGCACATAACAACAACAACAATACTGAATTTTATGCTTGATAACTTTATTTTATGTAATTTTCTTAGCAATGTGCCATGGAAAATATTATGCCATAGAGGGTACAGATGAAGAGACTGAGTCACGTTAGAACTCAAGTTTGCCTCCTAGTAAAATCACCTCCCACTCTAGCATCACTTTAGAGATGATCTCTGGGCTCAATTTTTTTTCTTATATTGAGGATTCAAGTTTGTCTTAGAAAATTAAGTGTTTTACACAAATTAATTTTCAGTCAGCAGTACTCTTTAATTTGCTTGGAATCATAATGCTTTGATTTTTGTCACACTGATCTCTTCATGCATTTAATAGATATTTTTGAGTATTTGTTTTTTTAAAAAGGTTATATATTAGGAGTAAAACTTTGGAAATAGCTCAAATGTATTTAAACCTTTCATTTAACAAGAAACCATACTGAAAAAATTACTCCAAAGGATTAATGGACTATTCAAATCACACCCTCTACTATGCTGAGTCTGGACGAACTAGGTGGTGTCTGGTTATCACTACCGCTGCTCTGATCAGGACCACAGAAAGTCCTGGACAGAATGGAAGGAAAATGAGGAACAAAATTCAAAATCACGAAAAAGAACAGACTTACTGGTCTGATAATATTGCTGGAACCCCTGAGACTGTAGCCCTTAAACACCCTTCAAACCCTCCTCAGTGATTACCTTGAAGCCAAACAACAGACAAGCCTTAAAGTGAGCAATAACACTCCTGAGGAAATTACTCCCAAGAGCAATTAATCATACCAGAACAAATGTCCCCCATTTACCCCAAACAAAGCTGAGAAGACAGGAAGGGGCCTTCTGAGGGATAAATGGATAAACGGATATGGGGAACCCAGGGAGGAAGTGGCAAGAGTGCTTATATTAAGGGAATTGCAACTAATACTTTCAAACAAAATGTGTATAAATTGTTGAATGGAAAACTAATTAGCTCTGTAAATGTTCACCTAAACTACTATAATATAGAAAAAACAACAACAACAACAAAATCTCAAGAAGTATGATAACCCATTTAATCATAGTAACTTCATTCACAATTTAAAATAAATAATTTCTAAAGTTATTTTATTATGGCATAGAGAAAAATGATTTATTAGTTCCTTAGAGATGCTGTAATAAATTATCACAAATAAGGCAGTGTAAAACAATGGAAATTCATTCTCTCGGATTTCTGGAGTTCAGAGTCTGAAATCAAGATATTACCAGAGCCATGCTCCTTTTGAAGATTCTGTAACTTTTTTCTTGCGTTCTGGTCTTTTCAGTCTTTCCTTGACTTGTGGTTGCATCACTTCAATCTCTGCCTCCATGGCCACTTTTTCTTCTCCTTTCCTCTTCCATCTTTCTGTGTCTTTCCCTCTCTGTCTTTTAGAAGGACACTTATTCCTGGATTTAAAACCCACATGAGAAATTCAGGATATTAACTCAGGTGCCTTAACCTAGTTACATTAGCAAAGACACCACCCCCTTGCTGCCCTCAATAAGATAACATTCACCAGTTCCAAGGATTTGAACATGGACAAATTTTGGAGGGCTACCGTTCAACCCACACTGCATATGCTTACTAAATCAAATATCAACTGTCTTTAATAAACATCCTGTAAAACTGAGTGAAAGTGAAACACCTCTATCAATAGAGTATTCTACATTAAGTAAGGCATTTTAAATGCAGCCTCCACAATGAGCATATTAAATGAAAGTGTAGCTTTCAAAATGTTCTTTTAGGTGGTGAGGTCATGGTATTTGAATCATTTCCTCTTAAATATGTGGAATAGAAATGATATAACTTGAATTTGTTCTTGAAAAGTCATCTATGTTTTATTAATGAATTTCTAGTTAAATATGCCAAACGGTATTACCATTAAACAAAATCAAATGTAATTAAAATGATTAACTTTTAATAAAATGAACATGATGACGAGGCATGGTTTAATTTGGTTGTGACTTTGGAAATCTGAGTCATTTAAATTTTTATAATATGTTTAATGGAATTATGGTCTTGCAAATAACAATCTTTCAAAAAAATAAAGACTACCATATTTTTATGCAAACAATGTGGGTGTTATACTTTTATTTTTTTTGCCAACCACACCCTCTCTCCATGGGGCATTTTTTAAGAGTGCGATGCTTATCTTTTTATATGAGGCTGTAAAAAAATTAGCATAGCACACTTACAGAAATACCTGGGAAAAGGATGGAGAGATTGGCAAAAAAAGTATAACACACAAGTTATTTGTGTAAAAATACAGTATAGTCCCTGAGACTCAGAAGGGAGATTAATATTTTATAAGTAACTCGAAGCAGTTGTAGTTTATGCACCATCTCTGGTTTTGAGTAAATATTATTAAATTATTAGATGTCATCCAATAAGAACACCTGAAATACAGAAATATCCATGCTATTTTATAACGTGATGGTAAACCTTTATTAGCATAACGATAAAAAGGGCCTTCAGAAAGCATTCCTTAAATCTTCTTTTTATTTATTTTTTATTTTTAGAGCTTGTTTTACATTCAACATTACGTGTCCATTTAGTTTCACTCCCCATTTACCATGTCCAACCCTAAGCCCGTCTCGTTCCTCCTTACCCTGCCCCTGTGCTCTTCATAGTTATGCACTCCGGTTTGTCCTGCATTTCCTCAATTTGAATGTTGGTCCTCTGGTGTCCCAGGCTGTTTTGACTTCTGTGAGTGTATAGTAGTTCTTAAGATATGGGAGTGTGAGACCTCCCACTTTTGTTTGTCTTCTTGAGAAGTGCTCTGTTTGAGGTCTCTTCTCTTTCCATATGAAATTAGTAATGAGTTTTTCCATGTCCTTGAAAAATGTTGTTGAAATCTGAATTGGAATTGTGTTAAATGTATAGATTGCTTTAGGTAGTATTGACATTTTCACAATATTTAGTCTATCTATCCATGAACAAGGTAGGTTCTTCCATTTATGTAATGCCCTTATTGTCTCTTGTAGCAGTGTTTTATAATTTTCTTTGTATAGGTCTTTTGTGTCTCTGGTGAGGTTTATTCCTGATATTTTATCTTTTTAGTAGCCATAATAAATGGTATTGTCCCTTATTTCTTTATCATAGGACTCTTTGTTGGTGTAGAGGAATCTAACTGATCTTTGTACATTGACCTTGTATCCTGCCACTTTGTTGGACCTATCTATTAGTTCCAATAGTTTTTTATTGAGTCCCTTAGGTTTTCTATGTACAGGATCATAGCATCTGCAAATAGAGATAGTTTTAGTTCCTCTTTGCCAGTTTGTATGCCTTTTATTTCCCTTTCTTGCTTTATTGCCCTGGCCAGGACTTCTAATACAATGTTAAATAGAAGTGGTGATAGAGGGGTCCCTGTCTAGTTCCCATTTATAAAGGGAATGCCTTGAGTCTTTCTCCATTAATAACACTGTTGGTCATTGGCTTTGCATATACACCCTTTATTATGTTGAGGAATTTTCTTTCTATCCCTATTTTCCTGAGAGTTCTGAACAAGAATGGATGTTGGATTTTATCAAATGTCTTTTCTGCATCAATTGATACAATCATATGGTTCTTTTGTTTTGTTTTGTTTATGTGGCGGATTTCATTGATTGATTTTCTGATGTTGAACCACCCTTGTAAACCTGGTATGAATCCCACTTGGTCTGGGTGTAATAACTTTTTGATATGTTTTTGGATTCTGTTGGCTAGGATTTTGTTAAAGATTTTTGCATCTATTTTCATGAGGGATATTGGTCTGTAGTTTTCCTGTCTAGTAGTATCTTTCCCTGGTTTTGGTATTAGTGTTATGCTTGCTTCATAAAATGAGTTTGGGAGTATTCCATCTTTTCTATGTTCTGGAATACCTTGAGTAGCATAGGTGTCAATTCTTCTCTGAACTTTTGATAGAATTCTCCAGTGAAGCCATCAGGGCCAGGGCTTTTCTTTGTGGGAAGTTTTTTTATTACCTGTTCAGTTTCTTCTTTTATTATAGGTGTGTTCAAGTTTTCTATCTCTGAATGGGATAGTTTAGGTAGGTCTTGTGATTCTAGAAACTTGTCCATCTCTTCTAGGTTCTCAAATCTATTGGAGTACAGTTTTTCATAATATTCTGTCAGTATTGTTTGTATTTCACTGGTTCTGTTGTGGTGACCCCGTTTTTGTTTACAATTCTTCTGATTTGGATCTTCTCTTTCTTTTCTTTTGTTAGATCTGCAAATGGTTTATTGATTTTATTAATCCTTCCAAAGAACCAGCTTTTTGTTTTGTTGATTTTCTCTATGGTTCTTTTGTTTTCTGATTCATTTATTTCTGCTCTGATCTTTATTATTTCCTTACTCATAGATACTGAAGGATTCTTCTGTTGTTCCATTTCTAATTGTTGTCATTGATGAGTTAGAGTGCTGATTTTGTTTCTTTACTCTTTTTTGATGTATGCATTTATTGCTATAAACGGTCCTCTGAGTACTGCTTTTGCTGTGTACCATAGGTTTTGGTATGATATATCTTCACTCTCATTTATTTCTAGCAATTTTTTATTTCAGTTTTTATTCATTCTATTACCCAGTAGTTATTGAGCAGTGAGTAGTTCAGCTTCCATATGTTTGCTGCTTTTTCCTCGCTCTTCCTATTACTAATTTCTAATTTTGTAGCATTGTGGTCAGAGAAGATGCTTTGTAGTATTTCAATGGTTTTGAATTTATTGAGGCTCATTTTATGTCCTAACATATGGTCTATTCTGGAGAAGGATCCATGTGCCCTGGAAAAGAATGTGAATTGTGGTTTTGCTTGGGTGAAATACTCTGTATATGTCTATGAGGTAGAGTTGGTTGATTGTCTTGTTGAGTTCTTCTGTATCTTTGTTGATTTTTTTTCTAGTTGAACTGTCCCTCTTTGAAAGTGACATGTTAAAATCTCCTACTACTATTGCAGAGTTGTCTATTATCTCTTTTTATTCAGTTAATATTTGCTTTACATATTTTGGAGCACTTTCATTGTGTGCAAAACTATTTATTATAGTCATGTTTTCTTTGTCAATTAACTCTTTGAGCATCATATAATGTCCCTCCTTATCTCTTATGATGTTTTTCACCTTAATGTCTATTTTGTCAGAAATTAATATTTCCACTCCTGCTCTTTTTTGGTTTCCATTGGCTTGGTATATTTTTTTCCACCCCTTAACTTTTAATTTGTTTTTATCTTTGTGCCTAAGGTGGGTCTCTTGTAGGCAGCATATCAATGGGTCTTCTTTTCTTCTCCATTCTGCCACTCTCTTTCTCTTGATAGGTGGATTTAGCCCATGCACACCAAGTGTAATTAGTGATAGGTATAAATTGATTGCTGTAATTCTATTGTGTTTTGTTGTCGTGTTGTTGGTGTTTACTTGTTCCACATACTTTTCTATGTTGAGCTCGGTTTGTTGACTAATGCTTTCTCCCTTTTCTTTTTTATTGTTGGTTTTATGCTTATTAAACCCATTTGTTTTCCTTCCTTCTGGATTTGCTTAGGGGGTTTGTTACTTTTCTCTGTGGTTACCTTGGAGTATGTTTTTGTCTCTACATTTTTAGAACAGTGCATACTGTGAAGAAACTGTTGTGTTTTCCTCTCCCTTTGGAAGTTTGTACCTAGAAGTTTTATTCCCTCTGATAGATTAGTTGCTGTTGTTGTGTGCTGATTGACTTCCTTGGTTTTTAAAGTATAATGTTCTATGCTCTTGTTTTGAGTTTGTAATTTTGATTTGGTGTTAATTTTGATGTCATGTATCCTGATTTTGTTGATCTCTGTTATGGGTTCTCTATTGGAAGAACTTCCTTAAACATTTCCTGTAGAGTTGGTCTGGTTTTTACAAAATCCCTTAATTTCTGCTTGTCTGAGAATGCCTTGATTTCACCCTCATATTTGATGGATAATTTGGCTGGGTATAGGATTCTTGGTTGGAAGTTATTTTTCTTCAGTGTTGTATATATGCCATCCCATTACATTCTTGCCTGCATGGTTTCTGCTGAGTAATCAGAGCTCAGCCTAACTGTTGGATTATCATAAGTAATATTTCTTTTGTCCTGGACAGCTCTCAAATTTTTTATTTGTCTTTGGTTTTGAAGAGTTTGATTATAATATGCCTAGGTGTTTTTCTCTTGGGGTCTATCTTGTGTGGGGTTCTATGAGCTTCTTGGACAAATATCTTTTCTTCTTTCATGATATGTGGAAAATTTTCTGTTAGGAGGTCTTCCACAATTTTCTAGGTGGTGTTTTTCACCTCTTCTTGTTCTGGAATTTCAATGAGTCTTATGTGTTTTTTTTTTTTTTTTCCATGTCATCTCATATAATTTTTAGGTTCTCTTCATTTCTTTTAAATCTTTGTTCTGATTTTTCTTCATACAGGCTGGTGCCCAGGGTTTTGTCTTCTAGTTGGAATATGTGTTCTTCAGCTAGTTCTATCCTACTGTTTTGTGCTTCTACTGTGTTGTGTAATTCTGTAATTTTCGTATTCATCTTCTGAATTTCTAACTGCTGTTTTTGTATGAGTTCTGATTGTGCATTAATCTTATTATTTTGTTCTTGAATGATTTTCTTGAGTTCTTCCAGGAAACTGTCTGTGTTCTCCCTGTTTCTGTTTGGGGTTTCCTTAGGATCTTGTAAAACTATATAAACATATCTTCTAAATTCCTTCTCAGATAATTCTATTGCTTCCTCTTCCTCCATGTTCAATGAGACCTTTGTTTGTGGTTTTGCTTCTAATGCCTGTCCTGTTTTGTTTGTTTGTTTGTTTGATTTGAGGTTGCCTGTTGTTTCCTAGACATTTTGAGGTGGTCTATAACTGTTGGTTATTAATGATTTATTTTGTCTTGGTTTTAAGGTTTAATATTTTAAAAAGGTGAAGCTGGTGAATTTTATTTATTTATTTATTAGTTATTAATTCAGGTGTGCTGGGTTGCTCTGCAGTTTTCTTTGTGATGGTGGAATCACTGCATGGAATGTGGATATGGGTTTCTTTTTGTCATAAAGAGGATTTACAGTTCAAACTGGGAGGTTTTATTTGGCTGAATGTGGTTTCTTCTATTGGATGAGTGAAGTTATTGTCAGAGAAAGTAGGAGCGGAAGAAGGAAAGCTCACTGTTGCTAGGGGTGGTTTCTAGGGCTTTGAGCGGGCTGCTACCAATGACATCATACAGTTATTTACAGGCCCACAGCTCAATTTCAGCAAAGACTGCAGTTGTTAGTGGGTCACCACTTTCCACCAGGCTCAGACACACAAAAAAAACCCTACTGCTGAGGCCTCCCAGTGACAACAATCTGATCCAAGACAACTTCCCTGCCTGCAATCCACTTTTGGCACTGCCCACCTGCAGTGCTGGCCCCAATAGCCCAGACTGCAATCCACCTCAGGAGTGCCTCTGTGAGTCCGCCCACCCACACCAACAAAGATCCACTCAGTTTCAGCTGCGCTGGAGTCAGGAGAATGCCTTCTAGTAATCTGTGGTCCCAATATTACTGATAAAGTCAAGCACAGGCCTCTCAGTGCCACTAAGCTGACCCAAACCTACTCGGTGACCTGCTGTGGGGGCACCTCCCTGCAGTACCAATGGACTCTCTGCTTGGGTTTTAGCAGTGCTGGACATGCTCATTTGCACCTATCCAACCAAAGTTACCAATAAAATCAGGTGCTGAAGGTAGATCCTTGGGTGATTGCTGGTATGCTAGAGTGGTTACTAGTATACTGGTGTGGTGTGTCTTCTGCCTTAGGGGGAGGTCTCAGATGGCCGTTCTCGCCTGCCAGTCCCTCACCCAGGGAAGTCTCTGATGGCCTTTCTCAGCTGCCTATCAGTGCTCCACAGAATAGATCTTCTTATTTTTTTTTTCCCCTTTACCTGTCTCCTGTCTTATATTACTCGTCTGAGTTTGGTGCACTCTGACTAAGTGAGCTGTTCAGAACACCAGAATCCCTAATTCAAACTACTGTACCTAGTTTTTCAAGCACTAAGATGCTGGAGGGAAATAGCATGATGATTACTGATGAGACTCCATTTTGAATCCTCATCCTTAAATCTTTAAGTTATTTGTCTTGATTTATTCATTTGACTGTTTATTTTTATTTGTTTAAGAAAGGGACTGAAATGAAAATATCCCAGATCACTTTTGTTGGAGTAACTTTTTTGTGTGTGGGGGGAGAAATTTCACTCTTCATCATTTTACAATAATTAAAAAAAAAAAAAAAACTTCACTGCCACGGAGTTGGATCTGACTCATGGCAACCCCTTCTTGGGTTTCTGAGGTGGTATCTACAGAAGTAGATTGGCCAACCTCCTTC
Organism: Orycteropus afer afer; assembly: GCF_000298275.1. Classification (NCBI taxonomy): domain Eukaryota; kingdom Metazoa; phylum Chordata; class Mammalia; order Tubulidentata; family Orycteropodidae; genus Orycteropus; species Orycteropus afer. Next base: position 2,963,382 of record NW_006921961.1, read on the forward strand.
CGAGGTACTGCTCCCTATATTCAAAACTCCGATTGATGGCAATGAAATTATTCACCTACATTGAGGATACTACATAGAATTGAGTAACTAAATTCTTTATATCCCCTATAAAATTTTATTAATTATGACTACTGAGAAGTTCCTGGAAAATCATTCAGCATTGCTGAGCTGTCATTTGATTATCCTGAACTTGGTAATACTGTAAAAGTAACATGAAATATCAGGATGGAAAAAAAAGAGGTTAAAAAAAGTGCAGTAGTAAAAATTACAGTGTGAGGTACTAATCAGGTTGAGTCATGTGAGTTTCTGACAGATAATAAACCAGTGATAGAAGTGATCTCTCAAATTGCATGTGTATCATGAGCTGAACTCACACTCTAATCAGGGTCATTGGATTTTACAATCTCGTAAGCTTCTAACGCTTAGCCTGGCACATCAGAACAATTGCTTAAAGTGTAATAAAATTCTGCAGCTAGCCATCTGCTTACCCTCTTGACCTTTCAAATTTTATAAAAACTCTAGCCCATAATTTCTCACTTCATGAACTACCAGATTTTTGCAATATGTTATACTCCAGGGTTACTTCATATATTTGTGCAACCAAAGACAAAATATATTGTATACTATTTGGCAGCAACATGACTTTTCTATTGAAATGGTTATGAGAGCAATCACTAGATTTAATAAGATTTTGGCTATTTCTATCCATTGTGTAGGAGGATATGCTCATTTGAATAAAAATGCCCTAATTGTGGAGCTCTTAAACTAAACAATAATGCAGACTACAGTAAGTAACAACTCCAAAAAGAAGTTAAGAATTCAGAATATTTATATTCTTTGGTGATGTACAACTCTATATTGCATGATTATCGTATTATTTTTATATTTTTGGCTTAGCCCACAGACAATAAACTCAATCATGCAATGAAGAAATTAACTTTGTAAAAACATAACAATATATTATGCACTTCAGAGAAAAGTTTAAAGAGCATCCCTAGGTAGGTGATGATAAACTTTTAGGGCTGGAAGGATTAGAAATCTGAGACACTAATAGGTTATGCAACTTCCCTCAAGTTTCTGCAGCTAGTTAGTGGCAGGGCTGGGTAAGAACTCCTACTACATTCTAAACATGACCTAGATCTTAGCCTTTAGAAGCTGATGAGGAAAGGACAAACAAATGCCTACCCAGCAGAAAATTAGAAAAGGAAACATTTAGTGATTTCTTTAAGAATCCACTTTCATCAAGACTTTCATGATTCTCTTATATTTTGATAGAATATTGGAAGGGCAAGTGCTTGGAAGGGTCACACTCCCACCCACCCAGCTTCTTTGTCTCTTCCTTCTCACCTTCCCTCTCCTCCTAATGCAACAATTCTGCAAAACATTTTCTTTAAGCAGTTTATCAAGAATTTCTTCTTAATAAACATAATATATAGCTTCAATGGAGTGCCAGGGAGGTGGTTAAGAGGAATATGAAATCAGAAAGCTTGAGTTCAAGTTCTAACCTCCACCTTCCTATGTCATCTGTACAAGAATCAAAGCATTACTTCTTAACAGATATTTTTTGAGGAGTAAAAGACTATATATATCATCAAATTTATAAATATTAATGTTTTATTATTAAAGTAATTTTTACAACTTTGTTTCTCCTTAGCATATTAGTGTGAAAGTTATCTTTGCCTCTTACACAACTAATCTTTTTTTTTTTTTCTGCTCAAAGACGTTAGATAAGTAAAATGGTTGTTGATGTTGTTAGGTGTACAAGAGTCAGTTCTGACTGACACCAATCCTCTATATAACAGAACAAAGCACTGTCCAGTCCTATGCCATCCTCACAATCATTGCTATGCTTGATTCCATCTTTAGAGCTACTGTGTCAACCCATCTATTTGAGGGTCTTCCTCTTTTTCACCAATCATCCTTTTTACCAAGCATGATATCCTTTTCCTGGGACTGGTCTCTCCTTACAACATGATCAAAGTAGGAGAAGTAAAGTCTTACTACCTTTGTTTCTTTGGAGTTTTCCAGCTATAAGTCATCCAAGACAAATGTGTTTGTTCTTCTTGCATCACATGGTATATTCAATATTCTTTGCCAACACCATAATTCAACTACATCAATTCTTATTCACTCTTCCTCTTTCATTTTCTAGCTGTTGCTTGTATATGAGGAGATTAAAAATGATCTGGTTTGGGTTAGGGGCAGCGTAATCTTCAAAGTGACATCTTCACTTTTAACCATCAAATAAAACGGATGTTGTTGTTGTTGTTATATGCTGTCAAGTTGGACCCAACTCATAGTGACCCCTCCTTGGGTTTCTGAGGCAGTATCACTATGGAAGTAGATTGCCTAACCTTCCTTCCAAGGAGTGGCTGGTGGGTTTGAACCACCAGCCTTCTGGTTAGCAGTCAAGTGCCTTAGGCACTATGCTACCAGAGCTCCAATAAAATGGAGATTCTATTTATTGAATAAATATCAACTGTATTCTTTGCAAGATATGTCATATGAATAATTTCACAACTTCAAAAATAATATTTTTGTGATATTTTCCAAATATTGATACATTATCATCAATAAAATTTTATGAAATTATATGTATGCCTTATTGGTCCATATTATATAATATCTGGGTATTATTTTATTCATTCTGACTTTGAAGATCAAATATGGAGGCTGAGACTGAAAATCAAATAGAAACTGCTAATTGGTCTAGGCTGACACGTGAAAGGCAGACAAGAGAAAACCCATCAATTATCTATTACTTATGCTCTCTGTCAATTCTGGATTGAGATGTTTCTCTTAGGATTTGCAAAGACATTGTTCACCATGTAGCTCATACCAAAATAGAGAATTATGAGATCTGAACTTTTTCTTCCCTTCTCTTTCTTTTGTCTTCTCTATTTCTTTCCCTCTTTCACTTTCATCCTTTTCATTTTAAACAAATTTACTTTCCTCAAGAAGTAGCCACTTTGAATAAGTTTTAAGACTATGGGGAAAAAAAAAAAAAAAAAAAAACTTTTTACTCCCTTAAGCAATTTTAATTTTTCCAATCATTACCTTTATTTCTTTTTTTTAAAAAATCTATGAATATCTGGGTAAGAATAAAAATAAACATCCTGCAGGAATTTCACATATTTAATCTATTATCACAAGATAGATTCTTATAGAATTATAAGATCTGACACCTATTCTGAAGTGATACGGTAAGTTATTTAACATCTAATTTATGTGGTATCTGTTTAAGAAAATTGTGTGCTTTACAAAGCTGTCAATTGTACTTGGTTCCAACCTGTAAAGTGTGAAAAATCCACAAGAATAATGCATTGCAAAGACTTACATTATTTTTCTATATCAAAGAGAAATATCATTTATTTGATGAAGTGGAGCACACTAAGAAGAATCCTTCATATTTCAACAACTGAAGAAATGGATTAAAGTAATGCTAGTTATCATTCTCCAACTAACATTTGCCACACAAACACAGAAATATACATACACATGTAAAGGATACATGGAGATCTAGCACTGTTTCCTACTCTTTTTAGAATGATATTCTTTTAGAATAAAGAAGTGGTCAGTACTATGCTTTGAGAGATATTTTTGGTACATCATATTTAATGTTGTAAACTTTTGTACTGTTTCCCATTTGATTAGTCAAAGATTGTTAGTAAGTTTTTTAACATGCAAGGATGAAAACACAAACCAAGCCCACTGCCACTGAGTTGATTCTGACTCATAGAGACCCTCATAGGGTTTCCAAGGCTATAAAGTTTTATGGAAGCAGATTGCCTGGTCTTTCTCCCACAGAGTGGCTAATGGGTTCAAACTGCTGACTTTCAATTACTAGCCTAACACATTAACCACCGTATCACCAGAACTCATCTTCTTTTATCCAAGGATAAAAGAAGTGTAAAACCACTCATTCTTTAATAGGACATACAGTGACCAGGAACCATACCCAATGTATACTTGCCAGTTGCCAACTTGGAATTCAAAGGATACACTAACTTTTGAGAAGCACGAGCCCTGTGTGGTGTACAACATACAGTAGTGCTGGAAAAAAAAAAATAATAATAATCAGAAGCCATCATTGAAAATAGCCTTACTTCATCCTCATGTAAATGAACATGCTCTACTTCTGATTAGTTTAATATCTTACAACTATAGCAAAACTTTAAAAAGAAAGCACTGAAATGATATCTAACCAAGTGTTGTGGTTCCCTAGTGCCACTCTGACAGGAATATACCACAAATGGGATGGCCTTAACAAACAGGACTTTATTCTTACAATTTGGAGACTTTAAGTCCAAGTTCAAAGTGCCAGGCTCTAGGTGCTGTGTGAAAGCCCCTAGACCTTGGGCTTAAGCTCTGCCTCTTGCTCCTGCCCCACTGAAGCTAGAGATTTTTCTTCCCTCAGGCAGCTACCGTCTGCTGAGGCTAGCAAGCCCAAGGTCAACAAATAAAATGGCACAGTCCCTATGTTACCAAACCACATGGCAGGCCATTAATTCAAGTCTATTGTATGTTCCAAGTTCGGCAGAGCATGGCAGGCTGCTGAACAATGACACGGCTACATGCAGGGTCCAAGCATGCCATTAGCTAGAGACCATTCCCAAAGCTGTTTCTTATATATGGTAACCAGTGCACATCCCTAAAGCAGCTACTCAGCTGCTTGTGGTAGATCCCACCATGGAGTTGATTGCCAGTCTCATCACGGGGAATAACTACCACCAGCTGCCCAGCCACTCAACCAGACCCAACCAAGTTGATATACAAATTTAACTACCACATCAAGTATAAAATAAATTATTTTCTACTCAAGCCATTTAAGACAGGAAACTAGAAGGAGGTAAACACACATTCTTCTATTGTTTTTGGTATATAAAGTGAAGAATAAGATTTAAGGTATATCAATTGGCAAATAAATAATCCTAATTTGTCCATACCATTTCTCAAATATAATAATAAGCCTAAACATTTTAATGAGGAACTACTTTCTTTTCACATACCTGTATGTAAATACACATATGAGATGTCACTATATGGCAAAACAACAAGGTTTACAAATAGTTCTCTTTTGTAAAGTAAATCTAGCCAAATGATTGAAATCAATATTACACATCATTAGAATTCAGAATACTAGCTATTATTTTTATATTTTAAGTCTTTTTTTAAATCAGAGCCTTAACAAACATGTATTTGTTTTGACCCTTTCTAATACCACAAAGAATTTGAGAAAGTTTATGTTGTAGTTTCATTTACAGTAGGAATGAATTATTTGTGGCAATAAATAACAACAACAACAACAAAAAACTATTCCATCTCAAAGGTTATATTTTCAAATTCATCACAATAAAATTAAAAAATATATGCAATTTTTATAGTAATAGATAGGCCAATGTGGTACTTATAGCATGCATTTTGACCCAAACAGTAAAATTAATTTTGTAGTAAAGGTAATATAATTCAACCTCTTTATGATGCAAGAATTAAAATTGGAATTATAATATATACTCTGGATGATAGTGTGGTTAGAGACTATTAAAGTAGGTGGCCTAACACATAATAAACTCTAAGCACATGGTCACCAGATGGAGATCACAAAGGGAGAACATTGGTGAAACCTTGATGACATCATGTTGAAAAGGATAATGTTATGGATTTGAAATAAGACATAAATGAGCTTGACTCCCTGCTATTTCTCTAAATCTAAGTCTGGCATTTGATTGTGTGGATCATGACAAATTATGGATAACACTGAGAAGAATGGGAATTCCTGAACACTTGATTGTATTCATGAGGAACCTGTACATTGACCAGGATGCTGTCATTAGAATGGAACAAGAGAACACTATACTGTTTAAAATCAAGAAGGGAGTGTGTCAGGGTTGTATCCTTGCCCCATACTTATTCAATCTATATGCTAAGCAAATAATCAGAGAAGCTGGACTACATGAAGAAAAATGTGGCATCAGGATTGGAGGAAGAATCATTAAGAACCTGAGATATGCTGATAATACAACTTTGCTTGCTAAAAGTGAGGATGACTTGAGGCACTTACTGATGAAAACTGAAGAATACAGTCTGCAGTATGGATTACGTCTCAATATAAAGAAAACTAAAGTCCTCACCACTGGACCAATAAGTAGCATCATAATAAATGGAGAAAAGATTGAGATTGTCAAAGAATTCATATTGCTTGGTTCTACAATTCAGGCCAGTAGAAGCAGCAGTTGGAACAATAGATGTGTAGCACTGGGCAGGTCAGTTGTGGAGGAACAGTTTCAAGTGCTGAAGAGCAAGGACGTCTCCTTGAGGACTAAGGTGTGCCTGACACAAGCCATGATATTTCCAATTACTTCGTATGCATGTGAGAGCTGAACAATGAATAAGGAAGACTGAAGAAGAGTTGATGCTTTTGAGTTGTGGTGCTGGCAAAGAATGCTGAAAGTACCATGGACTGCTAAAAGAACTAACCATCTGTCCTGGGGGAAGTGCAGTCAAAATTCTCCTTGGAAGCGAGAATGGCCAGACTTCCTCTCACCTACTTTGGTCATGTTGTCAGAAGGGACCATTCCCTGGAGAAGGATGTTATGCTTGGTAAGGTGGAGGGTCAATGGCAGAGGGGAAGGCCTTCAATGAGATGGATTGACACAGTGGCTGTGATAATGGGCTCGAGTATAGCAGGGATCATAGAGCTGGCATGGGATAGGGCAGTGTTTCTTTCTGTTGTGCATGGGGTCGCTATGAGTTGGAAATGACTTGACAGCACCTAACAACAACACAAGTCTGGAGAGTCATAGACCTGTAAGTGTGGGTTACTTAGCCCTTTAAGTCTTGAAATCTATAAAATGAGAATCATAACTAGTTAATAGATATATTATGAAAATCAAATGAGATAATACATTGAAAGCACCACAGAATTTGTGTAAATTATTGATTAAATAAACACAAACAAAATAAATTATGTTGCCTAAATGTAACTGAAAATCCTGCAGCAATTAAAAATAGTAAAGAGGGTCTTCATGAAGTGATAGATACACAAGGTATCTTGGTGGAAAGCAAAGAATATCAGAAAGATTTTACTTGTATTTCATTGGCTATGCTAAAGCATTTGACTGTGTGGATCATAACAATTTATGGATAATATTGCAAACAATGGGAATTCCAGAACACTTAATTGTGCTTATGAACAACCCATACACAGACCAGGAGACTGTCATTCAAACACAACAAGAGGCTATTGCATGGTTTAAAATCAAGAAAGGTGTGAATCAGGATTGTATCCTTTCACCATACTTATTCAATCTGTATACAGAGCAAATAATCTGAGCAGCTGGACTGTATGAAGAAAAACACAGAATCAGGATTGGAGGAAGACTCGTTAACAACCTGTTATATTCAAATGACACAACCTTGCTTGCTGAAAATGAAGATGACTTGAAACACTTACTGATGAAGATTAAAGACTACAGTCTAGAGTATGGATTACACCTCAACATAAAGAAAATGAAAATTCTCACAACTGGACCATTAAGCAGAATCATGATAAATGTAGAAAAGATTGAGGCTGTCAAAGATTTCATATTACTTGGATCCACAATCAACACTATTGGAAGCAGCAGTCGAGGAACATGATGAAATATTGCACTGGGCAAATCTGCTGCAAAAGACCTCTTTAAAGTGTTGAACAGCAAAGATATCACTTTGAAAATTAAGGTGCACGTAACCCAAGCCAAGCTATTTTCAATGGTCTCATATGCATGTGAAAGTTGGACAATGAGTGAGGAAGAAGAGTTGATGCTTTTGAGTTGTGGTGCTGGTGAAGAATACTGAGAGTACCATGGACTGCCAGAAGAATGGACAAATCTATCCTGGAAGAAATGCAGTCTTGGAAGTGAGAATGGTCAGATTCATCTCACCTACTTTTGTCATGTTGTTAGAAGGGCTCATTCCCTGGAGAAGGATATCGTGCTTGGTAAAGTGGAGGGTCTTCAAAAAAGGAGAGGACTCTCAACAAGATAGATTGACACAGTGGCTTCACTGATGAGCTCAAGTATAGCTAGGAATTTGAGGATGATACACACCCAGTAGTATTTCATTCTGTACATAGGGTCACTATAAGTTGGAGCAGATTCCATGACCCCTACGAACAACAGGTATACCATTAGGCAAATACACACATGCACACACACACACACACACACACGTATTAATAAATGCAAAACTGCTTGGAAAGAATTAATAAGAAAATGATATTGCTAACTGCCTCTGGGCAAAAGAACTGAGGGAGTTTGTCAAGAGTTAGAAAATGGTTTTTTGCATGTTAGAATTTTCTTTGCATGCCCTGTGTACTGTTTAGATTATGAACTATGACGATGCATTTTCAATAAAATGTGTTAAGTAGAAATTCTGATATATATTGGATAGTATTTAAAAGTCTCATTTTTTATTCCTGTTTCTTTAGTGAGGACACAGGATAAAGTCTTTGTAGCTAAAATGAATATTATATTTAAATATTGAATATAACTAATCATCCAGTGTTCTATACTAGCCAAATGTCTTCTCTATACAGTGGTCCTATTATTTTTAAAATGTAAAAATGTCAAATCCTCAAGTTAATCTTTGCATACTAAAGATCGTGTTCCATTCGGAAGAATATTATTTCTATGCCAAATAATTAAAAATAATTATTTAGAAATGAAGATGCATAGAAAACTTATTCTATAATATTATCAAAACAGCTTAAAAACATTTGTTAAGTATAAAATAAAAACACTTCATATTTGTGTAGTAATTTATACATTAACCTGTATCTTCTGATTTGATTTGAGCATCTTTATATGGAGTACTGATCTTTTAGCATTGCCAATTCATTCCTACTCCTATTGCTGTGCATGACATAGGATAAAAATAAAATTTGATGAACAAATATGTAATTCTGTAGGACATGGAGCTTAAACAGACTTTTTATTTTATTTTTTTATTGAAAATCAAATCTGTCAAAAACTTCATGGCATAGTGCCCAAAGAGTAGTGTGAGAAATGCTATGCAGAGATAAAAAGTATGTCTATGTTTTGTAGGCACTTATGTTCAAGTATAGTTGTCTCATCACATTTAAAAACCGGCAAAATTCCTTTATGACAGATGGACAGAAGCAGTAGGTGCCAACTCTCATTGTGGAAAATCATTTACAAAAGCTGTAATAAAAGGCCAAGAAAACCAAAATGTTCTAGAATTTACCTCTTTTGCTGTTAAAAATTGAACATTACTACTTCGTTTAAGGTTTTTGGCATTTAGGATGACCAGACAATCCCACCTTTAATTTTAATGGTATGCCAATTATTGGCAGCAATAATTATTATTAAAAAAAAAAAAAAAAAAAAAAAAAAAAGGGGAAGGCCCTCAGTGACAATTTGAAGAGAAACAGCTTCACATTCATCAGCCAAAAAAAAAAAAAAAAAAAAAAAACTGCCCTGATTTAAGGAGTCCAAGGTTAGATTGAGCTGTTGAGTTGACCCAACTCATAGTGACCCTATAGAAGAGAGAAGCAGCAGCACCCATATGGTTTCCAAGGCTGTAAATATGGCATGTAAACTGCCAGATAATGCACCCATGTAGCAGTTGTAAGTAGCTGGTGGATTCAAATCACCAGCCTTTCAGTCAGCAGTCGAGTGCTTAACCACTGTGCTACTAGGGCTCTTTATTTGTGGGCACTAGGTACAGCAAAAAGGTATCCACATGACATTTCTATAAGTATGTGGCATTCTAAAGGGATTCTAAAGGTGCAAGTTGCAACTGTACCCACACAACCAAACCACATCCACACTTCCTGAAACACCACATAGTGGACAAAGGCCATCACCAGTTTCTGAACCAACAGATCAATGACAGGTAGCCAATACTAGCCCAGTGTACCCTCAACTGTTTTACATGAACAGCTAACAGAGATCAGTATATATATTCTCATCTTCTATCACACCCAAAAATCCTCACAACTGGACCAATGAGCAGCATCACAATCAATGGAGAGAAGATTGAGGTTGTCAAGGAATTCACATTGCTTGGTTCTACAATCGATGCCAAAGGAAGCAGCAGTCAGGACATTAGACGTCGTGTAGCATTGGGAAAGTCAACTGCGAAGGAACTGTTTCAAGTGCTGAGGAGCAAGGATATCTCCTTGAGGACTAAGGTGCGCCTGACACAAGCCATGATATTTCCAATCACCTTGTATGCATGTGAGAGCTGGACAATGAATAGGGAAGACCGAAGAAGAGTTGATGCTTTTGAGTTGTGGTGCTGGCGAAGAATGCTGAAAGTACCATGGACTGCTAAAAGAACTAACAGATCTGTCCTGGAGGAAGTGCAGCCAGAATGCTCCTTGGAAGCAAGAATGGCCAGACTTCGTCTCACCTATTTTGGTCATGTTGTAAGAAGGGACCATTCCCTGGAGAAGGATGTCATGCTTGGTAGGGTGGAGGGTTGACGAAAGAGGGGGAGGCCTTCAACGAGATGGATTGATACAGTGGCTGCGATGATGGGCTCAAGTATAGCAGGGATTGTGGGGCTGGTGCGGGATCGGGCAGTGTTTCGTTCTGCTGTGCATGGGGTCGCTATGAGTCGGAAACGACTTGACGGCACTTAACAACAACAACAACAACATCACACCCATCACAAGACAAATGGTCAGGACCTAAAAGCTGCTAAAATTGCTAATAGAGTAGCACATTAGCCTTTCTCATTTGGATACATTAAAACAAAATAAAGCAAAAAACAAACAAGCAAACAACAATAACAACAACAACAAAAAAAAAAAAACTGGGCAAATCATACCACACAGTCATCAATGAAATCTAAATACAATGACATCATAATGTCTTACAGACATCTGCTAATCCCAGTATCACAAGAAAAAATAAGTAATATTATTACAAACAAGGGACCAGAATACAGAGCCACCTCCCTGAGAAAGAAGTAGCATTGGAACTACCTTATAAGGAATTCAAAAGAAATATAATTAGGTAACTCTAATGGATTGAGAGGAGCTCCAGTGGTGTAGTGCCTAAGGCATTTGACTGCTACCCAGAAGACTGGTGGTTCAAACCCATCAGCCACTCTTTGGAAGGAAGATTGGGTGATCTACTTCCATAGTTACACTTCCTCAGAAACCTAAGGATGGGTCATTATGAGTCAGATCCAACTCTATGGCAGTGAGTTTGGGTTTAATGGATTGAGAGACAGATCAAGGAAAACACTGACAAAATTAAGGGTAATACAACTAAAATTCTAGAAGAATTTAGGAAAAGAATTCACTGACAAAAGAACACAATGACAAAATAAATGAAAAATTAAAAACTACAGAAAAACAGCAAATAGAAATCTATTTAGATTAATCCTAAAATTTTAGAAATACATAGCACACTAAATGGGCAAAGGAATAGAATTAAATAAATGGAAGACAGAATTAGTGAGACTGAAAACAAATCTTTCGATGTTTAGTTAGGGGAAAAATCAGGGAAAAAAAAAAAATTGAAGAAAGTCTAAGATGTATGTTGACACCATCAAGAAGAATATCTTACATGTGAATGGAATTCCAGAACAGGAAAAGACAAATAAAACCACAGAGAAAAGTGCTGAAGATTTGATGGAAGAGAACTTCTTTAATATGATGAAAGATGAGAAGAGATCCATTCAAGAAGTTCAATGAACCTTGTTCTGGTTTTCTAGTGCTGCTCTAAAAGACATACCACAAATGGGATGGCTTTGACAAACAGGGGTTTCTTCTGTTTCAGTTTAGGAGGCTAGAAGTCTAAGTTCAAAGTGCCAGCTCTAGGGGCTGGGTGAAATCCCTTGACCTTGGACTTCAGCTCTACCTCTTGCTTTCAGCCCACTGGAGCTGGAATCATCTCTTCACTCAGGCAGCTGCTGCCCGCTGAGACTGACAAACCCAAGTTTGACAGTTGAAATGGCACAGTCCCAAAATTATCAAACCACATGGCAGGTCACTAATTTAAGTCCACTAACAACAGTGGACCAATTAACACACATGACAGCATAACCCAGAAACCAATCCAAGTACATTGTGTCGTTGTTTGGTTCCATCATGTCAGCTCTGACTCACAAGAATCCTATGTACAACACAATGAAACACTGCCCAGTCCTGTTCCATCCCCACAATCCCTGCTATGCTTGAGCTCATCATTGCAACAACCATGCCAATCCATTTCTTTGAGGGTCTTCCTCTTTTTCACTGACCTTCTGTTTTACCAAACATAATATCCTTCTCGGGACTGCTCCCTTCTGACAACATCACCAAAGTAGATAAGAAGTCTGGCTATTCTAGCTTCCAAGGAGCATTCTTGCTGTATTTCTTCCAGGACAGATTTGTTGGTTCTTCTGGCAGTCCATTGCATTTTCAGTACTCTTTTCCAACACCACAATTCAAAGATATCAATTCTTCTTTGGGTTTCCTTACTCATTGTCCAGCTTTCACATGCATTTGAGGCAATTGAAAATACCATAGCTCGGGTCAGGCATACCTTAGTTTTCAAAATGGATTTGCTTCTTAACATTTCAAAGAGGTCTTTTGCAGAATCTTTTCCCAGTGCAATACTATGTCTGATTCCTTGACTACTGATCCCATGGGTGTTGATTGTGGAAATAAGTAAAACAAAATCCCTGATAACTTTAGTCTTTAATCCACTTATCAAGATACTGCTTATTTATCCAGCTGTGAGGAATTTTGTTTTCTTTACGTTGAGGTATAATCCAGACTTCAGTCTTTGATATTCATCAGGGAGTGTTTCAAGTCATCTTCACCTTCAGCAAGCAAGGCTGTGTCAGCTGCATACTATAAATTGTTAATGTTTTTCCCTCCAATCTGGTTGTCATGGTCGTCTTCATATAGTCCAGCTTCTAGAATTATTTGCTTTACATACAGACAGAATAAGTATGGATATAACCCTGATGTACACCCTTCCTGATGTTAAACTATGCAGTATTCTCTTGTTCTGTTCAAATGACAGCCTCTTAGTTTATCTACAGTTTACTCATGGGAACAGTTAAATGTTCTGGAATTCCCATTCTTTGCAATGCTATCCATAATATGTCATGATCCACACATAGATTGATATACCTTTGCATTGTCAATAAAAAAAAAAAAAAAGAGTAGAAATCACTTTCAGCTAAGATCTATCTGATATCAGCAATGATATCCCTTATTCAGGTCCTCCTTTGAATCCAGATATAGAAGTATCCAAAATAAAATAAATTTACAAGACTATAAGCAGGGAAATAGTAAAATCAATGTGTAAATGAGGACAACTACAAAGTAAAAAGAGTAATTGATAGTGTAGGTATAGAACTTCCAAATGCAGAGGAAGTCAAGATGATTTTAAAATAGGAGAGACTGTTGTAAACTTTGCAAGGAAATAATAAGTTACAGGGCAGCCTCAAAGAATGTTAACAAATATTTAGCAAGTATTAAAGCAATAACAATGAAAAAATGATTACAAAATTCATAAACAAAATGAGCTCAGCACAGAAAAATATATGAAACAAAGAAATAAACAACACCACAAAAAAAAACATATAACAAAATGATAGCAGTAAATCCACACTTGTACGTAAGTATACTGCATGTAAAGGGATTAAATGCACCAATCAAGAGACACAGAGTTGCAGAATAGATAAGAAAATATGACACATTAATACTCTGTCTACACAAGACACACTTTAGACACAAAAACAAAACTAGACTAAAAATCCAAGGTTTGGGAAAAAGTAAATGAAGCAAATGGCAATCATAAAAGAGCAGAGTGGCAATATTAATTTCTGAAAAAATAGATTTTCAGACAAAATCCACCATAAGAGACAGACATTATTTAAAGATTAGATGATCAATTGAAGAAGAGGACATAACCACAGCAACTATCTACAGACTCAAGGAAAGAGCCCCAAAATATGTATATCAAACTAATAGAACTGAAGAGAGAAACAGACAACTTCATAGTAATAGTAGGAGACTTCATTACACCATTTTTAATGTAGAACAGTACAACTAGAAAGAAACTCAGCAAAGACACAGAAAAACCAAACAATACAATCTAACAACTTGACCTTATAGACATATATAGAGCTCTTTACCCAACAACAACACAATATGCTTTCTTTTCCAGTGTCCATGGACTATTCTTCAGAATAGACCATACATTAGGCCACAAAACAAGACTCATTAAATTTAAATACATTGACATATCACACAGCATCTTCTCAGATCAAAATGTTATGAAATTAGAAATCAACAACAGGAAGATCAAGGAGAAAAAAAAAGTACACAGGACCCGAACACCACCCTCCTTAAAAACTACTGATAATAGAAGAAATAAAAAATGAAATAAAAAAAAGTCCTTGAGTCAAATATGAATGAAAGTACAGCATAAGAAAATCTCTATGACACAGCAAAAGTAGTATTTAGAGGGCATTTTCTTGCACATATCCAAAAAGAAGGAAAAGACAAAATCAACACCTTAACCCAACATCTCCAAAAATTAGGAAAAGAGCAGAAAGAAAGTTAAGAGTCACCAGAAGAAAAGAAATGATAAAGATTCAAGCAGAAATAAATGAAATAATCAAATAAATGAAACAAATAGAAATAAATGAAACAGAATCAGCAAAACTAAAAGTTGGTTCTTTGAAATGATTAATAAAATCAACAAACAACTGGTAAATTTAATAAATGAACAGAAAGATAAAATGCAAATAACATGAATAAGAAATGAAAAGGGCAATGTCACAACAGAACCCACTGAACTAAAAAGAATAATATCAGGATACTGTGAAGAATGGTACTCCAACAAACTTGAAACCCTAGAAAAAACAGACAGATTTCTGGAAACACAGTACTTACCTAACTAACATAGTTGTTGTTGTTAAGTGTGGTCAAGTCATTTCCGACTCATAGCGACCCCATGCATAGCAGAAGGAAACACTGCCCGATCCCGTGCCAGCCCCACAATCCCTGCTATACTTGATCCCATCATCGCAGCCACCGTATCAATCCATCTCCTTGAAGGCCTCCCCCTCTTTCGTCGACCCTCCACCCTACCAAGCATGACATCTTTCTCCAGGGAATGGTCCCTTCGTACAACATGACCAAAATAGGTG
>NW_006921961.1:2980777-2984248 GCF_000298275.1 Orycteropus afer afer
TCATTAGGCACACCTTACTCTTCAAGAAGGCATCTTTGCTCTTCAGCACTTGAAAAAGGTCTTTTGCAGCAGATTTGCCCAATACAATATGTTGTCTTAAGTTTTGTCTTCTGCTTCCATTGTTATTGATTGTAGAATCAAGTAATATGAAATCCTTGACAACTTCAAACATTTCTCCATTTATTGATCCAGTTGTAAGTATATTTGTTTTCTTTCTACGGAGGTGTAATCCATACTGCAGACTGTAGTCTCCAATCTTCATAAGTAGTTCAAGTCATCCTCACTTTCAGTAAGCAGAGTTTTGTGACACATGTACAGCAGGTTGTTGATGAGTCTTCCTCCAATCCTGATGCCATGTTCTTCTTCATATAATCCAGCTTCTCAGATTACTTGCTTGGCATACAAAATGAATAAGTATGGTGAAAGGGTACAAACCTGACACACTCTCTTCTGGATTTTAGACCATGCAGTATCCCCTTGTTCTGTTCAAATGACAGCCTCCTCATCTATGTACAGGATACTCGTGAGCACAATTAAGTGTTCTGAAATTCCCATTCTTCTTAATGTTATCCATAATTTGTTATGATCCACACAATGGAATACTTTTGCATTGTCAGTAAAATATAAGTAAACTTCTTTCTGGTATTGCTTTCAGCCAAGATCCATCTAACAACATCTATTAAAGCTCCTGTTCCACATCCCCTTCTGAATCCAGCTTGCATTCCTGGAAGACCTCTGTCAATATATTGCTGCAGTTATTTTCAAATTATCTTTAGTAAGATTTTACTTGTATATGACATTAATGATATTGTTTGACAATTTCCACATTTTATGGACTCACTTTTCTTTGGAATGGGTACAAATATTGATTTCTTCCAGTCAATTGACCAGGTAGCTGTCTTCCAAATCTCTTGGCATGGCTAAGTGAATGCCTCAAGCAGGCGTCTGTTGAAACATCTCAATGAGTATTCTGTCAATTCCTAGAGCCTTGTTTTTTGCCAATTCCTTCAGTACAGCCTCAACTTCTTCCTTTAATACCTTTGATTTTGATCATATGCCACCTCCTGAAATGGATGAACATCGAAAAATTATTTTTGGTACAGCAACTCTGTGTATTCCTTCCATCTTCTTTTGATGTTTCCTGTATCACTCAATATTTTGCCAATAGAATCTTTCAATATTGCAACTCGAGGCTTAATTTTTTTCTTCAGTTGTTTCAGCTTGAGAAATGCTGAGTGTGTTCTTCCTTTTGGTTTTCTAGCCCCATGTCTTTGCACGTTTCATTATAATAATTTTCTTTGTCTTCTCAAGCTGCTCTTTGAAATCTTCTGTTCAGCTCTTTTATCTTGTCATTTCTTCCATTTGCTTTAGGTACTCTCTGTTCAAGGACTAGTGTCAGAGTCTCTTCTGACATCCATTTTGGTCTTTTTTTCCTTTCCTGTCTTTTTAATGACCTCTTGCTTTCTTCATGGATGATGTTCTTGATGTTATCCCACAATTACTCTGGTTTTCATTCATTGGTGCTCTATGCATCAAACATACTCCTTAGACGTTCTCTAAATTCAGGAGGGATATAATCAAGGTCACATTTTGGCTCTCAGAGACTTGTTTCAATTCAACTTGAAGTTGCGTATGAGCTGTTGATAGTCTATTTCACAATCAGTTCCTGGTCTTTTTTGGCTGAAGATATTGAGCTTCTCCATTGCCTCTTGACAAAATGTAGTCAATCTGCTTCCTGTGTACTCCATCTGGCAAAGTCTACATGTATAGCTGGCATTTGTGTTGTTGAGAAAAGGTAATTGCAATGAATAAGTTGTTGGTCTTGCAAAATTCTATCATGAGATCTCTAACATTGTTTCTTTCTCCAAGGTCAAATTTTCCAACTACTGGTGAGTCTTCTGTTTCCAACTTTTGCATTCCAATCACCAGTGATAATCAACACATCTTGATTGCATGTTCTGTAAATTTCATAAAGAAGAAGTTGGTAAAAATCTTCAATTTTCTCATCTTTAGCTTTGGTGCTTGGTGCATATATTGAAATAATAGTACTATTAATTGGTCTTCCTTGCAGGTATATAGATACTATCTTATAACTGACAACATTGTACTTCAGGACAGATCTTGAAACATTCTTTTTGATGATGATTACCACACCATTCCTCCTCATTCTGTCAATCCCAGCATAGATCCCATGGTTTTTGGATTCAAAATGGCCAAAACCAGTCCATTTCAGCTCATAATGCATATAATAGTGATCTTTATGCATTCCATTTCATTTTTGACCACTTCCAATTTTCCTAGATTCATACTTTGTGCATTCCATGTTCCAATTATTAATGGATGCTTGCAGCTGTTTCTTCTCATGTTGATTTGTGCCACATCAGTAAATGGAGGTCCTGCAAGCTTTACTTCATCCATATCATTAAGGTCGGCTCTACCCTGAGTAGGCAATTCTTCTCAATTTGTATTCTGAGTGTCTTCCAAACTAAGGGGATCATCTTCCAGTACTATATTGGGCACTGTTTCAGGGCTATACATGAAGTTTTCCAGTAACATGTCAGGCAGTGTTTCGTTGTTATTCATAAGGTTTTCATTGGCCATTTTTTTTTTTTTTTTTTGAGAAGTAGATGGTCTCTTCCTTCTTCTGAGTCTGTCCTATTCTGGAAGCTCTGCTGAAACTTGTCCACCATGGGTAATCCTGCTGGCATTTAGAACACTGGTGGCATAATCTCCAGCCTCATAGCAACATGCAAGCTACCACAGGATGACAAACTGACAGACTAGTTCATCTCCTTAGTTGTTTCAAACTTTTCTGTTTACTTCCTGCCCTCCCTTAAAGCCATTCCAAACCCAGCACATGGTGCTCCTCCCTAGCCTCCCTTAGGCCACTTCCAAAGGCCCTGGCACCCAGCTCCACTTCTGGACCACACCTTAAAGTCTCTTCCAAAGCCCCTGGTCCCTGATTCCACTTCCAGCTCACTTGGTCAAATGCACTGCCTTTCAGTCAGATCTGACCCACAGCAACCCCTCCTTGGGTTTCTGAGGTGGTATCAATACCGAAGTAGATTCCCCAACCTTCTTTCCGAGGAGTGGCTGGTGGGTTTGAACTGCCAGCTTTCTACTTAGCAGTCAAATGTCTTAGGCACTACACTACCAGAGCTACCTACACTTGGTCATAGCATATTATTATTATTTTTGTAGTGTTGAATTCTATTGGCTAGAATTTTGTTGATTTTTTTGTCTTCATTTTTTTGTATTCATGAGATATTTGTCTGAATTTTCCTTTTAGGTAGTGTCTTTACCTGCTTTTGGTATCAGAGTCATGTTTGCTTCATAGAATGAATTTGGGAATATTCCATATTTCTTATGTTCTGGAATAGTTTGAGTAGGATTGGTGTCAGTTCTCTCAATGTCTAATAGAATTCTATAGTGAAACCATCTGGTAGAGGACTTTTTTTTTTTTTTTTTTTT
>NW_006921961.1:2986656-3016030 GCF_000298275.1 Orycteropus afer afer
TTTAAAATCAGGAAGGGAGTGCATCAGGGTTGTTTCCTTTCCCCATACTTATTTAATCTATATGCTGAGAAAATAATCCGAGAAGCTGAACTATATGAAGAGAAAAGTGGTATTAGGATTGGAGGAAGAATCATTAACAACCTGAGATATGCAGATGATACAACTTTGCTTACTGAAAGTGATGATGACTTGAGATGCTTACTGATGAAGATTGAGGAAAACAGTCTGCAGTATGGATTACATCTCAATATAAAGAAGGGAAAAATCCTCACAACTGGACCAATAAGCAGCATCAAGATAAATGGAGAAAAGTTTGAAGTTGTCAAAAAATTCACGTTGCTTGGTTCTACGATCAATGCCAGTGGAAGCAGCAGTCAGAACATTAGATGACATGTAGCATTGGGAAGGTCACCCATGAAGTAACTCTTTCAAGTGCTGAGGAGCAAGGATGTCTCCTTGAGGACTGAGGTGCACCTGACACAAGCCATGATATTTCCAATCACCTCCTATGCTTGTGAGAGCTGGACAATTAATAAGGAAGACGGAAGAAGAGTTGATGCTTTTCAGTTTTGGTGCTGGTGAAGAATGCTGAAGGTACCATGGACTGCCAAAAGAACTAACAGTTCTGTCCTGGAGAAAGTGCAGCCGAGATGCTCTTTGGAAGAGAGGATGGCCAGACTTCATCTCACCTACTTTGGTCAAGTTGTCAGAAGGGACCTTTCCCTGGAGAAGAATGTCATGCTTGGTAAGGTGGAGGGTCGACAAAGGAGGGGAAGGTCTTCGATGAGATGGATTGAAATGGTGGCTGCAACAATGGGCTCCAGTATAGCAAGGATCATGGAGCTGGCACGGGTTTGGGCGGTGTTTCTTTCTGCTGTGCATTGAGTTGCTATGAGTCAGAAACAACTCGAAGGCACATAACAACAACAAACCCCAAGCCACGGTATTTTCAATTGCATCTTATATGGGTGAAAGCTGGATAATGAATAAGGAAGACCGAAGAAAAGTTGTCCTTTTGAGTTATGGTGTTGGTGAAGAATGCTGAGAGTACCTGCTGAAGAACAAACAAATCTATTCTGGAAGTAGTGCAACCAGAATGCTCCTTTTAGGGAGAATGTCCAAAGTTCATCTCACCTTCTTTGGTCATGTTGTCCAAAGTGTCTATTCCCT
Organism: Orycteropus afer afer; assembly: GCF_000298275.1. NCBI lineage: Eukaryota > Metazoa > Chordata > Mammalia > Tubulidentata > Orycteropodidae > Orycteropus > Orycteropus afer. The sequence continues at coordinate 2,987,827 of NW_006921961.1, forward strand.
GGAGAAGGATATCAAGTGTGGTAAAGTAGGGGGTCAGTGAAAAAGGAGAGGGCCTTCAACAAGAAGGATTGACACAGTGGCTGCAACAATGCGCTCAAGTATAGCAAAGATGGTGAGGATGACACAGGACTGGACAGTGTTTTGTTCTGTTGTACATAAGGTCACTATGAGTCAGAGACAACTTAATGGCACCTAATAACAACAACAACATAACAAAGTACGATGCATACCAGATATGCAAAGACTGTTCAACATTAGAAAAACAATCAACATAATCAATCACATAAATAAAACAAACAAAAAGACGTGCATGATCATATCAATCCACAAAGAAAATGCTTTGTATAATCCCCAACACTATTCTGATAATAATGTTCAGCAAAACAGGAAGAGAAGGGAGATTCTTCAACATAATAAAGAGCATATATGCAAAACCTATGTTGTTGTTGCTTGCCGTCGAGTCAGCCCCGACTCATAGCGACCCCTCCTTGGGTTTCCGAGCCAGTATCACTCCGGAAGTAGGATTGCCCAACCTTCCTTCCAAGGAGTGGCTGGTGGGTTTGAACCGCCAGCCTTCTGGTGAACAGTCAAGTGCCTTAGGCACTATGCTACCAGGGCTCCCTTGCAAAACCTATAGTCAACATTATTCTCAATGGAGAGAGACAGAAAGCATTCCCGTTGCAAAGTGGAACCAGACAAGGATGCCCTCTATCATCACTTCTATTCAACATGGTATTGGAAGTCCTAGCCAGGGCAACAAGGCAAAGAAGAGAAATAGAGGTATCCATGGTGGTGAAGAAGAAGTAAAACTATCTCTCTTTGAGGATGAAATGATCTGATACATAGAAGAACTAAGAGACTTAGCAAGAAAACTGCTGAAACTAATTGAAAGTGTCAAGCAAGTAACCGGTTACAGGATTAACATACAAAAATCAGTTGGATTTCTTTACATCAATGAAAAGATCTCTGAAAAGGAAATAAGGAAAGCAATAGCAATGACATTTACCATAGCTACCAATAAGATAAAAATTCTTAAGAACAAATCTTACCAGGGATATGAAAGACCTCTACAAAGAAAACTACAAAACACTACCACAGGACTATAAGAGACCTACATAAATTGAAGAACATACCATGGTCTTGGATAAGAGGACTGAACATTCTGAAAATGTCAATAATAACCAATGCAATGTATAAATTCAATGCAATCCTGATCCAAGTTCCATCAACATTCTTTAAGGACATGGAAAAAACAATCACTAATTTTATATGGAAAGGAAAGAGACCTCAGATAAACTAAACCTCCTGCCATTGAATTAATTCTTACTCATAGCTATCCCCACTAGGTTTCCAAAGCTGTAAATCTTTAGAGAAGCAGCCTGCTGCATATTTCTTCCACTGAGCAGTTGGTTGGTTCCAACAACTAACCTTTCAGTTAACAGTTAAATGCTTTAACCACTAAACCGCCAGAGCCCCTTAATATAAGCAGAGCACTGTTGCAAAAAAAAAAAAAAGAAAAGAAAGAAAGAAAGAACTAGGAAGTCTCAAACTCCCAGATCTCAAAGCCTGCTTTACAATCACTGTAGTCAAAACAGGCTGGCATTGGTAAAAAGACAAACACATAGATCAGTGGATCATAATTGAGAATCCAGAAATCAGTTCATCCATCTACTGAGAGTTGGTCTTCGACAAAGGGCCAAAATCCATTAAATGGGCAAATTATGGTCTCAGATCAAATAGTGCTGGCAAAACTGAATATCTATTCACAGAAAAATGAAATAAGATCCACACCTCACACCACACTCTAAAACTAACTCAAGATGAATCAAAGGCCTAAATGTAAAATGTAAATCTTTAAAATTTATCAAAGAAAAATAAGGAAAACTTTAAAAAAAAAAAAATTCACTGTTGTCAAGTTGGATTCAACTGAGTGACCCCCTCCTTGGGTTTCCAAGGTAGTGTCACTATGGAAGTAGATTGTCCAACCTTCCTTCTGAGGAAGGGCTAGTGGGTTTGAACCACCAGCCTTCTGGTTAACAGTCAAATGTCTTAGGCACTATGCCACCAGAGCTCCCAGGGGCAAACTTAGGGGCTATAATTTATGGCATATATAGACCATAAAACATAACCAAAATGCACAAGCAGCAGAAGATAAACTAGATGACTGGGACCTTCTAAAAATTCAATTGTTGCATTCATCAGAAGACTTCTCCAAAAGAATAAAAAGAGAACCTACAGATTGGAAAAAAAATATTTGGCAACAACATATTCACTGAGGCTTTTATCTCTAAAATTTATAGAAAACTTCGTGCATCAACACCAAGAGGACAAACAATCCAAGTAAAATATGGGCAGATGATATGAACAGACACTTCACCAAAGAGATTTTCATGTGGGTAACAGACACATGAAGAAATTCTCACAATCATGAGCCCTTAAAAAAGATGGAAATCAAAACAACAATGAGATATTATCTCACCCCAGCAATAATAGCAAAATAGGCAACAAGACAGAAAATAAGAAATATTGTCAAGGTGTGGGTAAAATAGAACTCTCATACACTGTTGGTGGAACTATAAAATGGTACAATCACTGTGGAAAACAGCATAGTGCTGCCTTTAAAATTTGGCAATAGAGATACCATTTGACCTAGCAATCACACTACTAGGTATATAGCCTAAAGCAGTGAGAACCATGGCACAAATAGATATATGCACACTCATATTCATTGCAGCAGTATGCACAATATCAAAGAGATGGAAACAACCTAGGCATTATCAGTGGATAAATGGATAACCTAACTATGGTACATACACACAATGGAATACTATGCAGCATTAAGGAATACTGAAAAATCTGCAAAACACTTTGTAACAGGATGAATGAACTTAGAGGTAATGTTGTTGTTGTTGTTATGTGCCATCGAGTCAGACCCGACCCATAGCAACCCCTCCTTGGGTTTCCGAGGCAGTATCACTACGGAAGTAGATTGCCCCATCTTCCTTCTGAGGAATGGCAATATGCTGAGTGAAATTAGTCAATCACAGAAGAAGAAATATTGTTTAAATCCTCTACTATAATAAGTCAAGGAAAGGTTTATATCTAGAAGGAAACATTCTTTGTTGCTTATCAATGATTGGAAGGAAGTGCAGGGAAAAATGTTAGCTATGTAAGAGACATGAATTGATTTGGATGAAGGGAAGGGCAATATACCAAAAACACGTATATCACCAAGGAAAAGGAAGACATAGAGAGGTGTACAAGAGGTACAAACAAGAAAGGTAAATACTATTATGTACACATACTGTATTATCAGTAATAACAACCATTAATCTATAGGTGGATACATAGGTAGACTGGCAAGATGATCAGATATGGGTGGGCAAACAAAAACACACCAATGACCATGTATAGGTTTGGCATATAATATACCTATATACATATTTTATATGCTATAAAAATCTAAGTAGACATAATAGACCTAGTAGGGAGCAAAGTTATGATAACTTCTTAGCCACAACTAAATATTTTGAGGGAGTGAGTCACTGGTCTTGCAGGCTTGGGACTATAGTCTCAGGAGACATCAAGCTCATATGGCATAACACAGTACACAACAACATTGTTCTACATCGTATTTTGGTGAGTAGTGACTGGGGTCTTATAAACTTGTGAATGGCCATCTAAGATGCAACTATTGGTTTCTTCTAATACCAAGCAAAGGAGTGTGAAGAAAATCAAAGACACATGGAAATAATTATTCCAAGCATATAGTATACCATATGAAGCTCAGGCCATATGATGTGGAGATCAGAAGAGCTAGATAGTACCCAGCTAACACTGCCAACCACTTGGAAATGGATAAAAATTGGATACCGTTGATATAGTGGGACGAAAATGTGGAACAAAATTCAAAATCGTAAAAAATACCAGGTTTACTCTGATAGAGACTGGTGAAACACATAAGACTATGGCCCCTATTCACTCATCAGGCCTTGAATTGAACTTACTCTGTGGCTTAACTTTCAGCCAAAAAAAATAGACAACGTGGACCATTACCAGTGAGGTGCACTCCTTAGACAATAAAGTGTAGGAGATCAGAAGGGCAACATGTGCTAAGAGGAAGCTTATAGTGCAGGCATGCATAGGAAAGGAGAACATAGAGAAAAAAATAAACACAGGGAGGAAGTGGGAAGAGAGCTGTAATGTTGTGGGAATTACAATTAATGTCATGAAACAAAACATATATGAACTGTTGAATGGAAACAAATTTGCTCTGTAAATTTTCACCCAAATCACAATAAAAAGTAAAAAAATAAAATAAAATAAAACTCATACATTACATTGAATTCATGTAAGATTTTAGCACCTTGACTGGACTGCACACTACTTGACTAAGGATAAAAAATCAAACCCGTCAGTATCATAGATGAGTTACTTTTCTATATCTATTGCTGCAGTAACAAATTACCACAAACATACTGATTTAAAATAATACAAATTTATTATCATCAGTTCCTTAGGTTAGAATTTGAACACAAACCTCATTAGACTCAAATCAAATGGCCAATTAAGTTGATAGTTTAAAAATGTTAGCAAATTAAAAAAAAAAAAAAAAAAAAAAAAAAAAAAACAGCAAACTAGCTTTACTTACAGATTCCCTGATCAGTAAATCTCATATTTGACTGTAGGTGTCGATGGCTTATGCAATACATCTCCATCTTCAGTTAACAATTCAATGTATTGAAATCATACTTACTCCAGAGGAAGGAAATACAAAAAAGACACCATAAAATTTAATCTTGGTAATTAATCTAGTCAGTTTGTGGGGCTTGGATTTCTTTCACTTTCCTCCTAGAGCCAAATTTGATGAGACACTTAAATATCAATAATATAATATGATGAATATTATTTTAATCCTGTATTTGTATCACTCACAGATATTGAAGCATTTTGTGAAAACTGGTCTGTAAACTAATAAATTTTTGTTGGTCTTATTCTGAGATTAACAAGAAGAGAGAGAATCGAATGCAGAGGGGTTAATTGATGTCCAAGAGCTAATTGACAAAGCAGTGAAAGCATTTCAATCTCTTTCAAAACTTTTTCTATTACAGACTCTCCAATCATTACCTTTAAATAGATGGACAATTAATCTTGTAATGAAATATTATAACAGATAATGTAAGAACATTTAATAGTTATAGAATAAGGTAAGGATTCATAGCAAAAGAAATTGGCTTCCTGCAAACTTTTTTTAAAGAATTATAGGGTTGAAACATGGTAAGAGACAGTGAACTTTGTTTGAACTCTACAGATGAACATTTTTTATCATTGTTAATATGTTTCATTTACGTTAACAGGTCTCTATGGGTTCCCTCTTGTGGCTAATCTAAAATATAAAAATGCTCATTTTCTTCATTTACCTATGATGGCACTGCATTAGGGAGATAAGGCAGTATAACTGCCAGCTGTAGGAGAGATTTGTATTTCAAATTCTTTGCTAGAGTAGTTTCTTAAATCTGTTGATGATTAAAATACATATTTTATGCTAGTGTTATATGGAGGAATATATTTTCAATAATTATTTTTCTAAGTTATTTCTAAACATACTGGAAATATTGTAAACTAAATTATAACTCAAATATTGCCCTAGAAAATAGTAAAATTGTTATATTTATATACAAATATAGAAGTGCATGAAATAATATTTTTTGTGTCGATGGGGAAAACTAAAATATAATTCTTTATCTCCCTGAATACTTTTGGGATTTAAGATAAGCCATTTCTTGAAATTATTATTTAGAGTGTGCTCTTCTGTGTTTTCCCATACATCGTTTTATAGCTATTATTCATAGATCATGATTTCTTTCTATCTTAGAATACAGTGATTTAGTTTCACTAATCTAGCTTAACCTCTTTAATAAATTATAATGATTTTGAAAGCAAGATTGATGTCTGATTGAACCTTACATATCTCCAAAACACTTGGCTTTTTGACCTAAGGAATACTCAACAAAAATTGCAGAATAAAACCATGACTTATCCTGATCTTGAAATCTTACTGAACAAACACATAAGACATTGCATATATGTATATATATATATATGTATATATACATATATTCAACTGACAATTATCATAAATATATTGAATATTTATAAATAACTAAATAATATACTATTTCAATAAAAATTAGGTGGGCAAAGTGTCTATAATTAAAAAGTAATATGTTCAAATGTCTTCTATTTACTTTTTATTCATATGTAGGACTGATAATTTGGCATCATATGCACAGAAATTTAATAATGCATCAATAATCTGTTCAACTCTCTTCACTAGACTAAATATTAGACTTTGTTAAGACAATAATCTAGTATGGATCATAACTTATTAGAACAACAAATAAGATGTTGTTTTTGTTGTTGTTATGTGCCATTGAGTCAGACCCAACCCATAGCGACCCCTCCTTGGGTTTCTGAGGCAGTATCACTACAGAAGTAGATTGTCCAACCTTCCTTCTGAGGACTAGCTGGTGGGTTTGAACCGCCAGCCTTCTGGTTAGCAGTCAAGTGCCTTAGGCACTATGCTACCAGAGCTCCTCAACAAGATGTTAGTAAAGGTTATTCTGATTAGACATCAGTGCAGGTTCTTGAATATTTTAAATAAAAACGCTAAATCATTGGGTTCCTCTGAGAATTATATAATGTAAGGAGTCTGTCTTAAAACTTTGTAATCCAAAATAGAACTTGATGTAGCAACCATTAAGAATTTACGAATAAAAGTAATTTAAAATCTCATTAAATTTAACTCTTGACTGGAAATTTCTTTTATTTAAATTCTTTGACTTTATTCTCATTGTATAAGAGCACATAAAAATAATTTATTGGTAAATTAAAGACATATTTTATTTCTAGGGAGACTTTTGTGACTTACGCTGAAAAAACATTTAAGAAAAAAATTTAAAAAATTATTATTTAAACATTGATGTTCAATAATAATACTACTGGGCTTTATATTCAAAATAAAAAATTATGTCAATAATTGTTTTAATAGGGTTTTCAATAAAGCAAAGCTTTTGTTATTTAGTGTTGTATCAATGAAAACTCATCAAAATGTACAGATTAATAAAAATTCAAATGATTCATACTTTCAGGTTATAGTATTGTTTTGATTTTACTACTATAATAGGTAATGTACACATTATTATTAAGTCCTCAAATATTTTTTAAGGACTTGCCATATACCAGTTACTATTCTAGGCATGAGGATTACAATAGCAAAAGAAGATTAAAAAAAAAAAAAAAGTAAAACAACACCAAAAACCCTGCTCACGTAAAACTTACTCTGTTGTTATTATGTGCCGTTGAGTTAGCCCTGACCCAAAGCGACACCTCCTTGGGTTTTCAAGGCAGTGTCACTACAGAGGTAGATTGCCCAACCTTCCTTCCAAGGAGTGGCTAGTCAGGATATAATTAAAATCTAATAAATAAAATAAATATTTTGTGTGATGGAAGTAAATGCAATACAGAGAAGTAAACTGTGAGAAAGAGATCGTTGTCATTAAGTGTTGTCAAATTGATTCCAGTTAATAGTAACTCTATTACTATTCCAATTAATAGTAACAACAGAGTAAAATTGCCTCAGAGGGTTCCTAGGCTGTCATCTTTATGAAAGTAGATCTCCAGGTCTCTTCCATGGAGCCCCTGATGGGTTCCAGCCACTGACCTTCCCTTCTGCAGCCCAGGACTTAACCATTGTGCACTAGGAGAAGATAGGGAATTGCCTAAATTGGGGGAGGGGGACTTAGGATAGCCAGCAACAACCTCCTTGAGAAAATAAAAATCTGAGAGCAGAATCTTCCTTGATAGCAGTGTCAATAGCTAGGGGAACAGTGAATTTGAGGCTTCAGGCACAAGTTTCAGAGAAAGAGAGGCATCAAGATCAACTATTTTATGAAGAGGAAAAATACAATGCTTTTATTTGGTAATAGTTGTTACTACTGTACTGTAACATGAAGAGGTATAAAATCTTAAGATGACAAATACCAACAATAAATAACATGGCTGCCTTTATGCAGTGACGAAAGGAACACGATATATATACCTTAATCAATAAACTTTTTCTGTTCTTGAACTTAGGTGCCATTGAATTGGTTCCAAGTCATGTTGTTGTTGCTGTGAGGTGCCGTCGAGTTGGCTCCAACTCATAGTGACCAACAGAGGAGCTCTGGTAATGTAGTGCCTAAGGCATTTGACTGTTAACCAGAAGGCTGGCGGTTCAAACCCACCAGCCACTCCTCAGAAGGAAGGTTGGGCAATCTACTTCCGGAATGATACCACCTAAGAAACCCAAGGAGGCGTCACTATGAGTCTGATCCAACTCCATAGCAGTGATTGCATTTGTGTTTATGTAAAACAGAATGAAACACTGCCAGGTCCTATGCCAGCCTCACAATCCTTGCTATACCTGAGCCCATCATTGCAGCCACTGAGTCAGTCCATCTTGTTGAGGGCCTTCTCCTTCTTCACTGACCCTCCACTTTACCAAGCATGATATCCTTCTCCAGGGAATGGTCCCTCTGACAAAAGTAGGTGAGCTGAAGTCTGGCCATTCTCACTTCCAAGGAGCATTCTAGTTGCACATATTCCAGGGAAGATTTGTTCTTTCTCCTGGCAGGCCATGGTATTTCCAATATTCTTTACCAACACCACAACTTATAAACTCTTCTTTGGCCTTCCTTGCTCATTGTCCAGCTCTCACTTGTATATGTGATTGAAAATACTATGGCTTGGGTTAGACACACCTTAGTCTTCAAGGGGGCATCTTTGCTCTTCAGCACATTAAAGAGGTCTTTTACAGGAGATTTTCCCAGTGCAACACCTCATCTGATGTCTTGACTGTTGCTTTCATTGGTGTCGATTGTGGAACCAAGTAATATGAAATTTTTAACACCTTCTATCTTTTGTCCATTTATTGTGATGCTGCATAATGGTCCAGTTGTGGGGATTTTTATTTTCTTTATGTTGAGATGTAATTCATACTGCAGACTGAAGTCTTTAATCTTCATCAGTAAGTGCTTCGAGTCATCCTCACTTTTAGCAAGAACCCTGTGTATAACAGGATGAAGCACTGCTTGGTCCTGAATCATCCTCACAATTTTTTTCTTTGTTTGAGCCCATTGTTACAGTCACTGTGTCAATCCATCTTGTTGAGGGTCTTCCTCTTTTTTTGCTCACCCTTTACTGCAACAAGCATGTTCTTCTCTATGGACTCCTAATGATATGTCCAAAATACATAAGCCAAACTCTTGCCATTTTCACTTCTAAGGAGCATTCTGGTTGTACTTCTTTCAAGACAGATTTACTCATTCCTCTGGCAGTCCAAAAAGCATCCTCTAAATCAAGAGAAAAATGAACACGCTGAGGAAAAAATGTAAGCTTACTAGAGAATATTTGATTTTTGTTATTAAGCTTTTGCGAATGCCCCATCTGCCCCAGTCTCTACAAGGTCATCCTATATTTCTGCCCTGTTCTGATTCAGAAGCTCTGGTGGCACAGTGGTTAAAGCTCACTTGCTAACCCAAAAGGCAATGTTTGGAACTCACCAACTTCCATGTGGAAAAAAGATGTGGAAGTCTGCTTTTATAAATATTACAGCCTTGGACATCCTGTGGGACAATTCTCCTCTGGTACTGTGGACTATAGGGTCACTATAAGTCACAATCAACTCAGTGACCATGTGTCTGGTTTTCTGGTTTGGTTCTGGTTCATCATGTGGGTTTATCCCTCTGTTTAACTTTGAAGTTTCCCTCCACTCCACGGCTTGAACTATCCTAAGTATTTCTTCCTGACAGCTCAAACTATTCAAAGTACAGCCACAACAAACATCTTTTAAAATCACCAAACCTATCATACATGTTACTCAGTAAAACATGATCTACAAGTTCTGTGGGAACTCTATGATTTGACACTGTTTGCTTATGAAGGCTCATTCCTTAACATTTTTATTTTGCACTGCAGCCACACTAAAGTGCCTTATCCCCCTTTTCCATCTGCTGCTTTTTCATTCATCAGGCATCAAATGATGTGGCACTTATCTCTGGAAAACTCTATCTGATTCATGACCAAAGCAAACACCAATATGAGTTGTACATTTCTTTTACGTATTCACACAGAATCCTGTGCTTCCTCCTTAGAATTGATTACCTTTTTATTGTCTTCTGCTTCTTTGTGTAAGGATTTGTAGAGTTATATTCATGAGAAATCTAGTAAGGTTGTCCTTCAGGCTCATGCATAAGATGTAGTCAGAACTGATATTATATTATACTTTCCTCAGGATTATGACAGCAGACAGTCCCTTACTTCAGGATAGGACGTTCAGAAAGAAACAGTAAGTGAATAGGTTAGGGACAGAAAGTGAGGAAAAGAACAGTGCAGCATTGAGAGGTTGAGGTAAAGGTAAAAGGGAAAATTTTTAGTGGCTGCTTTAAGTGTACAACTTATATGATACATGGTAAAGTTTAAGGGGGAAATATGTATAATACTGCTTTGTACTGATCACACCTTTCTGTAAATGTACATGCTGTACTTCCAACAACGTGACAGTACAGATTTTGATTACTCTTAATGTCTGCTGAAGTCCAATTGATATATTGATGCACAACATTCCCCTAAAAGAACACACAGCATTCACTAGGAGATGCACAGCGTTTCATTAAAGGAATGCACAGCGTTCTTTGGAAAGTGGCTCAAGATTCCTCCCAATGAGATAAGGGGAGTATAAATGTAGATTTTAAGAAAACCAGGTGGCCAGGAGGTTTGGAAACACCGGAGGAAGATCATCCACCATGGATGACAAGTCACTGACCCAGCAACAGCCTGACTCTGGCTGAAAGAGGACATTTGCATAGTAAATTATACACCCGTGGGTGGAGATTTATCATTATAATGAGACATTCTAAGGATCACCATCTTTGGGCATACTTAACCTGTAATTATATGAAGTTGTATGTATAATATGATTATGATATAATCTCTTTAAAAATGTATATATAATATGATTATGATATAATCCTTAAAAAAAAAAAAAAAAACCTCACTGCCCTGGAGTCCGATCCGACTCATAGCGACCCTTCCTTGGGTTTCTGAGACTGTATCACTATGGAAGTAGATTGCCCAACCCTCCTTCCAAGGAGTGGCTGGTGGGTTTGAATTGCCAGGCTTCAGGTTAACAGTCAAATGCCTTAGGCACTATGGCACCACAGCTCCCTCACTAGGGAAGTAGACTCTAAAAAAACAAACTGACTGCCATTCACTCACAGCAAGCCTTGTCAGTAAATCATTTAGGAAGTAGACTGCCCCATCTTCCTTCTGGAGCAGCTGATGGATTTGAACCACCAGTCTTCTGGTTAGCAGTCAAATGCTTTGGGCACTGCACCATCAGAGCTCCTTATAACAGTCTTTAAGCACTAGCTAAGCTTCCATAAAAGAACCCTAATGCATGCTGAAAGACAGAATCTGAGGGACCTCCTGCAGCTTGTGCAAAAACTTACTAAAAATTGTGCTTCTTTCTCTCAGGAGCTCTGTTGGTAAAGTGCCTAAGGCATCGAAAACTGGTGGTTCAAACCCACCAGCTACTCCTTGGAAGGAAGACTGGGCAATCTACTTCTCTGGAGATATCACCTCGGAAACCCAAGGAGGGGTCGCTCTGAGTCAGACTCAGCACATAACAATATGAACTAAAAGGTCTTCTTGTGTCTTGGCTTCTTAATTTCCATTTTCTCCTCTCTGCTCTACCACATTTTATCTTATTCACAGTACCTATTCTTTCTCTTGTTTAACAAGGTGCAGAGCATTCAGTAAACCTGAGTCTTCCATTTTTTGGAGGCTTTAGTCACTTATAATTCACATAAGTTCCAACATGCTCTCTTTGAAACTCTGGACTATTCTGTAATAAATTTATAATAGAACAATTAAAGTTCATTAAATGCAAAGATATAAAAAATGATGTGTTTTAGTTCTTGGACTTTGTACTGTATGGTTAATCATACTGAGTTTCATTGTGAATTCTGTTGCTACACAATTCCCCCCCCAAATGTGAGACAAAAAATAGAGAGGGGGAAGGAAAGAGAGAAGGAAGGAAGGAAGGAGAGTAAGAAGGATGGAAAGAATGAAGAAGGGATGAAAAGAAGAAACGGAGGGAAGGAGGAAATGGAGAGGAGGGAAAGAAAGAGGAAGGGAAGGAAAGGAGAGAAGGCAGGGAGGCAGGGAGGAAAAGAGGGAAGGAATGGGGAGGGGAAGGAAAGAAAGGAAGGAAGATAAAGGGTTAATATGTACCAATCTACAATATCCACACAGAACAGGCTTAAATTACTAACACATTACAACTGATGGTGTGATTAGAATTTATTTGAGAAGAGCACACATTTTATTGATGTATTCTAATTTGACTTGGCCTAAGAACAATCTGACTCTCTTCTATTTTGTGATCTAGGTCACACAGCATAGAACACATGTTTTGAATTAATTCACATTGCCAAGAAATTGAAGACAGTAGTTTATAGGAAGTAAAATATACTAGATGCTTTTTTCATTAGAGTGCATTGTCTTCCAACACTGTTACTCATACTTGATGCTCTGTCATAGATCTCAATCTGTATATTTTATTGAAGGTGGTTCATGCTGTAATTGCTTAACATTTCAGTAAACTATGATTTCACATGCAAAAATTAAATTTAATATTAATGTATTGTAATTATTAAACCCTAAATAACATTACGATTACTTCTTGGAAACAGGCCTGAATTAAATAAGTCTTTGAATACATTTCTTTTCCTTAACAGTAAGCCATTTTAAAGTGATATGCTGACAATGTTGCCATAATAATGAAAACATTTCACTTTATTTTTAAGTAATAAAGATTTTTAAGTATATCTTCAGACTCATGAAATAGATGATTCATTCCTGATGTCTTAAATACTAACTATAAATTACTGACATGCTACTATTGTATTTCTTTAAAAGGATGCATTTTCCTTGATGACAGTATTGTTTTGTTTAAATAAATTTAATATAAATATTTATCTTAAAGTGAAATATGTGAACAAATTTTATCTAAATAATTCACAGAAAGTCAATCTTGTTTAATGGTTTCCTGTTTGATTAAGTTAGAATTTAACTCTGTGTGTTACTAATTTGGAATGTCTATTATTTATAAAGACAATCCAGTACAAAATATGTTAACCTTAACTTTAGCTTGAGAAATTCTAAAGCAGTTTACTAACAAGTTAATAACCAGTTCTAAAAATAATTGTAGTTTCTTATATGTTGTTGTTGTTGTTATATGCTGTCAAGTCGGACCGACTCATAGCAACCCCTCCTTGGGTTTCCAAGGCAGTATCACTATGGAAATAGATTGCCCCATCTTCCTTCTGAGGAGTGGCTGGTCGGTTTGAACCTCCAGCCTTCTTTCTGTTTAGCAGTCAAGTGCCTTAGGCACTATGCTACCAGAGCTCCTAGTTTCTTATGTAGCATGGCTAAAATATTTGGAAAAGGTACTCAAATGAGCATACTTTTGAAATAGAAACCATGTCCCATCGACATACACCTGGAGAAAAGGCCTCAGCCCTACTGACAGGCTAGGGAGCTCTGGTGGTGTAGTGTCTAAGGCATTTGACTGCTAACCAGAAGGCTGGCGATTCAAACCCACCAGCCACTCCTTGGAAGGAAGACTAGGCAATCTCTTTCTGTAGGGATACCTCCTCAAAGGAGTCCTTATGAGTTGGAAGCGACTCGTCCGCAGTGCGTTTTTTTTTTTTTTTTTTGTAGTGATAGGCAACCTCATACAATCACTGCAGCACTAATAGGCCCTCATGCAATCAGGCAATAATATATAGTACTTAATTTGTCCATTCATTTACCCACAAGCATAGATTCTTTTCACACTTTTCTCCTCTCTCTACAAACTCCAGTCCCCTATCTCTGCTCCTATTTCAAACAACAGCTGGCTAATAATTCACTGTGAAAATTGAAGCAACTATGGATGGTAGAGATATTGATCCAGTAATATATTGAATAATCACATTGCCATTGAGTTGATTCCTACTCATAGTGACTCCCATTGGGTTTCCAAGTTGGTAAATCTTCACAGAAGTAGATTGCCCCATCTTCCTCCTGCAACACAGCTCTTGGGTTTGAACTGCCAACCTCTGGTTAGCAGTCAAATGTCTTAGGCACTGCACCTCCAGAGCTCCTTATTATATTGAATAGTAGTGGTGAAAGTTGGCATCATTGGCATGTTCCTAAACTCAAGAGTAAAGATTTAGCTTGTTGGTGACTCTAAGATTTTCACAGATGTCCTTTACCAGTCTGAAGACACTTCATGGTGACCCCATGTTTTGCAGAGTAGAGCTGCACTCAATAGAATCTTCAAGGCTATGAACTTTTGGAAGTAGATGACCAGGATTTCCACCTCCCAGAGACTTCCTAGGTGTTGAAGTTTTCAAATGCTTTCTATGTATTTACTGCAATGATAATATGTACTCTATCCTGTTGGGAGCTCTGGTAGCATAGTGGCTAAGGCATTTGACTGCTAACCAGAAGGCTGGCGGTTCAAGTCCCCCAGCCACTCCTCGGAAGGAAGATGGGGCAATCTACTTCCGTAGTGATGCTGCCTCGGAAACCCAAGGAGGGGTCAATATGAGTCGGTCTGACTCGATAGTACATAACAACAACAACATCCTGTTACTAGGAATTATATCAATTGATTTAAAAATGCTAATCCAAACTCACATTATGAAACAAATTGTTCTCGCTCATATTATATTTCACTTTTTATGTATTATTGGATTCAATTTGCTAATATTAGAATAATGGTTTTGTCTATATTCATAAGGGATATTGGTTTAGAATTCTTTTTTCATATATTCAAGGAGCTCTGGTGGCATAGTGCCTAAGGCATTTGACTACTAACCAGAAGGTTGGTGGATCAAACCCAACTACTCCTCTGAAGGAAGATGGAGCAATCTACATCCATAAAGATTTACCACCTCAGAAACTCAATGAAGGTCACTAGTTTATGATTATGCTAGCCTTAAAATAGTTGGCAGTGATCTCTTTTCTATATCCTAAAATATTTTGCATAAAATTGGTGCTAGTTCTTCTTTTGTGTATGATAGAGTCTACTGGTGAAATCTATTTGGACTGGAGATTTCTTTTAGAAATTTTAATAACAAATTCCATGTATTAGGTGTAATCTGCCCTCCATTTCTTATAGTGTCAGTTTTGGTAAGTTACATGTTTCATGAAACCCACTTTTATGTAGATGTTGAATTCATTGTTTTTGTTAATTTATTTTATTTCATTTCTATTGCATTGTAGTCAAAACACTGGTTGCATGTTTTCTGCTATCTGAAACTTATTGGTGTTTGCTTTATACTTTATTGTATAATCAATTGTTTGGAGCTCTGTTTACCTCAAATGAGATTAAAAGCAAAAAACTAAACTCACTGGGAGCACTTTACCTACTGTGCTTTAGGGCTCTTTGATATGAAATTATATTATTTGATATGAAATTATATTATTTGATATTATATTTTAAATACCATTATATCTATAAGAAAATGTGATAGTGCAGCAGTTAAACCATTCAGTTGTTAATCAAAATGCCAGAGGTTTGAACCCACCAGCCACTATGTGCAGAAAAGATTCAGCAATTTGCTTCTTTCCCTTGGAAGCCCTATGAGGTAGTTGTACTCTGTCCTATAGGATCTCTATGATTCAGATAATTGACTCAATGGAATGGGTTCATATATCTCTATGATCTATAGTTTATTTTTAATATTCTGTATCAATTTTCTTATGTCTTTGGGAACTCTGGTGGCATAGTGCCTAAGGCATTTGACTGCTAACCAGAAGGCTGACTGTTCAAACTTACCAGCCACTCCTTGGAAAGAAGACTGGGAAATCTACTTCCATAGAGATACCGCCTTGGAAACCCAAGAAGGGGTTGCTATGAATCGGAACTGACTCAACAGTGAGTTCGTTTGGTTAAATGGTATGTTAAAATTTTCTACTAGAAATTTGTTTCTTTCTGCTTCTCCTTGAATTTCATATAGTTTTGTTTTGAGGAGTTGGTTGTTTTTATTTGCTGTCATGTTGTATAGATGGTCATAACTGTTATGCATTTACTGTTGAATATAGTTTCTGGAATTTAACATTGCCATTTCTCTGTCACATTTAATTTTGGGGGCCTCCTGAATTCTATTTTTTTTTTTTTCCTCACCCTTTTAGTTTTAATCTTTCATATTTACTTTACTTCAGATATGCTTCCTCAATAAAGTATTAGAGGGAGTTTTGCTTGGTGAACCAAATTGAAATTTTTGTTTGTATTGTAGATGATAATTTCATTCAGATTTAATGATATGATATCTATACTTGGTTTTAACTCTAGCATAATGTATTTTGTTATATTTATTTTGGTTTTTATGTAATATTCACTGTGTCCTACCATGTGGCTTGTTTTCCTTGCTCACTATTGCTGGAGTTTTGGTTTAAGAAGTTTATATTTTTATTCTAATGGCCATATTTATACTAATGTTCTTTGTAATGTGTCTATTTTTCTTCCTATTTAAACTTCTGCCCATCTACTAATATTTATTGTTTTCCTTTGGTTATTTTGGCCTTTTTTTAGCTAATGTTATACCACTCTCTATGCTCTTCTTTAAACTTTTGTTTAAATATACTCCAGCTTAATATTCACATAAAGTAGGTACTCACTTCTAAGAAGTCTTTTTCCTCAACTCTTTCCTGTATTCAGTCAACACTCTTGTCACAACTTCTTAATGTTTGTGAATTTTATTTCTTAAATACTTATTGATGTGTTTTATTTTATTTGAAAACCCATGCATAAGATATTTAAATCATATTGAAATTTTGTTTTTACTTTGTGGTTGTTTTTAGGAGGAGAATTTTCATGGCTGATTCTCCCCTAGTATCATGAGTTCCCCAATTCCAATTCAAAACCACAGGGTTCGGTTTCATCTTCTACCTTATTTATTTGACATTTCTTTCATCCATTCATGAAAACCCTGGCTCCTTAATAAAGAGACATAGAACCAGAATTTTGAGAATGTAAAAAACAAAAGCCATAACTTTAAAAAGAACATCAAATAGAATGTTAAAAGAAAATGAATGTCCTGTTTTGACCTACCCAACCCTGCTCACCACTTACGGTGTGCAGTGTTTTAATTCTAAGTGTAAAATGATTCAATAAATGTTCATCTTTCAAAATCATGTATTTCTGTAGTTGGGTGTTATATAGAAGCAGCACTCTTAAATATTTTCTTATTTTGCAGGCAAATTTTACATGTTTTTCTATCTGGCAATCTACTCCCATAAAGATTTACCACCTCAGAAACCCAAAGTCGCTTGCTATGAGTCGGAATTAACTCAATGTCACCGAGTTGGGTTTGAGTATGGTCAGTTTTCACTTTACTTATCAAATGAATAGTAGTGCAATAAATCTTTAAATATATAAATTTAACTCTATCAAAGAGTAAAACAGTTTTCTCTGTAGAAGCAAAGAGAAATAACTTTATTGAGGGCCAAAATACAGTTCCACCCAGGAAACATAGGATACAAAACTTAAGTACTAAGTGTTCCAACATTCTGGAGAGATGAGCTTTTATAAGGAAAAGTGATAAAGGGAGGGTGTGACCACAGTCATGGGGGCTTGGATTATGTATAGCCATAAGAAAATAGCAAATAAAATTTTTACAAGGTTAGCTGATTTATTTTCTAACATAGACTTCTTGGAGCCAACCTAACAAACAACTTTCTTGAATGTCTACATACACATTATTTTTGGGATGTGCTGCACAAACATTCTCCCCTGAGCATCTCAGCAAACATTTTCCTGACAAACATTTCTTCATAAACCTTCCATTGTTAACTGATGGTGGTTAAAGTTTACAAGAAGTTCCTAGTCATTAAAGCTCTAAATCATAGGTTACATTATGAAATTGGAAAAGAGGACTTAAGACAACCCTAAGTTTAATTAAAATTGGAATTTGACTTATACCACACTGGTCCTTCACTTCTTCCAAGCTCCTTGATTTTTGAATAACCCTTCACAAATGTAAATAGATACAAATGAGGTTTGAATGTGAATTGTATTTGTTGAATGGTTTAATAGAAAATTTTATTCATATCTGTGTACACAAAATGGAAGGCTTAATAATTGTGTAAATAAATCAAATATTTGAGAAAGAGAGTGACAAAAATTATTATTTATCACAAGGCACTGCACAGCACTGCAATGCTTTTGGAAAAAACATCAAAACAACCTCCAGTCACACACCAAAGTATCACATATCTTGAGTCATTTAAAATATACTCCATTACCTCTTTATTAAAGAAAATATAATTTGCAGTCGTACACACACGGCCACACATTTGGAGTGGAGTGTATATTCAAAACCAGATGTGATCATAAATGAGACCATCCGGACTCCTTTCTTAATGAACAGACACATTCCAATGGAATTTGATATTTTTTCCAGAACTTTGTTGTTGTTGTTGTTATGGTTAGCAGTCAAGCGCCTTAGGCACTATGCTACCAGAGCTCCTAGAACTTTGTGGTTAATCTAATTATCCCATTGTTGTTATCAGTCCAAATAATATGCTTATTTGTGCTTTTTGTGGAGTTCAGAAAGTTCCTCATGGTTTCATCTTTACATTCATATTTTTTGTTAGGGGTATGGAATTTCTACTGGAGTCTATGTTTTTATATTACTCTGAAATAATTCTCTAAGCTCTTAAAAATACAAAATAAAATGTATTTTAATGTTCCATTAAAGTAATTTGTTCTGGGCAAAAATATAAAATGAATCAATTTCCGTGGTTGCCATTGCCAGAGAAATACCCTAGATTTCCATTAAATCCAGTACTGTAATAGTGGTAACACTTTATTTATTTATTTATTTTTTGCTCTGCCTTGTATCATGCTGTGAATTTCAATAGAAATACCTGTTCCAAACTTTCTTAATGGATTTTTATTTCCTACAGGGTATGCATTTAATTATGAGTGAGTACCTGTATGTGCCAGCTTTCAAAAAGGATGAAATATTATGGACTGTTATTATTTCAATGAAGAATTTTGTGAATTGTTATTTGGATAGCATTAGCAAAGCATTAGAAATACACAGGAAAAAGTAAAATAAAATATAAAAGACTGTGAAAATAAAGTCCAATCTTATGAAAAGAAAATGGTGATTTTTTTTTTTTTTTTTTCTGATGTTAAAAAGTAAGTTGTTTGTACTTAGGCGTGATTAAATAAGAAAAGCATCTCTAATACATTATTTTTTCCTAAGCACTTTCATTGTTTCTCCACATTCTCAACTATGTAGGAATAAGTTGTTTAGTTTTAAATAAAAAGTTTGTGATGTCAAGCTTATTTACTTGTCTTTGTATTAGCTTGTATCTACAAAATCAGTCAAAGAAATACTTGTATGATAAAATGATTACAACACATTTTTGAGATATTCTTAAACTTCTGTTTGGATAACCATTTTTTTTTTCACCTTTATAAATTTTACTGAAATAACTGTCAAACTGGATGCAGGATTTAATGCCATTTAACTGGCTTTGAGTTTTTCTGTTTTATTTTGTTCTAATCTAGTTAATTGTCAAATAAAGGAAAGATTGTATGTAAAACATTAGATTTTGAAAAAGATCCTGTAGAAATTTCTGTTTTTATCCTAATGGAGAAGCTTGTACTGAACTAACCTTTCTACTGTAAACATCTGAAAAACTAGACAAAGTATATAAAAAGATATTATTTATATGCATTGGTCAAAGAACAAACAAGGATTATGATTTCTGAGAGGAAGGAAAAAAAGTTCATCTTTTCTTAGTTCTTAGGAAGAACACTCCACACCACACTGGGCCAATTAGTAGGATGATAATAAATGGAAAAAAGGTTGAAGTTGTTAAAGATTTCATATTACTTGATTCCACAATCAACACCAATGGAAGCAGCAGTCAAAACATCAGATGAGTTATTGCACTGGGCAAATCTGCTGCAAAAGACCTCTTTTGAGTGCTGCAGAGTGAAGATGTCTCCTTGAAGACTAAGGTGGACATAACCCAAGCTGTGGTATTTTCAATCGCCTCATATTCACGTGAGAGCTGGACATTGCACAAGGAAGACCGAAGAAGAGTTGATGCTTTTGAGTTGTGTTGGCAAAGAATACTGAAAGGACCAGGGACTGCCAAAAGAACAAACAAATCTGTACTCGAGGAACTGCAGCCAGAATGCTCCTTGGAAATGAGAATGGCCAGACTTCATCTTACCTACTTTGGTCATGTTCTCAGAAGGGACCATTCCCTGAAGAAGAGTATCATACATGGTAAAATGGAGGGTCAATGAAAAGGGGGAAGTCTCTCAATGAGATGGATTGACACAGTGGTTGCAATGATGGGCTCAGGCATAGCAAGCATTATGAGGCTTACACAGGACCCAGCAGTGTTTCATTCTGTTGTACATGGGGTCGCTATAAGTCAGAGCTGACTCAATGGCACCTAACAACAGCAACAACCAAATTTCGAAGATGTAAATTAAAAAGTAGAGATATAATTTGTATTTAAACATTTAACAAATTCCATCAAATGCATTCTAAATTATTCACAAGCCACTTGATGTTTTTTTTTTTTTTTTTTTACAGCTACATTAGCTGTAAAAATGGCATGGGGAGACATCTGACCTTCTCATTTAACTTTATCAAGGTTAAGAATTGTCAAGGTCAACATCCAAATGCAGATTACTATGAGGTGGATGTCAGACCTGCCTCTATCTTTCAACATTTTTCAAAATTCTGACACCAACTGTCCCTTTCACAGCACTCTACTTCTATGCTGGGTTCCACAATTCTTTGCAGTGGCCACACAGAATTCACAGACAATAGTTACAAGTATGAGATTTATTAGGGAAGTAACAGGTTACAATTCAGGTTCAGAAAAACTCAGGATTCCATTTGCAATCAGGGCATTCTCTGTTCAGCAGTGCCCATAATAAGGACACTGAAGAAAGTTTTCTCAATTCCATAGCCCCTTGGTCTCTGACAATCAGTACCAGAAGGCATCCTACTCCACCTGCCTCCTGCCCCAAAGTGCTCAGATTTTTGCTCGGTGGGCCCAGACTCTGTTCTTCTGGTACTGCTTCCTCTTCCACTGCTTCTTTCCATGTCTTACTATTTCTCCACTGTTACAGCTCTCCCTTTCTTCTGGGCTGAAGAGGCTTTCAGCACAGGGTCCCCAAATTCAAAGGATACACTCTCCTCCCATCTCTTCTTTTGGTGGTCATAAAATCCCCCCATTCTGTCCCTGAGATGGTTCATTTTAAGCCTAGTGGGATGACAAAAATGATCAATTCCAATTTTGGTGCTTTATACACATTATTTGCAAAGTACCACCCCACAAGTTGCCAAGAATGAAATGGAAAGCTTAAAGACAAATATCCTAGGAATTGGTGAGCTGGAATGGAATGGTTTTAGCCATTTTGAATTGGATGATCATATGATCTACTGTAACGGAAATGACAAATTGAAGAAGAATGGCATGGCATTCATCATCACAAAGAGTGTATCAAGATCTATCCTGAAATATAATGCTGGCAGTGATAGGATAACAACTACACACTTATGAGGAAGACCAGTTAATACTACTATTATTCAAATTTATGCACCAACCATCAAAGCCAAAGATGAAGAAATGGAAAATTTTTACCAACTTCTGCAGTCTGAAATTGACCAAACATTCAATCAAGATGTATTAATTATGACTGGTTATCGAAATGCAAAAGTTGGAAACAGGAGAATCACCAGTATTTGGAAAATATGGCCTTGGTGATAGAAATAATGCTAGAGATCGCATGACAGAATTTTGTAAAACCAATGACTTATTGCAAATACATTTTTTCAACAACACAAATGATGGCTATCCATGTTAACTTCATCAGGCAGAGTACGCAGGAAACAAATTGACTAGATCTGTGACAAGAGACAATGGAGAAGCTCAAATCTTCAGACAAAACAAGGCCAGGAGCTGGTTGTAGGTCAGACCATCAACTGCTCATATGCAAGTTCAAGTTTAAGCTGAAGACAAGTAAAACAAGCCCACAAGTGCCAAAATATGACCTTGATTATATCCCTTCTGAATTTAGAGACCCTCTAAAGAATAGATTTGATGCACTGAACACCAATGACCGAAAACTAGAAGAATTGTGGGATTACATCAAGAACATCATTCATGAAGGAAGCAAAATGTCATTAAACGGGCAGGAAAGGAAGAAAAGACTAAAATGGATGTCAGAAGAGACTGAAACTTGAAACTTGCCCTTGAATGGAGAGTAGCTGAAGCAAATGGAAGAATCAACAAGATAAAAGAGCTGAACAGAAGATTTCAAAAAGCAGCTCTAAAAGATTAAGTCAATTATTATAATGAAATGTGCAAAGACCTGGATTTAGAAAATCAAAAGGGGTGAATATGCTTGGCCTTTCTCAAGCTGAAGGAATTGAAGGAAAAACTGAAGCTTTGCGTTGCAGTACTGAAAGATTCCATGGGCAGTATGTTGAATGATGCAGGAAACATCAAAGAAGATGGATGGAATACACAGTCAGTATACTAAAAAAAAAAACACTGGTAGATGATCATCCATTTCAGGAGGTAGCATATGATCAAGAACCAATGGTATTGAAGGACGAAGTTGAAGCTGCTCTAAAGGATTTGGCAAAAGAACAAGGCTCCAGGAATTGACGGAATACCCATTGGGATGTTTCAACAAATGGACCATACTGGAGGCACTCACTCAGCTATGCCAAGAGATTTGGAAGAAAGCTACTGGAGGAGATCTATATTTGTACCTATTCCAAAGAAAGGTGATCCTACAGAATGTGAAAATTATAGTACAATATCACTGATATCACACACAAGTAAAATATTACTGAAGATAATTCAAAAATGGTCGCAGCTGTATTTGGATAGAGAACTTCCAGAAATGCAAGCTGGATTCAGAAGACGATGTAAAACAAGGGATATAATAGCTGATGTCAGATGGATCTTGGCTCAAAGCAAAGAATACCAGAAATACGTTTACTTGTGTTTTATTGACCATGCAAAAGCATTTGATTGTATGGATCATAACAAATTGTGGATAGCCTTGAGAAGAATGGAATTTCAGAACACTTAATTGTACTCATGAGGAACATGTACATAGACCAGGTGACTGTTGTTTGAAGAGATACTGCATGGTTTAAAATAAAAAAAGGAGTGCTTCAAGGTTCTATCCTTTGACCATACTATTACATCTGTATGTTGAACAAATAATCTGAGAAACTGGACTATATGAAGAAGAGCATGGTATCAGGATTGGAGAAAGGCTCATTAAGAACCTGAGATATGCAGACAACACAACCTTGCTTGCTGAAAGTGAAGATGACTTAGAGGACTTATTGATGAAGGTTAAAGACTACAGTGTGCAGTATGGATTACACCTCAATATAAAGAAAACAAATATCCTCACAACTGGACCAATAAGCAGCATCACAATGAATGGAGAAAAGATGGAAGTTGTCAAAGACTTTATATTACTTGGTTCTACAATCAGTGCCAATGGAAGCAGCAGTCAAGACATCAAAAGACATATTGCATTGGGCAAATCTGTTGCAAAAGAGCTTTTTCAAGTGCTGAAGAGCAAAGATATCTCCTTGAAAACTAATATGTGCCTAACCCAAGCCATGGTGTTTTCAATCTCTTCATATGTATGTGAGAGCTGGATAATGAATAAGAAAGTCTGAAGAAGAGTTGATGCTTTGTGGTGTTGGTGGAGAATGCTGAAAGAATCATGGGCTGCTAAAAGAACTAACAAATCTGTCCTGGAAGAAATGGAACCAGAATGCTTTTCGGAAGTGAAAATGGCCAGACTTCATCTCACCTATTTTGGTCAAATTGTCAGAAGGGACCATTCTCTGAAGAAGGATGTCATGCTTGGTAAAGTGGAGGGCCCAGGAAAGATGGGACGACCCCCAATAAGATGATTGATACAGTGGCTGCAGCGATGGTCTCAGGTATAGTAGAGATCATGAAACTGGTACAAGACTGGGCAGTGCTTCATTCTATTGTATAAAAGGTGGCTATGAGTTGGAGAATACTTGACAGATCATAAAAACAACAACCTCTTCAAGGGTACTATATACCTTATTTATATTATTAGCAAGCTACCCAATCCCCTTGGTGGGGCACAAGCACCTCACATTTGTATTGTCCTACTAGTCATTTATAAAAACTATGCCTAGAAGGGCCATAATTAATTCATTGCACTGCAGTACCATATTCCTTACTGATAAGTGGTTAAGGTCAGGGTAGAGTTCAGTGAGAAAGCCAAATTAGCCTGCTAAAAGAGATGTACACAAGAGTAGTGCCCGTCTAAAGCAACTGTCCCTCTACCAAGGTACATGTCTGTTTCTGAGAGAATGGAGCAAACTGAGTGTTTTCTGTGAACAGGAAGAATATAAGAAGCCTAAGGGTGGGAGTTCTGGTAAGATGGTGGAATAAGCAGACAAGTTACACAGATCCTCTTCATCAAAACAATGAGAAACCACTTGAATCTGATGCAGAAGACAATCCTGGAACCCTGTGCTCTGAAGTGAAGGAAAAAGAAATGGTTTAAATGGCAACTTGTAGAAGAACCTGAATGAAACAGTGAGTAAGGAGACAAGCAGAGCTATGGACTGCTGGCTTTCCTAAAGGCACAGCCATTTTGAATATTTTCTGATAGCAACCTAAGAATCAGCTCTACCCACCAAGATTGCATGGACAAAGATTGCATTGGTGCCTGATGACCAGAAGGGAGAAGAACGAGGAAGGGGGCAGGTGGATCGATGAACTGCCAGCAACTGTCCTTAGAGCACAGACATTTTGGATGTTTGCAAGCAGCCAACACAGCAGTTTTGAGTGTGTGCAGGTAGCAATCTTGCTTGAACTACAACTAGAAGTAGGTGCGACCTGCTGAGGACAGCACAGGCAACCTCACTGGAGACTGTTACTCTTGTGCCCTGTATCCTCTTGGTGAACAGAGGGGTGGCCATATTCCTCTTCCACCCACTTACTTGACCTATGGGGGTTCCATCCCAGTCTGTGCCCTGGCATAGCCTGGCACAGAACCAACCCCCCCACAATTTTGTTTTTGTTTTAAAATTATTCTTTTTATCTTCCTCCTATCTTCCTTTTTGTTGTTGTTTTAAAATTATTCTTTTTTAATCTTCCTTCTTTCTTCCTTTTCTTTTCCCCTCTTTCCTGTCTCTGATTCATTCTTTTTTCCCTTTTTTTTCTTTTCCATTTTCCTGATTCTCTTCCTTTTCTTCCTTTTCCTTTCTTTTGATTCTTTTCATCCCTTGTTTTTCCTTTTGCAGTTTTCCATATTCTTTTACTCTTGCTCTTTCTCTCATTACTCCCTCCCCAGATATTATGGCTTTCCCCCCCTCTCATTTGCACATTATCTTTCTTTAATCGTTTTTTTTAATTTATTTTGAAAAATTTTCTTCCTATTTATTGCATTTTTTTTGCACTTGTTCCTGTTTGTTTATGTGATTTGCTTTTTGTTCTGTTGTTTTTGTTTTTTCACAGTTGTTTTTATAATGTTTTTAAATTTATTTTGTCTAACTGAATGGGAGAGAGTGACTGACCCCACAAAACCCAAATACACCTGCACCTACTGAAGCCCCACCCACTGACTAAGGGCCACCAATTGCTTTTGCACCAACTGACCAACAATAGGATGGTGACCAATACCAGCTCAACTCACCATCAATTGCTCTTTTTGAACAGCTAGTAAAGATCTGTACACATACACTTATTCTGTCTCACGCCCACTAGGAGACAGGTGGTGAGTACCTAAGTGCTAACAACTAATGAATAGAAGAGCATAGTACCCTGCTCACATAGATATATGAAAACAAAATAAAGGGAAAAAAAAAAATCTTGGATGAATCACACTAACACACAACCACAAATTAAGCATAAATAAATACAATCACACCGTAATGTTTGTAGACCACAGGCTATCACATGCTAAACAAAACAGCTAGAAAAAGTAGTAGAAACACAGGATACAAACCCAGAAAACATACCTGAAGAGGAAGCAGCATTGGAACTCCCTGATAAAGAATACAAAAGAAGTATATTTGTGTACCTTCAATAGATTGAGAGACAAATCAAGGAAAACACTGACCAAATTAAGGAAAACACAGACAAAACTCTAGAAAATTTAGGAAACAATACAGAACAAATTGATAAAATAAACAAAAATTAGAAATGAAAGGAAAAAAAAAAAACAAGCAGAAATCCAGCAGGTTAATACTAATATTTCAGAAATGGATAACATGTTGAATGAGCAAAGGAAAAGAATTTAATCAATAGAAGAATTAATGAGATTGAAAACAAATACTCCAATACTTCTTTGTTACAAGATCAATCAGACAAATAATCAAAACATAATAAAGAAACCTCAAGATTCATGTGTGATACCATCAAGAGGAGTAACTTTTTTTTTTTTAATTGTAATTCCAGAACAGTAAGAGACAGATAAGACCAGAGAGAAAATTGTCAAAGATTTGTTGGAAGAGAATTTCCTAATATGATCATAGATGAGAATATAGCCATTAAAGAAGTTCAACGAACCCCAAACAGAATAGATCCCAAAAGAAAAATACCATGACATATCATCATTAAACTCACCAAAACCAAATACAAAGAAAGCTTCCTGAAAGCAGCACAGGAGAAATGAAAAGTTATTTACAAAGAGCAACCAATAAGATTAAGCTCTGATTTCTCAGCTGAAACCATTCAGGTGAGAAGGCAATGGGGTGATATATATAAAACCCTGAAAGATAAAAATTTCCAACCAACAATTATACCAGCAAAATTGTCTATCAATTATGAGGATGAAATTAGGAGTTTTCCAGATGAGCAGAAATTAAGGGAATTTGTTACAATTAGACCAACTTTACAAAAAATGCTAAAGGGACTCCTTTGGACAGAGAGCAAGCAACAACAGATGATGAAAAAACATGGCATACACCAGAAACCAACACAATTATATAAGCAGCCAAAGTAAAATAAGCTTACAAGAGTATAAACAGGGAACCAGAGACATCAATTGATAAATGAGAAATGAGGACAAGACAAATCAAAAAGAGGGAATGAATAGTGTAGTTACAGAACTTGTAAATGGTGAGGATGTAAAGACAAATGTGAGATAGAACAGAATGTTTTAAACTTGGGAAGCAAATTATAAATTACAAAGTAACCTCAAAGAAAAATAATAAAACTTTGCATCAAAATGAAAAAGAGAACAAGCACAAATGCTTAGCAAATACTGAAGCAATAGCAATGAAAGAGATGATAATACCATCCATAAACAAAATGAGCTCAGCACAGAAAATTATATGGTACAAAGAAATCAGCAACACCACAAAAAAACCACATAACAAACTGACATTAATAACCTTATACTTGTTGATAATTACACTGAATATAAATGGATTAAACCCACCACTCAAGAGACAGAGAGTTGCAGACTGGAATATGACCCCTCAATATGCTGTCTACAATAGACTCACCTTAGACACAAAGACGGGAGCTCTGATAGCTTAGTGCCTAAGGCACTTGACTGCTAACCAGAAGGCTA
Organism: Orycteropus afer afer; assembly: GCF_000298275.1. NCBI lineage: Eukaryota > Metazoa > Chordata > Mammalia > Tubulidentata > Orycteropodidae > Orycteropus > Orycteropus afer. The sequence goes on from NW_006921961.1 coordinate 3,015,566, forward strand.
GTGGTTCAAACCTACCAGCCACTCCTTAGAAGGAATATGGGGCAATGTACTTCCGCAGTGATACTGCCTCAGAAACCCAAGGAGAGGTTGCTATGAGTCGGGTCCAACACAATGGCACAAAACAACAACAACAACAGATACAAAGACAAAAATAGACTAAAAATTGACATAGGAAAAAGATATACCAAGCAAAAGGCAACCCAAAGAGAGTAGGAATGGCAATATTAATTTCTGATAAAATAGATTTTAAGACAAAAATTACCATAAGAGACAAGGAAGAACATTGTACAATGATTAACAGATCATTCAAACAAGAGGATATAATCAATATTAATATCTATGCACCCAATGAAAGAGCCCCAAAATACATAAAACAGACTTTAGCAGAATTGAAAAGACAAATAGATGATTCCAAAATAATAGTAGGAGACTTTATTATATCACTTTCAATAAAAGATAGAACAA
>NW_006921961.1:3016581-3028606 GCF_000298275.1 Orycteropus afer afer
AAAGATTAGAGCAGAAATAAATGAAACAGAAAATAGAAAGACAACAGAAAAAATCAACAAGACTAGATGTTGGTATTTTGAAAAGATTAATAAAATTGACAAACCACTGGTAAAGTTAACAAAGGAAAAGAAGGAGAAGATGGAAATAACATGAAAAAATAAATGAAATGGATGACATCACAACAGAAATAAAAACAATAATATCAGGATGCTATGAAGAACTGTACTCCAACAAATGTGAAAAACTAGATGAAATGGACATATTTCTAGAAACACACTACTTATCAAAACTAACAAGGATTTAAGTAGGAAATTTGAATAGACCCATAACAAAAGATGAAGTTGGACAGGTCATAAAAAAATTACCAACAAAAATGTACTGGCCCAGATATAGTCACTGGAGAATCTTCTAATCTTCAGAGAAGAGCTGATACTAATCCTACTCAAACTATTGGGGAACATTAATCCTACTCAATCTATTAGGGAAAATAGAAAAGGATGGAATCCTTCCAAATTCATTTTTATGAAGCAAGTATAACTCTGATACCATAATGAGGAAAAGACATCACTAAAAAGGAAAACTACAGACCAATATCTCATCAATAGAGACACAGGAATCCTCAATAAAATCCTAGTCAATAGACTCCAACAACATATCAATCCCATTACTAGGCATATATTCTAAATAAACTCATCTTTCTCCCATGGAGTGGCTGATGGGTTTGAACATCCAACATTCTGGTTAGCAGCCAAATGCCTTGGCAGGACATGAACATATATATGCATACTGTGATAGTTATGTTGTGTGTCAACTTGGCTAGGCCTGGTTGAGTGGCTGGGCAGCTGGTGGTAGTATTCCCCATGATGAGACTGGCAATCAGCTCCATGGTGGGATCTACCACAAGCTATCCATTCCATCAGGATCACTGATGGACCACAACTCCTTGTGACTCCTTTATCAGTGTTTTCATGCAGGTGACTTTGGGTATGTGGTCTGCTTCCTGTATATAAGAAGAAGTCTTGGGAATGGTCTTTGGCTTATGGCATGCTTGGACCCTGCATGTAGCCATGTTGTTGCTCAGCAGCTTGTTATGCTCTGCCGACCCTGGGACTTACAATGGACTTGAATTTATGACCTATGGTGTGGGTTGGTAACATTGGGACTGTGCCTTTTTACTTGTCAACCTTGAGGCTTCTCAGCCTCAGCAGCCCTCAGCTGTTTGAGTGAAGAAAATCCTCTAGCTCCAGTGGGCCAGGAGCAGGAGGCAGAGCTGGACCCCAAGGCTGAGGGGCTTTTATCCAGCCCCTAGAGCCTGGCACTTTGAACTTAGACTTCTAGCCTCCTGAAATGTAAGAGAATAAACTCCTGTTTGTTAAGGCCATCCCATTTGTGGTATATTCCTGTCAGAGTGGCACTAGGTAACCGGAACACATACCCATGTTCATCTCAGCAGTATTCACAATAGCAAAGAGATGGAAACAACCTAAGTACCCATCAACTGAGGAATGGATAAACAAACTGTGGTATATAAACACAATTGAATATTGTGCAACCTAAAGAATAATATAGAATCTTCAGGATACCATATGACTTGGAGAACATTATGCTGCGTGAAATAAGTCACTTACAGATGGACTAATATTATATTAGTTGCTATTGTAAAAAGTCCAGGAAAGGTTTATACATAGAAGGAAAAGCCTTTATCGGTTATCAGGTATGGGAGTGAAGGAGAGGGGAAATTTCTAAATAGGTAAAAAAAAAAAAAAAAAGATCTATCTATCTATCTGTCTGTCTGTCTGTCTATCTATCTATCTGTCTATATATCTAGCTGCTTACCTAGGTGAACATTTATCTATCTATATCTCTAGGTAGATATCCACGTAGATAGATAGACAGAAACTAAAGATTATTAGTGATGACCAAGGGTAGAAGGGAAGGGGAAGGGCAAAGCTTTTTTTTTTGGGGGGGGGTGAATTGCATTTATGCTAATAGGTGGTGGAATATTTTGGAAAAGGATAGCAATAATGATGACACAACATGAAAAATGTCATCAATGTCCCTGAGCTGTAAATGTGGAAGTTGCTATGTTGGCAAATATCTTGTGTATGTTTTCACCACAATAAAAGTAAAAAAGCAATAATGAAATAATTATAAATATACTAGGTAGGACCATAAATAATAAAAAAAAAAAAAAAAAAAAAAAAAATCCATAAGGGCAGAGCTGAATTGCCTGTATTGTTTTATTTATTTTTTTCTTGCCAAATTTACTAATCAGATTAGCCAAAGTACCTCTTTTAAGACAGAAAGAAGAAAAGGGGAAGTAAAAAGCTGAAAACTATACCAATGAGGTTCTTCAACATGAAGGAAAACATTAGCCTCAGCCAAAATCCTACCTGCATAAGTAAGATTTTTTCTAAATGTCTACCATTAAATTACACTCAAAACTGAAGCATTTTTACATTATCATAATATCATTAAATACAGTAGTTTGTGCTACAAATTGGCTGAAATCAAATTACCATATTTAATTTGTGTTTATACTAAAAATAATCTTAAAAAACACAAATATAGAGCTACAATAAACTATAGGAAATGTCATTTAAAAATATACAGATGTCAGTCACAGACATCTTATTTTTCCATAAAATATTGCAAAGAAAATACACATATTGATTTTTTGTACTGGGATTTTTTGTAACAGTTTCTGTAAATAGAATACTGTGGAAAGAAATAGTATCAGTATACTAATCAGTAAAATGTCTGTGGTATTCTGAGGAGATTTAATCCAGATTATAATGTGATCCTGAAGTTTCCCCCAGATGCAGAGGGAAGTCTAATAAATGAAATTTCCCTTTTAAATTAAATTGGCAAAAGGTGAGGTATCAACAAATAACCTCTCTTAAAACCCGAGGTGAAGTTTAAGAAAATAAGAGGTCATAGGGAAACCTTTGTCAGACAAAACAGAGCTAAAGACAAAACACATTGGAAGGTGAATACAAAGTCTTCAAGGATTGTCTTTCTTGTATTATTGATTATTGGTAATTGCCTTCTCCTTATAGTCTTCTGTGCCTTCCACAATGGAAGAGTGACTGTTCTTTGAAACACTCAACCCACTAAAATGTTCACTACTATATCTATATATATATTCCTTTGTTGTCATCAGCTTCCATAGGTGATATTTGACTATGTAAAGGGTCAAATTAAACAGACAAAAAATGGATGGCCATTTTGTTTAAAATAATTGGATAGAGATGGAAGTTATTCACATGTTCAAAACAGATAAGACTGAGTTCTGGTTACATGGCTGAATAGGCAGACAGACTTCACGGACCCTCTTCAACAAAGAAAAGGGGAACCAATTAGCATAGATACAGAAGATAATCCTGGAGCTTTGAAGGGAAGGATATAGAAATGGACTAAACTCCAACTAGTAGAAAAACCTACATGAAAACACAGATGAAGGAGACACAAGGAGCTGTAGTCCATCAGTGATCCTGACAGCATGGACAGCTTGGACATTGCTGAGTGGTGTTAGGACCTAAGAATTAACCTAAAAATTGGCCCTGCCATCCAGGGGCTGCATGAAGGACTGCACTGGTGGCTGGTCAATAAAAGGGGAAGTGGCAAAGAGCAAGGTGGGCTGAGCTGTGGATTTTGCCTGTCCAGAGGGTGCAGCCATTTTGAATATTTATAAGAGGTTCGACCATTTTCGATATTTAAAGTGACAGCATTCTCCCAGATTCCAGGGACTTAAGAATAGGCTCTACTTCCAGGGAACCACAAGGACATTCATGACACAAATGATAGGAAAGGTGTGATATTCCCCTTGTTACTCTTATACCCCAAACCCTCTTGCTGAACAAAGGTGTGGCTATCCCTCACTCCAACCCACCTTCTGCCCTGCAGGAATTCCATCACAGTCTGTGTGCTCAGAGGGAACCTGAGTGCCCTGCGCTGCCCTGAAGAATTTTTTTTCCCCTTATTTTTAGCTTGTTAGTTTTTGTCTGTTTTAAAATTATTATCATTATTATTTTGTCCTTTTCATTATTGTTCTTTATTCTTCCCTTCCCAGGTTCTAGTTTTCAGCTTTTACTTTCTTCCCTGTTCCTGGTTTCCATTTTTTCTTTCTAGTGGTTAACCCCATTTCTTGTTTTTCTTTTTGCATGTTTCCTATTTTTTTCTTCATTATTCTCCTATTCTAACCTTTTTTTTTTTTATTGCCGTCTCCTAAGATATTGTTTTTTTTTTTTTTTTTTCTGTTTCAGGTGATTGTTCTTGTGTGCTTATGTTCTGTGTTTTTTGTCTGTTTACTTTCACTTTTTTGATGGTTGTTCAGTTGTTGCTTTTGTCTGACAGAGTGGGAGAGAGCAACAGTGCCTATATGACACAACTACACCCACACCTCCTGCAGCTTCACTTACTGAGTGAGAGCCACCACTTCCTTCTCCACCAACAGACCAAAAATAAATGACCACCAAGAAGAGCCTGACTCAGCCCTAGCTGCTCTTCACAAACAGTTAACAGAGATCTAAATACAACATCACAATGTCTCAGAGACAGGAAACCATCACAGTCCACACAAAGAAGCAAAATAAAGTGATAGAAACAAGGGAGCAGGATATAGACCCATAACACATCCCTCGGGAAGCAGCATTGGAACTCTCTGATAAGGAATTCAAATGAATTATATTTAGGTATCTTCAAAGGATTGAGAAACAGATCAGGAAAAACACTAACAAAATTAAGGAAAACATAGACAAGACCCTAGAATTTCAGAAGACAATACAAGAACAAAATGACAGTATATATGAAAAATTGGAAATGATACAATATCTGCAGATAAAATCAGAAGATTAATACTAAATTTTCAGAAGTACATAACACATTCAAAGGGCAAAGGAGTGGAATCCAATCAATGTAGGCAGAATGAGACTAAAGACAAGTACCTGAATACTTTTTTGGAAAAGGATCAATCAGAAAGAAGATTTTTAAAAAATGAAGAAAGTCTAAGTTTCATCAAAAGGAATAAACTAAATGTAATTGAAATTCCAGAACAGGAAGAGAAAAAGAAAAGCACTGCAAAAATTGTCCAAGATTTGTTGAAAGAGAACTTCCTTGATATGATAAAAGATGAGAATGTATCCATTCAAGAAGCCCAATGAAACCCAAACAGGATAGACTCCAAAAGAAAATCACCAAGACATATCATCATCATACTCATCAAAACCAAAGACAAAGAAAGAATCCAGAAAGCAGCATGGTAAAAAAGAAAAGTTACTTACAAAGGACAAAAAATAAGAATAATCTCTGATTTCTCAGCAGAAATCATGCAAGCAAGAAGGCAATGGGATGGTATATATGAAACAGTGAAAGAGAAACATTTCCAACCAAGAATTATATACCTGGCAAAATTATCCCTCAAATATGATGGTGAAATTAAGAGATTTCCAGAGAAGCAGAAATTAAGGGAATTTGTTAAAACCAGACCAACCTTACAAGAAATACTAAAGGAAGTCCTTTGAATAGAGAACAAATAATAGCAAACAACAACCGACCATCGATACACAAGATGACATAACCCAGAAACAAACACAGCTATGGAAGTATCGAAAGTAATATAAGCTTACAAGATTGTAAACAGGGAACCAGAGACATCAATTGGCAAATGAGGACAACTACAAATCAAAAAGAGGGAAAAATAGTGTAGTCATAGAACTTCTAAATAGTGAGGAAGTCAAGAGAGTTGCAAGATAGAATGCACTGTTCTAAACTCATGAAAGATTATAAATCACATGGTAACCTCAAAGAAAAATGATAAGCCTTCACATCACAAAGAAAAAGAGGACAAGCACAAATATTTAGCAAATATTAAAACAATAGCAAGAAAGGAAATCACAACATGATTCATAAACATAATGAGCTCAGCACAGAAAATTGTATGGAACAAAGAAACCAGGAACACCATGAAAAATCACATAACAAAATGATAGCAACCAATTCATATTTGTTGATAATTACACTGAATGTCAATGGATTAAAGGCACCACTCAAGAGACGGAGAGTTGCAGACTGGATAAGAAAATGTAACCCATCAATATGCTGTCCATAAGAGACACACCTTAGAGACAAAGACAAAAATAAGCTAAAGATCAAAAGTTAGAAAAAGATACATCAAGCAAATGGCAACCAAAAAAAGCAGAAGTGGCAATATTAATTTCTCATCAAAGTGACATTAAGATAAAAACCACCATTAAAGCCAAGGAAGGACATTATATAATGATTAAAGGATCAATAGAAAAAGAAGATATAACCATAATAAATATCTATGGATCCAATTAAAGAACCCCAAAATACATAAATTAGACTTTAATATAGCAGAAAAGTAAATAGATGACTACACAGTCATGTTTTTGTTGTTCTTATGTGCTTTCAAGCTGGACTCAACTCATAGCAACCCTTCCTTAGGTTTCCAAGGCACTATCACTACAGAAGTAGATTGCCCAACCTTCCTTCTGAGGAGTGGCTGGTGGGTTTGAACTCCAAGCCTTCTGGTTAGCAGTCAAGTGCCTTAGGCACTAAGCTACCAGAGCTCTTAATACATCACTTTCAATGAGAGATAGAACAACTGGAAAGAAACTCAAGAAAGACACAAAAAAGCTAAACAATACAATCCACTAATTTGACCTTATAGACATCTACAGAGCACTTCACCCAACAACAGCACAGTATCCATTCTTTTTTCCAGTGTACATGGAACATTCTCCATGATAGACCATGTTAGGCCATAAAGCAAGCTTTACTAGATTTAAAAAACACTGAAATACTGTGAATCTTTTTCTCAGATCACAGTGCTATCAAATTAGAAATCAATGATAGTCAGATCAATAGAAATAGAGCAAAGACATGGAAACTGAATAACATCCTCCTCAAAAACAACTGGGTAATAGAAGAAATAAAAAATAAAATTAAGAAATTTCTTGATTCAAATGAGAAGAAAACACAACATACCAAAATCTTTGGGACACAGCAAAAGCAGTGATCAGAGACCAATTGATAGCAATAAATGCACACATCAAAAAAGAAGAAAGAGCCAAAATCAACACTTTAAACCAACATTTCCAACAATTAGAAAAAGAATAGCAAGAAAAGAAAACAAAAGCAAAATAAAAGAAATAATAAAGATTTGAGCAGAAATAAATGAAACAGAAAATAGAAAGACAACAGGAAAAATCAACAAGACTAGAAGTTGATTTTTTTGAAAAGATTAGTAAAACTGACAAACTATAGGCAAATTTAACAAAGAAAACAGGGAGAGAATAGAAATAACACCAACATGAAATGAAATGGGCAACATCACAACGGAACCAATTGAAATAAAAAGGATAATATCAGGATACTATGAAGAACTATACTCCAGCAAACTTGAAAATCTAGAAGAAATGGACAGATTTCTAAAAGCATACCACTTACATAAACTAATACAGACTGAGGTGGAAAAGTTGAACAGACCCGTAACAAAAGAAGAAATTGAACAGGTAATAAAAAAATTACCAACAGAAAAAAGTCGTGGCCCAGATGGTTTCACCAGAGAATTCTATGAAACGTTCAGAGAAGAACTAACACCAATCCCACTTAAACTTTTCCAAAACATACAAAAGGATGGAATCCTCCAAAATTCATTTTATGAAGCAAGTATAACCTTGATACCAAAACCAGGTAAAGATAGCATTAAAAAGGAAAATTACAGACAAATATTCCTCATTAATATAGATGCAAAAATCTTTAACAAAATCCTAGCCAATAGACTCAAACAACATATCAAAGAAATAATTCATTATGATCGAGTGGGGTTCATATCAGGTATGCAAGAATGGTTCAACATTAGAAAAACAATCAACATTATCCACTTCATAACTAAAGCAAAGGAAAAGAACCACATGATCATATCAATCGATACAGAAAAAGCATTTGATAAAATCCAACACTCATTCCTGATCAAAACTCTCAGCAAAATAGGAATAGAAGGGGCATTCTTCAATGTAATAAAGGGCATATATGCAACACCAACAGTCAACATTATTCTCAATGGAGAGAGACTGAAACCATTCCCCTTGTGAACAGGAACCAGACAAGGATGCCCTCTATCACCACTTCTATTCAACACTGTATTGGAAATCATGACCAGGGCAATAAGGCAATAAAGGGAAATCAAAAGCATCCAAATTAGTAAGGAAGAAGTCAAACTCTCCCTACTTGCTGATGATATGATCCTATACCTAGAAAACCCAAGACATTCAGTAAAAAAATCTACTGGAACTAATTGCATCGTGACAGGATACAAGGTCAACATCCAAAAATCAGTTGGATTCCTCTACACCAGCAAAGAGATTGCTGAAAAAGAAATAAAGAAATCAATACCACTTACAATAGCTACGAGAAAAATAAAATACTTGGGAATAAATCTTACCAGGGACACAAAAGACCTCTACAAAAAAGAACTATAAAGGACTACTTCAAGAAACCCTAACAGATCTACATAAATGGAAGAACATCCCATGCTTGTGGATAGGAAGATTGAACGTTGTGAAAATGTCAACTTTACCCAAAGCAGTCTACATATTCAATGCAATTGCAATCCAGATCCCAACAACATTCTTTAAGGATTTGGAAAAAACTGTCACTAACTTTATATGGAAAGGAAAGAGACCTCAGAAAAACAAAGCACTATTGAAGAAGAACAAAGTAAGAGATCTCACACTTCCAGATCTCAAAACCTACTATAAGGCCACAATAGTCAAAACTATGTGATATTGGTACAATGGCAGACACATAGACAAATGGAATAGAATTGAAAACCCAGAAATAGATCCTTCAGCCTATGGTCAGCTGATCTTTGACAAAGGGCTGAAATCCATTAAATGGGGAAGAGATTCTCTGTTTAATAAATGGTACTGGCAAAACTTGATATCCATTTGCAGAAAAATGAAACAAGATCTGTAGCTCATACCACACACAAAAACTAACTCCAGATGGATCAAAGACTTAAATGTTTAACCTAGAACTATAAAGTTCCTCAAGGAAAAGCTAGGGGAAATTTAAGACCCTTAATATATGACATGGAGGAGCTCTCATAGCATAGTGCCTAAGGCATTTGACTGCTAACCAGAAGGCTGGTGGTTCAAACCCACCAGCCACTCCTTGGAAGGAAGTTTGGACAATCTACCTCCATAGTGATACTGCTTCAGAAACCCAAGGAGGGGTAACTATGAGTCAGATCCAGCTAGAAGGCAGTGAGTTTGGTTTAGAATATATGACATAAATAGACTATCAGGCATAACTCAAAATGCACAAAGAACAGAAAATAAACTAGATGAATGAGACCCTCTAAAAATTAAATTTTTATGTGCTTCCATAGACTTCTCCAAAAGAGTCAAAAGAGAACCTACAGATTGGGAAAAAATATTCATCAGTCACATATCTTACAAGGCACTTATCTCTAATATTTATAGAAATCTCCAACACCTCAACAACAAAAAGACAAATATTCCAATTAAAAAATGGTCAGAAGACACCAAAGAAGATATTCAGACAGTCAACAAACATATGAAGAAATGTTCATGATCATTAGCCATTAGAGAGATGCAAATCAAAAGAACAAGGAGATATCATCTTGACCCAGCACTTGTAGCAAAGTCCAACAAGACAGAAAATAACATATGCTGGTGAGGATGTGGAGAGATTGGGACACTCATACACTACTGATGGGACTGTCAAATTATACAACCACTGTGGAAAGCAGTATTGCACTTCCTTAAAAAGTTGGAATTAGAAATACCATTTGATCCAGCCATTCCATTAGTAGATATATATCCTAAAGTGAGAGCCAGGACATGAACAGATATACACACACCCATGTTCATCGGAGCACTGTTTACAGTAGCAAAAAGATGGAAACAACCTAGGTGCTTATCAACAGAAGAATGGATAACTAAACTATGGTACATACACACAGTGGAATACTATGCAGTCCTAAAGAAAAAAGTAGAATCTGAAAAATACTGCATAATGTGGATGAACTTAGAGGACATTATGCTGAGTGAAATAAGTTGATCACAGAAGGGCAAATATTGCATTAGGCAGTTACTGTAAAAATTCAAGGAAAGGTTTATATACGGAAGGAAATTTTCTTTCTTGGCTTAAGGCGTGGGACAAGAGGGGAGACAATACTGTTAGATAGGTAGAGATAAGTACTGATTTGGGTGAAGAGAAGTGCAATGTACCAAATGTGAGGGATCAACACAGTGGTATTGAGCAAGAGGAAGACATAGAGAGATGCATTGGAGGTACAGACAAAAAAGATGAATCCTTTTGCACATATAGTACTGCATTGTCAGTGAAGGCAAATGGGTATATGGGTGGATAGATGAGTGGACAGGCTGAACTATTAAGTACTATTAGGTATGTCTATGTAGGGGAGAGTATTCCCAAGACCATGTTTAGGGTTGGCAGACAATGTTTCTAGAAGTGTGTTGGTAGTGATCTGTAAGAATTCCCAGGTATATAGTCGAGGTGACAAGGGACAAGGTTGTAGTCACTTCTTGGCCATAGCCAGCTACACAGAGGGAGCAAGTAGTTGGCCTTGTGGGTTCTGGACCATAGCTACAGGGGACAGCATGCTCAATTGGCATAACATACTACACAAACCATTATTCCTCACCCTACTTGGGCAAGTAGCAATGAGGATCTTAAAAGCTTGCACACAGCCACCTAAATGCAACAATGGGTCTCTCCTCATCCAGAGCAAAGAAGAATGAAGAAAACCAAAGATGCACGGAAACAATTAGTCCAAATAACTGATACACCACCATGTGATTCTCAGCCTATATGACTATGAGACCAGACAAACTAGATGGTGCCTGGCTACCACAGTCAACTACTTGGAGGGGGATCTATGTAGGAGATTCTGAATAGAGTAGGAGAACAGTGTGGTGCAAAACTCAAAATCATTAAAAAAAAAAAGGACCAGGTTTTCTTGTCTGATAGAGCCTAATGGAACCACTGAGACATGGCCCCTAGCTGCTCTTCAGGTCTGGAATTGAACCCACACTTGTGGCTTCCAGCCAAACAAAAGACAGGCATATGAGGTGAACATTTACACTAGGTAGATACATTCCTTGGAGAGAAGAATCATGGTAGAATAGAAGGGCTGTTTATGCACAGGGAGACAGCTCAAGGGGCAGGAGTGCATGGAGGGAAGGATGCAGGGAAGAGGTAACTATGGGGAGGAAGTGGGAGGGCAGCTGTTGTATTGTGGGAAATTGTAGTCAATGTCATGAGACAAAGTGTATGTGAACTGCTGTATGGAAAGTGAATTTGCTCTGTAAACTTTCACTCAAATCACAATCACAATTAAAAAAAAAAGTGAGGGGTTAGAGTGTGCTTAACTTGATATAGAGGCAATTTAAATTATTAATTCATTTCATTATTCAACTGAGAAAAATAGAGAAGTCTGTGATGATTTTTTTTTTCTTTTTGTCATAAGATTACATATTTATAAAACCAATCAGTGGTAATTGAGTCATTTCCAATTCATGCCAATCCCGTGTGTGGCAGAGTAGAATGGCACTCCATAAGGTTTTCATAACTGTGTACCTTCTAAAGATGGTAGGTAGACATTTCTTCCCAGTCATATCCAGGTGGGTTCAAAACTGCCAACTTTTCAGTTATATATATATATTTGTTGTTGCTATGTGCCTTCGAGTCAGAGACCTGACTCACAGCAAGCCCTCCTTGGGTTTCTGAGACAGTATCACTACAGAACACTGCCCAACCTTTCTTCTGAGGAACAGCTGGTGGGTTTGAACCGCCAGGCTTCTGGTTAGCATTCAAGTGCCTTAGACACTAAGCTACTATATATATATATATGTTGTTGTTGTTGTTGTTGTTGTTTGCCGTCGAGTCGGCCCCGACTCATAGCGACCCCTCCTTGGGTTTCCGAGGCAGTATCACTACGGAAGTAGGATT
>NW_006921961.1:3029128-3031027 GCF_000298275.1 Orycteropus afer afer
TATATATATACACACACACACAGAGAAATACATACAAATACACACACACACACACATATACACATATATACATATTCCTTCTACAGAAAACATAGCCAGTGCTTCCTTTTCAAGAACCACATACTAGAGAATCTGCTGATAAAATGCAGAGTGACTTAACAGAAGGAAGTTGAGAAAGTCAACTTTTTCTGGTTTATTTGGGAGTGGTGGGGAGTATATGAATCTGTTGTTTCTGCTGGCATGATGCAGTTAGATGTGCTGTGGTCTGTCATGGCCAGTACTTGTTTAATTGAAAAGTTTGAGACAGGAGTGACTTCTGAGTCTTTATGATGTGGTTTAGACAATATCCCAGGTCTTGGTCTCTGACCAGTTCTTGTCTTTGTTTCCAGTAAAATAACTCCAATACCTTCAGATGCCTTTTCTAGTAACAAGATTGTTACAGCCCCTAAAATCCTAGTTTTGTTGTTGTTGTTATGTGCCGTCCAGTTGGACCCAACTCATAGCGACCCCTCCTTGGGTTTCTGAGGCAGTATCACTACGGAAGTAGATTGTCCCATCTTCCTTCCGAGGAGTGGCTGGTGGGTTTGAACCACCAGCCTTCTGGTTAGCAGTCAAGTGCCTTAGTCACTAAGCTACCAGAGCTCCCTAGTTTAGGAGAAAAAAAAAAAAAGTTCCAATAAATCTCTAGACTTTCTGAGATTCATTAGGAATAGACAGGCTGAGATATTGGCCTGTGGCCAGGCAAATGCAATGTTCTGTTTGGCTCGAGTCATGCATGCTTCCATGTTGGAAGGATCCAGGGGCAAAATCCCATGGAGAGTTCATGAATTGATCCCAAACAATATCTGAAGAGAGAATGGATATAAGGTTATCAAATTAAAATGCCTTTTATACTTAGACTCTAGCATGAGATAGTTGTTCTATGATTTTTACTCTTCCTTTCTCTATAGCAAGGCCAATTGTGTCACAAAATCAGTTTTAATCTTTCTTACTGAACTAGTTTTTCAGATAAAATTTCCAGAACAGCTTAATTCACTGTATCAAATATCTGGTTTGTTCCATACATTCAATCTACTACCTGATTGATCTTGGTGGCTTCCAGAGTTTCATAGGAATTTTTATTATTATTATTATTATTATTATTATTAAATGTAAGAATGAACTACTATGAACATTTGGAAGAAGAATAGAATGTGTTTTTCATGATCTCTGAAAGTTAATAAAATACGCTTTGGCACATTCATCAACTATTAAATAAGTATTTTGTGCTAATATATGAGACTTTGTTAAAAGTTTAAGTAAAGATGATAAATTGGGGAAAAGGAAAAGAAAAATACTGGATTACTAAGTAATCTCTTATTTTCACCAAAGAGTGGTAGGTAAATGCCTGGGGGAAGAAAAAAATAAAGAGCAAAATGCTCACTCCCTATGATGTTTTTGTTCTTGTGGAGAAGGATGGTACTGACTGACAATGATAACAACGGGAGGATGGTCCAGTGATCCCTGCTCAGGGCCTGACTTCATTTCAAGTCATAGAAAACAAGAGGTTTTGCTGAGAAACCATGGGAAATCACTATTAGTTTTCTTCCCATGGTTTCCTTTTTCTTTTCTTTGTCTTTTTTCATCTTTGGAGAAACATTTGTCGTCCTGCTGCCTGAAAAAATGGTATTTGAATGTATTCTGCAGAAGTTGCAAAGTTGCTAACTCATAAAATATTTCTAAAGTTGGCAAGTTCCACAAGATGAAAGGTTCACACGGTTTGAACAAGTAACTAAAAAGGAGTCTGGTATACTGGGAACCAGCACGGCAATTTAAAGCCCCATGCTGGATACTGGACTGCAGTTTGAATACTTAACACAGACCAGGGGAGGTAATGTGACCATACTGCTAATCCATCTT
>NW_006921961.1:3031507-3039105 GCF_000298275.1 Orycteropus afer afer
ATTTTTACAAGTACATACTTCATACTTTTTCAAAGACTAGTTAGAAATGCATCTTAGCCAACTAAATAGATGTTAAAAACAGTAAGGAATTCTGCTTTCTATTTTGGATTTCCCAAAACATGAAGTAGTAGGTTCTCAAATAAGGAGAGTAAATACATGGAGAAATATACCCTGTTTAATTAATAGATGTTAAAGTTTAAGCACAAAGTTTTGTAATATTTAAAAATAATTATAAGCACTTCCCAATATTTAAAAGTCTTATTAATTAACTGGACTTTGTCAGTGTTTATAGAACATACCAAAGCTCTACACTTACCTAATCTTTAAGATGAACTGAAGATTTCATATCCTTTTTGAAAACATGCCAAATGAACTACTATAACCTATATACTACTTTCCTTTATGCCCCACACCTCCTACATTTCTTTCTTCACCTAATAAAACCTACAGTAGACATTATAGGTGAGGACTTAGGATGTGTTTTATGTAAAAAAGGTGAAGTGAAAATCATCATAAGATGTATGGATATATTTCAACTTGAAATAAAAAAATTTAAAGTGTGTGTACATATTTTCATTTATTTTTCCCTTCCTTAAACTCTTTTACAATTAGCTACCCACATACAGTTTCAGTCAAATAAGATAAAAGGGTTTCTACTGTTATGGGATGTTGAGTTCAATATAACACAAAAACTGAAAAACCAAACCCACTGCCATCAAGTAGATTCTGACTCATAGCAACCCCCATTGGGTTTCCGAGGTGGTAAATTTTTATGGAAGTAGATTGCCCAGTCTTGCTTCTGTAGAGTGGCTGGTGGGTTTGAACCACCAATCAATCTTCTAGTTAGCAGTCAGATGCCTTAGTCACTATGCTACCAGAGTTCCTTCATATAACATAGGTCTTTGCTTACTACGGCATAGTGGTAGCAAAGAAACTTACATTTTGATTGCTGAACATTTTAAACACATGTCTTCAATCTGTCATATACAAGGAAAATACCAAAAGGCAAAATGATGAATAGGACAAAAGAGACTGATCTTTCAATGACAAGTTTTTTTTTTTTTTAAACTTTCGGAAGTATATAAAGATTTCTACCTACCACTAACCTCCCCATAATTTTCATGACAAAAAATTATGCTATTAAAAATTAGTTGTTCTATTGTTTGAATTCTTTCTTTTATGAATGAAGAATAAACCAATGAATTAAGAATAAAATATTTGGTGAAGGATTCTTATAATCTATTATTATTTTTTTCAAGTTATATATCACTGTATAAGATTTATTAATTCTTAAATAGAATCATAGAAAACACCCTAGCTGGCCTGGTACTATCAGCTATGACTTGGTCTTTCTACAAGCTAGCCTGACGCTCATTACTAGAACTTCATGATCTCCTTTAGGACATGTGTAAACAACTTCACGGAAGTTCAACATCTTACAAGGCCACTCCATGACCATGACAGATATGGACAGAAAAAAATAAAACACTCAATAATCATGTATAGACATTAGACAAATTATGAGCATTAGCCATACTACAACACAGCAAACATATTCCTATGCTGGGCTAATACAGCAACTGCAGTTTGTTTATCAATCACAGTTTAACAGCACTCTAATCTGTCCTCAGTATGTTGTTGTTGTTGTTTGCCGTTGAGTCAGACACGACTCATAGTGACCCCTCCTTGGGTTTCCGAGGTAGTATCACTACAGAAGTAGATTATCCAACCTTCCTTCCGAGGAGTGGGTGGTGGGTTTGAACCCCCTTGCCTTCTTATTAGTAGTCAAGTGCCTTTGGCACTATGCTACCAGAGCTCCCGTCCTCAGTATAGGTGATATTTATAAATATACTCCACCATAGACTTGTCTCTACTTACTGGAGTGGGCAACCAGAGAAAATCCCTGCTTCCTTAAACCTTTGTCCAAGTCACCCAACCAAAGTCCAAATACCACAATAGGTTCTTTCTAACACAGGATTTTTGAGATAATCCACATTTCCCTAGCTGAAATCAGTAATAAACCAAACTTGTTCAAATACAGGTGCATTACTGGTTGTCTTTGGCTGTGGGATTTTGACACCAAAAAATGAGAAAGAAATTTAAAGTGCTTTAAAGATTTGATTGGAATAGGTACGGAGGAGTATAATCTAAAATCCTAGAATAATACAATGCAAGAAAATGGAGATAAAGGGGAGCAAAGAAAACATTTCTGCTTTTGGCATTGTACAGAGTACCACACTAGAGAGTACTGTGACTTATTGATTAAATTATCCAATTCAATAAAAGTATGGGGAATAGATGCAGGAAAGCTGTTTCTATATGCTCTGTTTAAATTACAATTAAGTTTCCAGCTTGAGATCTCCAAAATATACTAGAACCCTCACAGGGATGCTATTTGCCTTGTTCTATTTTGAGATTCCTCGGCAATATCACCTTACAGAAACAGCTGTTAGGAGCCTTGGGATTGGTATGAATTTTCTTCTACTGCCTGGTAAGTTGAAAAGCTGTAATCTATTTTCAGTTCATTTCAGGTTCAGGTATCCCTAGGAGCAATTGTCTTCATGTAATCAGAAAGGAAGGTACTGTGATAGCAATACAGATTCAGAACCTAAAAGCAGACTGCTGTTGGTTGGAAACTCCAACTGAGACTTTATTGCCAAACACCAGACATTAGAAGATCAGTAGCTAAATTAGCCAGAGTAAACATCCTGAGGTGCAAAACGACTGCCAGTTCACTGAGCTGACAAGACAAGTGGATTGGCAGTAAGTCTGAGGAGGAAAGATCTAAATAAATATGGATAAATTCAGTGTCTGTTGCTAGATTGACAGACACAATTTGGAAAAAAATGTATCACATTAATAAATTCAGCTACAAAGATGTAGGAAGAGTTCAAATAATTACTGTAATGACATAAAACTATACACACACATTTACCAAAGTAGTTCTTCTGGTTCAAATATTGATGAATTATTGGAGGAAACTGGGTGAGGAGTACATGGAGTGAATCTACAATTATTTGAAAATTTAAAAATTAACATAGATGGTTGTAACTATTGCTAAATAAATTATTCTTAATTAGTCTATATTTATTTTCAAAGAAATGTCTTCTTTTCCATCTGGTTTGTTTAATTCCTGGTTAAATAATACTTTTTTAATTTTATTGCAGAATAACATGACATTCTTCCTGCATTCTTCTACTCTGCCTTTAACTTCAATCAATCAATCAAATATGACAGCCACATTGCCAAAATCCCTTACAGCAGAAGTCTTCTATCACAAAAGTGAACCTTACATGTTTGCTCATCAAATCATCAAGCTATCCAAGGACCTGTTTCTCATAAAACATGCACTTGTTGTTTAAAGCTGCTTTACCTTCGAATGCTTTCCATTTTGATTCTTAATGAGACATTTAAATCCTTTTTAAACTTAACAATTTCAAATATTGTTTCTATTCACTAAAAACTATTATGCTTTATGCCATAATACAATAACTCATTTAGTAGCTTCCTGAGTATCTAGGACTGAATATATATCTAGATTGCTTTATTTCCTTCACCACAATTGCTTTTATTTTCTTTTCCTTAACCTGTCTTTCATTTTCATCTATTATGTTTTCTTCATCTCTTATTTTTCTGCCACTGTTTCTAGCGTTTAGTGGTCAAAGAAAGAGCTTTTTTCATAGCCTTTGTTAAATACTTTTCTTGTTTTTGCTTACAGGGAGGTGAACATTCATTTCATTTTCATGAAAGCTAGCATACTTTTATACTATTGATAATATTGGAGACTTTTTTTTTTTTTTTTGGATTGGGACAAATTACCTTCAAAATCAAGAGCCCTGGTTTTGCAGTGGTTCTGCACTTGACTGCTAATGGAAAGCTCAGCAGTTTGAACCTCCCAGTCACTCTGAGGAAGAAAGATGTTGAAGTCTGTTTTTGTAAAGACTACAGTCTTGGAAATCCCACATGACAGTTCTGTATCATCAGCAGTACACTGTTAAAAATGCACTGGAAACACATATGGTTGGACATAAAACTGGAAAAAAAAATAAGCTAAATATCTCGTATGGTATGTGCTTGTCATGACATGACACAGTTCCTCAACTTTCCTTTGTTTTATTTTTTTCACCTTGATTTTTTTTTTTTTTTGAGAAGTTCAGTTATTTTACAGAACGCCCCTCAATTTGAGTTTACTTGATATTGTTTTTTGAGCAGAATTATTTGATTTTTGTTTGTTTTTCTTTCTCTTCAGTAAACCAGATTGAGGGGAAAATGATACTGACTTGTCTCATGTGGTTAAGTTTGTGTCTCCAAGATTTCTCCACTGTAAAGTTACTATTTTTTCTATGTAACAAATAAACACATATAGTGGGGAAGTATTTTGAAACTGTAAATATCCTGATGTTCGTTAAACTTCTGCTCACCAGTAATAGTAACCAATGATTGACGAGTTCCTAATTCAATCGTTCCTTCTATATTAATCAGTTAGGTTCCTCTCACAAGGAAGATATCTTTTATTGCTTACCTATTATTTATTTAGAAGCTCTGGTAGCATAGTGCCTAAGGCACTTGACGGGTAACCAGAAGACTGGTGTTTCAAACCCACCAGCCACTCCTGGGAAGGAAGGTTGGACAATCTACTTCTGTAGTGATACCACCTGAGAAACCCAAGGAGGGGTCGCTATGAGTCGGGGCCGACTCCATGGCACATATCAACAACGACATTATTTATTTATCTGCTTATATGAATATAGACTAGTCAATTTTTGTTTTATTCAATAAGCTAACATTAATTCTACAATTATTTATTTGGATAATCAAATTCTCCAAGCTTTGGCCAGTAGAGCTCTTTTAACTGGTTTTGTGTCCTTTTGATTTGTTCCCCTCAGCCTTTGACCACTTTGCTATGTCCTTGCTAGGACACAAAAGTTCTCCAAGCTTAACATTTGCTTTTCTAGCATCTTGTTCTCCAATGAGTTGTGTGTATGTGGGAAATGGAAAGATGGTATTTAGAAATGAAGATTTGCAAGCTAGATGTTCTCATTGTTACTGGATTGTTACTCTTAGGATGGTCCTCTCAGTAGATATAGTTAGAAAATATGGAAACCTAGGGTAAATCTGTCTATCATTGATCAGTCATCTATCTAAAATCATCAGTTCTTAATGATACTTCAAAATCCAATCAAACACACAGGTTCCATCTGGTCTATTCCCATTCCATATTTGTAACTTCCTTTAACATTGAAAACCTGATGCAAATATTGTATTTCTTAAATGAGAAAATGTAAAGAAATGAATAGTTCTTATAGGTTTAACTCATAAATTATGTGTTAAAATCTTAATAATTTAAATAATAAAATCCAATTCCCAACATATTTAATTTGAATTGTTTTGCTTAATATTAGAAGGCTCAAGAAGGGAAATAGTATTCTAGAACATATTTTTCTTAAAATAGAAATGCTGATAATAATAATATCTATCTTTAATATAAATGTTTTCTATGTGATAGGCTGACTCGATGGCACATAACAACAACAACAAACAATGTGATAGGCAACAGGCTAAGGACTTAAATCAACACTTTTTAAAATCTTCAATACAAGTCACATAGTAGTATTATAATTTCCAATTTCCTAATGCTTATAATTACACATCTAATAGACATTAGAACTAAATTTTCAGTACAGTATATTTGCAAAGCTCTTGATTTTAACTCTTATCTTAAAGCACAAAGGTATGTAATGCAGCTATATAGGTTCACTATTCTTTACCTGAAAATCTTGAGAAGTCACACGTGTTTGTATTTCAGGAAAGCAATACATTATATAACCCTTGAGGAAACTGAATGAATACCAATTTTGGCAGTGAAGCATATTAGTATTCAAACTAAATATGATTAATATGGACATAAGATCATAGTTCACTGGCCAATTCTTTTTGGAACAGTGACTCTGTGTATTCCTTCTGTCTTCTCTTGATGTTTCTTGCATCATTCAACATTTTTTCCCATAGAATCTTTCAATATTGTTACTCAAGGCTTGAAATTTTTCTTCAGCTCTTTCAACTTGAGAAATGCTGAACATGTTCTTCACTTTTGGTTTTCTAACTACAGGTCTTTGAACATTTCATTGTAAAAACTGACTTTGTCTTCTCCAGCTGCTCTTTGAAATCTTCTGTTCAGCTCTTTTATCTTATAATTTCTTTAATTTGCTTTAGCTACTCTCCCTTCAAGGACAAGTTTCAGAGACTCTTCTGACATCCGTTTTGGCCTTTCTTCCTTTGTTGTATTATTATTTTTTTTTTAATTGTGATTTTGGTGAAAATTTACAGAGCAAATACACTTTCCATACAGCAGGTTACATACACCCTGTCCCATGACATTGACCACAATTTAGCACAATGCAACTTCTCCCCTCCCACTTTCTCCTGATATTTACCTCTTCCCTGTGTCCATCCCTCCATGTACTCCTACCCCTTGAGCTGTCTCCCTGTGCCTGAGCAGTCATTCTATCTCTCATACTTAATCTCTCCACAGAGTGTATCTACCTCAGGTAAATGCTCAACTGATATGCCTGTCTATTGTTTGGCTGGAAGCTACAGGTGTGCTTTCAATTCCAGACCTGAAGGGTAGCTAGGGGCCATAGTCTCAGTGGTTCCACCAGGCTCCCTCGGGCCAGCAAACCTGTTCCCCGCTTTTTTTTCCAAATGATTTTGAATTTTGTTCCACATTGTCCTCCCTATCTATCCAGGATCTCTTACAAAGATCCTCTTCCAAGTGGTTGACAGTAGTAGCCAAGCACCATCTATCTCTTCTGATCTCATAGTCATATAGTCTGCAGATTGGATGATGTACCAGTTGCTAGGACTAATTGGTTCCATGAATTTTTGGTTTTCTTCATTCTTCTTGGCTCTGGAGGAGGAGAGACCCATCGTTGCATCTAGATGGCAGCTTGCAAGTTTTTAGGATCTTAGTTGCTACTCACCACATTAGGAGGTGGAACAATGTTTTGTGTAGTATGTTATGCCAATTGAGCTTGATGTCTTCTGTGACCATGGTCCTGAGCCCACAGGTTCAACTACTTGGTCCCTTTGGGTAGCTGGCTGTGACCAAGCAGTGACTACAACCTTGCCCCTTGTCAGCCCCATTATACACCTAGGAATTCAGATAATACACATAAAGTTATTGGACCACTTTCTGCCAACCCTATACATGTTCTTGGGTGCACTCTCCACTTCATATATATAGCTAATATTTCAGCCTGTCCACCCATCTATCCACCCATGTACCCATGTTTGCCTTCACTGACCATGCTGTACTATATGCGCAAAAGGGTTCATCTTTGTTGTCTGTACTTCCCATGCACCTCTCTATGTCTTTCTCTTCCTCAACACCACTCACATTTGGTACATTGCCCTTTTCTTCACCCAAATCAAAACAGTATTCCCTCCCCTCCCCTCCCACCCCTGGTAACCAACAAAGAAAATGGTCTTCCATAGATAAACATTTCCTTGACTATTACAATAATGGACTAATACAATATTTGTCCTTTTGTGATTGACTTATTTCACTCAGCATAATGTCCTTCAAGTTCATCCATGTT
>NW_006921961.1:3040455-3042436 GCF_000298275.1 Orycteropus afer afer
GTAGCATAGTGCCTAAGGCATTTGACTGCTAACCAGAAGGCTGGCGGTTCAAACCCGCCAGCCACTCCTCGGAAGGAGGGTTGGGCAATCCTACTTCCGTAGTGATACTGCCTCGGAAACCCAAGGAGAGGTCGCTATGAGTCGGGGCTGACTTGACGGCAAATAACAACAACAACAAATTTGACCCCAGTTTTTCCTTGAGAAACTCTATAGTTTTGGGTTTCACATTTAATGGCATAAATAACATTTTTAATGACCTTTTGCTTTCTTCATCCTACAATTCCTCTGGTTTTTGTTCATTGATGTTTAATGCATCATATTTGTTCTTGATGGCCTTTAAACTCAAGAGGAATATAATCAAGATCATATTGTGGCTCTCCTGGACCTGTTTTAATCTTCAGCTAGAACTTGAATATGAGCAGTTGTTGATCTGTTCCACAGTCAGAACCTGGACTTGATTTGGCTGAAGATATTGAGCTTCTCCATCTCAAGCTCAATAGATGTAGTCAGTCTGATTCCTGTGTTCTCCAACTGGCAAAGTCCACACATATAGCTGCTGTTTGTGTTGTTGAAAAAAGGTATTTGCAATGAATAATCATTGGTCTTTCAAAATTCTATCATGCGTTCTCTAGTGTTATTTCTATCACCAAGACAATGTTTTCCAACTACCAGTGACTCTTTGTTTCCAACTTTTCTGTTCTAATCACCAGTAAAAATCAATATATCTTGATTGTATGTTTGGTCAATTTCAGACTTCAGAAGTTGTAAAATTCTTCAATTTCCTTATCTTTGGCTTTGGCCATTGGTATGTAAATGTGAATAATAATGGTATTACCTGGTCTTCCTTGTAGGCATATGGATATTTTCCTATCACTAACATCATTGCACTTCAGGACAGATCTTGAAACATTCTTTGTGATGGTGAATGCCACACCATTCTTCTTCAATTTGTTATTCCTATCATACTAGATCTTATGGTTGTCTGATTTAAAATGGCCCAAATCAGTCCATTTCAGCTGAGTAATGCCTAGGATATTGATCTTTATGCGTTCCATTTCATTTTTGACAACTTCCAATTTTCCTAGATTCATACCTCATACATTCTGTGTTCCGATTATTAAAGAATGTTTGCAGCTGTTTCTTCTCATTTAAAGTTGTACCACTTCACTAAATGGAGGTCCCAAAAGCTTACTCCATCCACATCATTAAGGTCAGCTCTACTCTGAGGAGGCAGCTCTTCACCAGTTTTGAGTGCCTTCTGACCTGAGGGGCTCATCTTCCTACACTATATTGGACAATAAACCAAAAAAGACCAAACTCACTGCCATCAAGTGGATTCCAACTCATAGTGACCCCCTTTGGGTTTCCAAGGTGGTAAAAATTTACAGAAGTAGATTGCCCAGTCTTCCTTCTGCAGAGTGACTGGTGGTTTTAACTGCCAACCTTCTGGCTAATGGTCAAATGCCTTAGGCATTATGCCACCAGAGCTTCTCAGACAATATTTCAGGACTATTCACAAAGTTTTTCAGTAATATATCAGACAGTGTTTCACAGATATTCATAAGGTTTGACTGGCCAATTCTTTTAGAAGTGGATGAGCCCTTCTTTCTTCTTAAGTCTGTCTTAGTCTGGAAACTCCACTGAACCCTGTCCACCAGGGGTGACCCTACTGGTATTTGAAATACCAGTAGCATAGCCTCCACCCTCACAGCAAGAAACTACTGTATGACAAACTGACAGATGGGTGGTGGTTGAAGTTGAAGCAACACTGAAGGAATCCACAAAGAACAAGGCTCCAGAAATTGACTGAATATTCACTGAGATGTTTCAAAAAATGGATGCCATGCTGGGGACACTCACTCATCCATGTCAAGAAAATTGGAAGACAGCTATCTGGCCAAATGACTGGAAGAGTTCTATATTTGTACCCATTCTAAAGAAAGGAGATCCTACAGAATGTGGAAATTTTTTTTTTTTTTTT
>NW_006921961.1:3049723-3072736 GCF_000298275.1 Orycteropus afer afer
GTTTAGTCCAAATCTGCATCCTTTCCTTCAAGGCTCAGGGGTCCAAGATTATCTTCTGTGTCTGTATTTGTTGGTTTCCCTTTTCTTTGTTGAAGAGGGTCTGTGCAATCCTTCTGCCTAGTCCGCCATCTTGCCCCGCCTCTCCCAGAATGTGGAAATTTTTGAAGAATATCATTAATATCACACACAAGTAAAATCTTGCTGAAGATAATTCAAAAATGATTGTAGAAGTATATTGGCAGAGAACTTCCAGAAATGCAAGCTGAATTCAGAAGAGGATGTGGAATGAGGGATATCATTGCTGATGTCAGATGGATCTTGACTGGAAGCAAAGAATACCAGAGAGATGTTTACTTGTGTTTTATTGACCATGAAAAAGAATTTGATTGTGTGAATCATTACAAATTATGGATAACATTGAGAAGAATGGGAATTCCAGAACACTTAATTGTGCTCATGTGGAATGTGGACACAGACCAAGAGGCTGTAGTTTGAACAGAACAAAGGGTTACTGCATGGTTTAAAATCAAGAAGGGAGTGCATCAAGGTTGTATCCTTTCACCATATTTATTCAATCTCTACGCTGAGCAAATAATCTGTGAAGCTGGACTATATGAAAAAAAGCATGGTATGAAGATTGAAGGAAGTCTCATTAAGAACCTGCAGTACACAGAGGACACAACTTTGCTTGCTGAAAGTGAAGATGACTTGAAGCACTTGCTGCTGATGATTAAAGACTATAGTCTGCAGTATGGATTACATCTCAAAATAAAGAAAATAAAAATTCTCACAACTAGACTGATAAGAAGGATCATGATAAATGGAGAGAAGGCTGAAGTTGTCAAAGATTTCATAGTATTTGGTTCCACAATCAACACCAATGGAAGCAGCAGATAAGACATTAGACAACATATCACACTGGAGACATCTGCTGAAAAGACCTCTTTAAAGTGCTGAAGAGCAAAGATGTCTCTTTGAAGACTAAAGTGTGCCTAGCCCAAGCCATGGTATTTTCAATTGCCTCATATGCATGTGAAAGCTGGACAATAAATAAGGAAGACGAAGAAGAGTTGAGGCTTTTGGGTTGTGGTGTTGGTGAAGAATACTGAAAGTACCATGGACTGCCAGAAGAAGGGGCAAATCTATCCTGGAGGAAGGGCACTCAGAATGCACATTTAAAGCTAGAATGGCCAGACTCTGTCTGACCTACTTTGGTCATATTGTCAGTAGGGACCATTCCCTGGGGAAGAATATTGTGTTTGGTAACATGGAGGGTCAGTGAAAGAGGAGGAGGCACTCAACGATATGGATTGACACAGTGGCTGCCATGACAGGCTCAGGTACAGCAAGGATTGTGAGGCTGGCACAGGACCAGGCAGTGTTTCGTTCTGTTGTACATAGGGTCACTTGAGTCAGACCTGACTCAATGGCGCCTAACAATAACAACAACAGGGTCACAATCAATAAAAATTAGATTTTGGCATTAATTGAATTAGAAAGTATTAAGTTTTTCAAAGCTCTTCGTACTTCAGAATTCTAAATAAGGAATCATGGCCTATTTCTGATTTTTCCTCTATTCTGAACACAGTCTTATTTTATGGTCATTATATCCATATAATATTTGTATTTTGCAATATGAAAACTAACTATAAAATCTAAATTTAGAATTTTTGTGTGATTTTGAGATTCTCTTAAGTTTTAAAGAAGTTAGACTTATTTTGGTTTGTATACGAATTGAAAATACACAGAATTAAAAATATTCCTGAAAACTTGTAAGATTTCAAGAATCTTTACCATAATATCTATGGAAACTCTGTAAGATTATTTTTGTATTTATGGCCATTTACTTCAAGTCAAATAGTTTTCATTATATTTACATGTTGTCTAATTAGTTATGCCATAATATAGTACTGCTAGCATAACAAATTCCCATTTCCCATTTTTCTGATACCAAGATCAACCAAATCAGTTGATCAAATAAATTTATTATCAATTCTAATCTCCTTTCTTCTGATACAAGCTTCACAGATAACACTTCTTTGTTTAACCCTAACCAATCAGGAAGCAATCAGAAGCAGGATATATTTCACAAGTTAAAAAGCTTAGTCCTCTGGATTACCAAATTGCCCAAGATCTCAGATGCTAGCTGCAATATTGAAGTCCCCACAGCACCATCACTTGGGACCTGCTAGCTACATATTTGGGAGTTACCTATACCCTTTCAGGATAGCAGTCATAAGATCAGGAGTTCCCCGCCCATTTCATTTCTGACCTGCTCATTATCACTATTCTGTTTAGGTTCAATTATTTACTAAAATAACTCACAGTACTCAGAAAAAGCTATACTGTCCGTAACAGTTTTATTACAGTGAAAAGACACAAAAGAAGAGAGGCATAGGATTAGGTCTGGTAGATTTCCCAATGTGCAATGTCAATGGCCCCAAAAAAGGATGCACTACCTCCCCACTTACATGGATTTCTATCATTAATCAATAAACCTTTGGCGTTCCAACTCCAGAGCCTTTTCATTATGTAGTCCTACGATTTATGGACTCATTACTGCTTCACTCCCTGAGATTAAGTGATATGAGAAGGTGGTCTTTCTGTCCTGGACAGCTTTCACCTGAGTCATTAGCATAAAGTCTCAGATGTAGTCTGGAGGCAAATGGAAAGACACTTTTATTGCTGGGAAATTCTAAGATTTTACAAGTTATCTCTCAGGAACCAAGAATAAAGACCAACTTTCTTGAGCAAAGTTAACCACACAAATATTAATATCATTCTGGTGAATTTGTATAAATTTGTAAGACTTTACAGATCCATCTACTGAAAATTATAAAATGGTTCAGGCCCCAATAAAAAACTAATCTGAGAATTTTAGGTTAAGAATTTATTATTGTTTTCTTAATAAAAGAAAATAACTTTATGTTTGTTCTAATTTTGTTTCGGTAATTCAGATTCATGTAATCAATTTTGTTTATTAAATGCACAAATGACACAGATAATGAACATTTTCATATCTTGTGTGGTAGTTATGTTTGTGTGTCAACTTGGGTGGGCCTGGTTGAGTGGCTGGGCAGATGCTGGTAGTTATTCCCCAAGATTAGACTGGCAATCAACTCCATGGTGAGACCTACCACAAGCAGCTGAGTAGCTACTTTAGGGATGTGGTCTGCTTGCTGTATATAAGAAACAGCTTTGGGAATGGCCTTTAGCTTATGGCATGCTTGAACCTGAATGTAGCTGTGTCATTGCTCAGCAGCTTGCCATGCTCTGCTTACCTTGGAACTTTTAACAGACATGAATGAATGGCCTGCTGTGTGGTTTGGTAACATGGGGACTATACCTTTTTTACTTGTCAACTTTGGGCTTGTCAGCCTTAGCAGCCAGCAACTCTCTGAGTAAAGAAAACTTCAGTGGGCCAGGACCAGGAGGCAGAGCTGAAGCCCAAGGCTGAGGGGCTTTCACCTAGCCCCTAGAGCCTGGCAATTTGAAGTCAGACTTAAAACCTCCAAACTAAGAGAATAAACTCCTGTTTGTTAAAGCCATCCCATTTGTGGTATATTCTTGCTGGAGCAGCACTAGGTAACCAAAACACCTTGAAAGACTATTTGAATTGACAATGAAAAAGTCCTTCATTATGGAGAATTTTTATTTATCTTCTTTCAAAGACAAGTGTTTTGAATATATATATATAACTAATAAAATTTATAAGGAATTCTCTCTCCAAGAAATACTTGTAACAAGAAAAATTACGAGAAAACTATGCAGAGGCAGTTAAGCTGTTTGAAATTAATTTCAGCACTCCTCAAAGTAGGTTACTCCCTAGTCCAAACATAATGCTTAATAATCTCTATCTCTCCATTGTCCTGCTTTTCAGTGAAGTGATAGGATGCTGAATGAAACCACATGATAAGGGGACAAGTTTTCTTTGCAGGGAACTTTCACTAAGTTTTGTAAATCCTCACATAGCTCTCCCTTTCTTCTCAAAGCAGTTGCCCCTTGATATCAGAAGAAAAAGAAAAACATTGAGATTAAAATGCATTTATAGAACAATATATTTCATATAAAATATCAGCACCCTACTTTAATCTGTTCCTATTTCACAGTTTCTAATAATATGAAAAATAATCCTTATTAAATGAATGATAAGATACTTTACCATTGACTATATTATTTAATTTTATTGCTACCCCCAAAGCTTCCATAAAATGAACCATATCTTAAAATGCATAAAGTTTAAGTTGATAAATCATTATGATAATTTCTCTCTATCCTGTTTTCGGTGGCTGTGATGGTTGGAGCTATGTGCCAACCCAGTCTAACACAGTGGCCTACTGTGTCAAAGCATTATCTGTCACAGTTTCTTCACATTACTTTTAATTTATTCCCAGAAAAGGAATACCTACATGGTTTGTCTAAAAGCATATATCTTTGGGATTAAAAGGATTACCATTTTTATATGTTGCCCTAAAGTGAAAAAGGAATAAAAATTAGACCTATTTTCATTTTCCAAACATGGACTTTGAAGTATTCATAGTGAACCTTGATAGATAATATGGCCAGATAAAAATGCTACTACTGCTCTGGCCTCAGGGAAAAAAAAAAAAAAAAAATCAAACCAGAAATTCCCCATGGTGATTGTGATTTCTGTTTGGAGAACTGATCATTAAACTATCATGCAGAGTGACACATTTACAGAAGATAGCATTTCTACTCTTGAAGTTTAATTTGAGGAATTATTTTTTAAAAATTTTTAATCTGAAGGTTTAGAAAGACTGAAATGAAGACATTCCTCCCATGATGATGTGTGTCCTCTGTACACCTACAAGGTTATTTTCCCTTGGATCTCAATGGAATAAATCTGGATTTGAAATCACCAGGGAACTATATATTTGGATAGAACTGTTTGGCCTCTGATAGAATTGTTTTTACTGAATTGAATTTTGGGCCTTTTACCACCAGTTTATCTTCCAGGCATTAAAAGAAACCCTCATAAGAACCTTGCTAGTGTTCCTTTTGTGTCAATGTTATTGAGGACATCATTCGATATATGGAACAGCTTTCTCTGAATGAAATCCCAAAGGAGACATTTCTCTCAGAACTCAAGATCAGTAAAACCTATACCTCTTTTGAACACTGGCTTTCTCCTCCTTTCCCAATCTTATAGATGCCATGACTCTGAATTTTCTCCTGATTGCTTTGACCACTAGGAATTTTAGAGTCATTCTTCTGGTGTACTTCTGCACCTACTCAGAACTTGATGGTAAGCACGTTTATCTGCTATTCTTAGTTGTGAGTTTATTATTTTATTTCCCATATTTTACTTTATTCTAATGCTCTAATATCTGTTTTTATATTTTTATATAGTCAGCATTTAAAAAACAAAATACATAAAGCAATTAGTGAATGAATCAGTTTAGTAATTAGCTTTCTGTATTGCGATGCAACACAAAAGGAGGAGACAAGATGGCGTCCTGCTAACACCCCAATCCCTCTACAACAAAGACCCCAAAAAACTGAATGAAACAGATACAAATAATGATCCTGGAATTCTGAACATCTAACGAGAAGATAAAGAATTAGATTGAGTGCTGCTTAGAAAAGGAGACAGAGTGAGGACAGTAATTGAGGAGAGAAAAGAAGCCAGGACTGGCTGAAGAGTAGCCATTTTAAACACAGAGTCAGACAAGGAGGGGGGGAAAAAAAAACACTTCATGGAATCCTCATGACCGTAAAGAACAGTGTAGACAGACCAGAAGGATTTTAAGGCTAGACTAAATCGTGAGGGAGCTGGAGATGAACATATAGAAAAGTGAGTCAGACTTACAGTGGCACAGATGGTCAGAGAGCAAGGAAGAAGCTAGAGAGAGAGAGAATGAAACAACTCACCATCTATTACCTAAGCCAGACTCACTGGTGTCGGGCTGACTCCAATTCACAGGCACTCTTTGGGACAGAGTGCAACTGCCTTGTGGGGCTCCTGGGTTGCAAAGACAGACGGCCTCATCTTTCTCCTACTGCTGGTGGTTTGAGCTGCCAGCCTTTTTGTTGACAGATGAATGCTTTAAGCACTATGCCACAGCCTTTTGGCTGAGGACCTATGCAAGGGGAAAAGTCTGTCTGTGTTGAAACTGTTGAAGTAGCTAGGCTCAGACAGATCTCTTGCTTGAATGACTCTGGGCCAGAGCTCAATAAAAAGCTGTGGGCTGTATGTGCCGCACAGAGCTCCAGACACACTCCAGTGAATCATAACTGGTGAGCCACACTCTTCACTCCAAAAAGTACACCTTCCCTGTCAATAGGGGCAAAATTTCTCCCCACCATCATGAAGTTAATGGCCAGGGATTCCCCCACCACCTTCTAGTGCCTAGCCACCCTGAGCAACCCTCTCCAAATAGACAAACTCAGTGGCTACAGCTCTCCATTCCAGAATTTGCATCACTGGCTGATATTTCTCACACTTAGCACAGGAGGCACATACCTGTATCCTTCTCTCATAGTAATTAAGTGTCTTAGTTCAATTAGGGCAGTCCCCATTGTCAAATCGGTTTTACATAAAATAGCAATCACAGCAGTCTTCAATAATGCTGGAGGATGCTGGAGCTCCCTTCACAAATTTATTCCTCACCGTACTGGTGCAAGGCATGTCTTCTGGATTCTCCATTTCTGACTCTAGGTGTCTAATCTGATAAATCCATTCTAACAGGCCAATTTCCCTAAGCCTCTGGATACCTTTTTCTACATTACACCAGGGAGCTCTGGTAGCATAGTGCCTAAGGTACTTGACTGCTAACCAGAAGGCTGGCAGTTCAAACCCACCAGCCACTCCTTGGAAGGAAGATGGGGCAGTCTACTTCTGTAGTGATACTGCCTCGGAAACCCAAGGAGGGGTTGCTATGAGCTGGGTCCGACTTGACGGCATATAACAACAACAACAACAACACATTATACTAAGGCATGTCTGGTACTTCAACTTGACTTAAGGTAGGCCACTGCATAATCCATGCTTCAGTAAACCAACCAAATAAACTATTAGATCCTTTCCTAAGCTCTCAAGCTGAAATATTGAATGAAGAATCTGTATTTAGTGGCCCTAAATCAATAAACTCAGACTGATCCAATGTTACATTCCTTGCACCATTATCCCACACCCTCAGTAGCCACTCCCATACATATTCTCCAGGTTTCTGTCTGTACATGTTTCCAAAATCAGGTGTTTTCGGAAGTAGTGGTACATTCCTCAGTCACACTTTCTATTTCACCTTTTGGGGCTCCTTTGGACTTAACTTTAGTTATAGGTCTAGCAGCAACAATGGGTGGTTGGGGCAGATTCTGAGAACATTCAGCAATGTCTTCCATGGCCTCTCCCTCAGGCAAAGACCCAGCAAGAACAGTTGGGCTAATCCCATCAAATTGAGGTGGAGAAGATGGATAATAGTTTTACGGTAATTCCTTCAGAGGAGAGGGATTCAATAGAATTTACAGGCTCTGTATCCTGATCTTCCTGCCTATCTGCCCATGTCCCCATTCCAGGTTTCAGGATCCCATTTTTGTCCCAATCAATGCCCTCACTTTAACTTCAGACACCATTCTGGGTTGGCAATTTAAATGGCATTGTGATTCAGCCACCCTTACAATAAGACTCTCGGTATGGTTTTCAGCAATGTCAGCTCTGTTACGAGGAGAAATAAGGCATTCTTTCAAAGCACAACTGGAAACACTGAGGTCTTTTATGCAGTGTTTAAGCTGTGACTCAGAATCCCTGAGCTCATCTTGCTCTTTCACCATTTTGTCTAGTGTAAGTAGGATCAACCAACCAGCTTCTTTATACTCCTCATGCTGACAAAATTGCAGAGAAGTATTAAATATGCAAGCACCCAGAGTCTCACTTCTCACAAGTACTTGATCTATTGGTGGTGGTATTTTGCATATTAATGTTGCCGCTTCATGCCATGAATTGGCAGGGCCCTTTTTACTTTACTAACAGAGGTAGGGTCACTAGTGTCTTTACAATGAATCAAATTGGAGACCAATTTAGGAAGCCCATCCTTATGATTTTGTCTCTCTAGAACCACTCCTGGTACCAAATGTGTTAGACTGGGTTCTCTAGAGAAACAAAACCAGTAAAGCTTATATAAAGAGAGAAAGAGAAATTTATCTTAGGAAAATGGCTTACAGACTTATAGAAGCTGGCAAGTCCAAAGTTCTTGGATCAAATGTCAAGCTGAAGGGTTGTCCTGACTCTCGTAGCTGCAGAGGCTGAGGAACTCAAGGTTGGCAGACAGTATACTGGCTGTTGAGTCCAATGAATGATGAATCCAAGATCTCCAGGAGATCATGGACAGTTGTAGGCAGCATGACAGAATCCCGATTCACAGAAGAATGTCTCCTTTCCCAGGATGTTCATAAACATACTGGAAGCAGACCACACCCCTATGAAAATTCCCTTTCAATGGATCAGTTGCTCAAAACATATTCATCTGATCCCATCGTGGGAATAAACACATCACAACTGCTTAAACCACACAGAATTGTGGTGCAGCCAAGTTGACACACAGCTCCAACTATAACAAACCCCAATCCAAAAGCTATGGATATTCTTTAAGGATATGGAAAAAAAACAATCATTAATTTTATATGGAAAGGAAAGGGACCTTGGAGAAGTAAAGCATTAGTGAAGAAGGAAAACAAAGTAGAAGGTCTCATACTCTCTAATCCCCAAAACTACTCTACATCCACTATAGTCAAAACAGCCAGGTAATGGTACAGTGATAGATACATAGATCAATGGAATAAAATTGAGAACCCAGAAATCGATCCATCCACTTATGGACAGCTGATCTTTGACAAAGGGACAAAACTCATTGAAACAGGAAGAGATAGTCTCTTTAACAAATGGTACTGGCAAAACTTGATATTAGTTTGCAGAAAAATGATACAAGATCCATACCTCACCCCACATACAAAAATGAACTCAAGATGGATGAAATCCCTAAATGTAAAACTCAAAGCTACAAAAGCCATCAAAGATAAAATAAGAGAAAACATAGGGGCCCTAATTCATGGCATGAATAGACTATCATGCATGACCAAAAATGCACAAAAGCAGAAGATAAATTAGATGACTGGGACCTTCTAAAATTAAATTATTATGTGTATCAAAAGACTTCTCCAAAAGAGTGAAGAGAGAATCTACAGATTGGGGAAAAAAAAAAAAAAAAAAGATTAGCTATGCCATATACAACAAAGGACTTCTCTCAAAACTTTATAGAAAACTTTAACACCTTAACATCCAAAAGACAAACAATTTAATTAAAAAATGGGAAAAGGAGCAGACACTTCACTAAATGAAATATTCAAAAAGACAACAAACACATGAAGAAATAATCACAATCATTAGTCATAAGGAGCTGCAAATTAAAACAGCAATGAGATATTACCTTACCCTAGCAATAATAGCAAAATTCAACAAGATAGAAAACAACAAATGATAGTGAGGCTATGGAGAGATCGGAACTGTCATACACTGCTGGTGTGACTGTAAAATGGCATAACCACTGTGGAAAATGGTATGGTGTTTCCTTAAAAATTGAAATAGAAATTTCATTTTATCCAGGAATCTCACTATTAGGTAAATATTCTAAAGCAGTGAGAGACAGGACACTAATAGATAAATGCACACTCATGTTTATTGCAGAACTGTTTACAATAGCAAAGAGATGGAAACAAGCTAAGTGCCTATCAACAGATGAGTGGATAACCAAACTACAGTACCTACACACAATGGAATACTATGCAACACGAAAGAATAATGTAGAATTCTCATTGCCTGAATCACCTTGGAAGATATTATGCTAAGTGAAATAAGTCAATCACAGAAGGAAAAATATTGTACGAGTCCTTTATTATTAAAAGTCTAGGAAATGTTTACATAAAATCCCAAACCAAACTCACTGCTGTGGAGTTGGTTCCTACTCACAGTGACCTTTCCTTGAGTTTCCAAAGTGGTATCTGCTAACCAGAAGCCTGGTGGTTCAAACCCACCAACCACTTCTCGAAGGAAGGTTGGGCAATCTATTTCCATAGTGATACCACCTCGGAAACCCAAGGAGGGGTTGCTATGAGTTGGGTCCAACTTGACGGTACCTAACAACAACAACAACATCTTATGGAAGTAGATTGCCCACTCTTCCTGCTGAGAAGTGACTGGTGAGTTTGAACCACCAATCTTCTGTTAGCAGGTCAATGCCTTAGGCACTACATCACTAGAGCTCCCAAGGTTTACATTGGGAAGGAAATTTTCTTTGTTGATTACCAAGGATGGAAGTGAAGTTGAGGGAAAATTGCAGACTAATTAAGAGACAAGTATTAATTTAGGTGAAGGGAAAAGCAGTATAACAAAAGTCTGTGATCAGCAAAATATCACTAAGAAAAAGGAAGACATGGAGAGGTGCACAATAGATACAGACAGCAAAGGTAAATAATATTACATACATAATACTTCACTATCAATAATAACAAACACTAAACTATGGATGGGAGCTCTGGTAGCATAGTGCCTAAGGCACTGGACTGCTAACCAGAGGGCTGGTGGTTCAAACCCACCAGTAACTCCTCAGAAGGAAGATGGGGCAATCTACTTCCATAGTGATACTGCCTCGGAAACCCAAGGAGGGGTCGCTATGAGTTGGGTCCGACTTGACGGCACATAACAACAACAACAACAAACTATGGATGGATACATATGGAGACAGTCAAGAAGATCAGGTATGGGTATACAAAGAGTTATATATTCATGACTATACATAGGTTTGGCAGATGATATTCCCACATAGGTATTTGTATGTGCCAGAAAAAAATGTCCATGTACATTACAGAGCTAACAGTGGGCAAAATTAGGATAACTTCTTACCTACAACCAGGCACTTTGAGGGGGTGAGTTGCTGGTCCTTCAAGCTTGGGACCATGGTCTCTGAGGACATCAAGCTCAATTGGTACAACATAGTAGACAAAAACATTTTTCTGTATCAAATTTTGGTGAGTAGCAGTTTGGGTCTTAAAAGCTTTCAAGGGGCCATCTGAGATGCAAATATTGGTCTCTCTTAATCTGGAGTCAAAACAGTGAAAGAAATAAAAAACTCATGGAAACAGTTAGTCCAAGGGACCAAGAGATCACAAGAACCTTACCTACAAAATCCTGAGACCAGAACAACCAGGTGATGCCCAGCCACGACTGTCAAGCACTCAGAAAGGGACCAACAATGGAGATCCTGGATATAGTGAATGAAAAAATATAGAATACAATCCAAAAATTTATAAAAGACTAGGATTATTGGTCATGTAGACACCGGCAAAACCCCCAAGACTATGGTCCCAAGTTGCTCTTTGGGCCTGGAATTGGACTCAGTCCTGTGGCTCAACTTTTAACCAAACAGTTGAGAGGCCTATGAGCTACACAATTACACCAGGAAGATGCATTCCTTAGAATAGTCAACCCTGCAAGATCAGAAGGACAGGATTTACATAGGGAGAAAGCTAGGCAGGCAGAAACACATAGGTAAGAAGGACACAGGGAAGGGGCAATCACCGAGAGGTTATTGTTGTTAGGTGCCGTTGAGTCGGCTCCAACTCATAGTGACCCTATGTACAACAGAAAGAAACATTGCCCAGTCCTGTGCCAGCCAACCTGAGCCCATGGTTGAGGGGCTGATCTTGCAGCACTATATTGGACAAATGTTTCAGGGCTATTCATAAAGTTTTCCAATAATATATCAGACAATGTTTCACTGCTGTTTATCAGGTATTCACTGGCCAATTTGAGAAGTGGCTGGCCTCTTTCCTTCTTCTGAGTCTGTCTTAGTCTGGAAGCTCTGTTGAAACCTGTCCACCATGGGTGACCCTGCTGATATTTGAAATACCAGTGGCTTAGCCTCCAGCCTCACAGCAACACACAAGCCACCACTGTATGACAAACTGACAGACAAGTGGTGGAAAAGTGTTACATTGTGGGAATTTTAATCTGTGTCACAAAACAAAATGTAAAGGAACTGTCAAATGTAAAACTAGTTTGCTTTATAAAGTTATGCCTAAATAACAGCAAAAAGTTAAAAATAAATAAACAAACAAACAAAATGAATGTAGCACAAAATATTTTTCTCCTATAATTAATGGTTTCAACATAAAATTTGGTTAAACACATTTTTGTAAATATGCTTCGATGGGCGATGGGCATCATAGTGGTGAACTAACTCCATTAGCCCTGACTCTAGACTCTTCTTTAAATTTGTTCCTTTCTTGAGCTCCTTCATTCTTAATGATTGTTTTTACCTTGTTGTTGTTTTTGTTATGTGTGGTCGAGTCGGACCCGACTCATAGCAACCTCTCCTTGAGTTTCCCAGGCAGTATCATGGAAGTAGATTGCCCAAATTTCCTTCCTAGGAGTGGCTGGTGGGTTTGAACCACCAGCCTCCTGGTTAGCAGTCAAGTTCCTTAGGCACTATGCTACCAGAGCTCCTTATGTTTACCTTAGTGGTTTCATATTCTTGTCAAGCTGCTCTTTTCAATGTCTCTATGTGTAATAGTGGCTAAGACACTTGCCTGCTAACCAGACGGCTGGCGGTTCAAACCCACCAGCCACTCCTCGGAAGGAAGGTTGGGCAATCCTACTTCCGTAGTGGTACTGCCTCGGAAACCCAAGGAGGGGTCGCTATGAGTCGGGCCGACTCGACGGCACATAACAACAACAACAACAATGTGTAATTCTACATTTCTTATTGTGTAGTGGAAACTTAGGAGCTCTGGTAGCATAGTGCCTAGGGCACTTGACTGCTAACCAGAAGGCTGGCGGTTCAAACCCACCAGCCACTCCTCGGAAGGAAGGTTGGGCATTCCTACTTCCGTAGTGATACTGCCTCGGAAACCCAAGGAGGGGTCGCTATGAGTCGGGGCTGACTCGATGGCAAATAACAGCAACAACAACAACAGTGGAAACTTGATTTTTCAAAACAAAACTGCCAAAAATATGTAATTAAGGAACACAAACTAATTGGATCTGCTAAGCTATGAGTCTCTGAAATGTGTTCCAGCAGCATGTTTAGGATCATAAACATTAAACTATTAATATTAGCATCAAATCACTTCTGGAATATATTTTTATCAAATAATATATCAACACTTTTTTATACACAAGGAAGACTGTAACAAAAAACTCTAATAATTTGATTGGTTATACACATAAAATACATACAAGTAAAGGGAATTGTTGCATGGAGATGGGGCTAATATTTATTGAATATATACTACATGTCAGGCACTAATCTCTCATATTTATATTTTTTTCAAGTTTTTTTCTTTGCCTTTGAAAGGCAACACATTATTGTCATACTTTTGAAACATTCTCTATCTTAACAGATATATTAATTATCTATGGAAAATAAAATAGGCAGTTATAAAGTGACATTTTTACAAAATAACTGAAGCTAGAAGCAGAAAAATGAAACATCATGGTTGTTATACCATCCTGAGAATGGCAAAGCCAAGGCTTTCCCTTTTCATATTTTTTGCAAAGTTCAAAATTTTGCTTTATGTACAATTCATTCATTTTACTGCATGTACCTAAATTTATTGTTTTAAATTATTTCTCTCTTCCTTTTACTTCTTTTTCATTGAACTTGCATTAATTATTGCATCTAGGAGGTAAGAAAGGTATTTATAAAACATGCATTTTGTTTATATGTTTCAGGATTTTTCATGAATAAGCATGATAAGAGGGAAAGAGCAGTGGCTTGGGGTGAGGAACAACAATTATTTAAAAAAAAAAATGGGAAGAGATAATGTGTTTTCAAGCCTGGCCTTTTGTTGCTTCAGTGTTCAGGGTATGCCTTGGCAACCCTTCTGTTTTCCTCTATTTGACTTCCATCTTCAAAAAGTGCTTATGATTCTTGTGGCTGAACATTGAGAAATTCCTTCCAGAATGAAAGACGAGTGGTAGGGTTAATTGAAAATAGACATAAGCATCTACATCTGACTGCAGACATAAAGCCATGAAATAATAAGTTAAATTAACTTATAATTAATTAATCTGTCCTTAATCATATCTTGTGTGTGTCATACCTTAGAGTTTTAATATCTGTTATCTTATTTAATATTAACGATCACCCTCAGGGGTACTTTGTGCATGTTATCACCGGAGGGCTCTTGTACCAGCCCTTGTCTCTGTTCATTTCCTCACTTCTTTCACATTTTTCCTCAAATAGCAGCATCATAATTGGACCTACACTGGTCATTCATCATCCTATTTTAAACTGTACTCCTTCTCAATCTTGACTTATCTGATACCACTCTATTATTTCTATCACGCATACTACCATCCACATAAAATGTTCATTGCAGGTATCAGTTAAGTTCCATGGGTTGTTTTATTCCTTAGAGTATTCCAACATCTTGCCTGTCATACAGTAGGTTTTCAAATCATATTTACTGAACCATACCAAAGGCTGATAAAGATATGGAGCAACAAAGGCTCACTCATTGTTGGTGGAATGCAGAATGGTACAGTCAGATTGGAAGACAGTTTGGTTGTTGCTTACCACGCTAAACAGTCTTATAGTGATGTATTAATTAATTAATTAATTAATTCTTGTTTAAATTCATTTTGGAGTAGAATATTTGATCAGCATGTATTTATATTAAAACTAAAACAAGTATAATGAAAGGCCAAGAAACACTTTTGGTGTTGTTAGCTTTTATTTGGCTATGAATTGACTTACGTCATCAAGTTGTGAAGTTTTATTGTACCCAAGTGCTTATCAGGCCTGGCTGCAATTCAGCCCTCCTACAAATTCACACAGATGCTTAAACATTTCTTAGTCAATCTTTGATTCATTTTATAAAAACGTATAAGAATTATGTTGAGATTCAAAGCTAAGACTTCTGTTTCTAATTAACTTTTGTGTTCTCCAATTGGATTAGCAAAGTGGTTTACATTTGTTAAAGACAAATATTTGTTAAATCAACATTATACGATTACAAGTTAAAGAGGAAAGTTATACTTTTTGTGACTAAGACTGCATTTTCATTTTAGAAGGGGAAACTTACTTCCAGCACAGCTTCTGTAGAAAAATTATTGGAATGTTACTGTATCAATTATCATGCTAGCAGAAGCCAGGTATGACACTGGAGATTGCATGATAGAATTTTGCAAGACCAACAATTTATTCATTGCAAATACCATTTTTCAACAACATAAACAGCAACTATACACATGCTCTTCACGAGATGGAATACACAGGAATCAGATAGACTACATCTATGCAAAGAGGTGATGGAGAAGCTCAGTATCTTCAGCCAAAACAAGGGCAAGAGATAACTGTAGAACAGACTATCAACTACTCATATGCAAGTTCAAATTGAAGCTGAAGACAATTAAAACAAATCCATGAGAGCAAAAATATGACCTTGAATATATCACACTTGAATTTATAGCCCATCTAAAGAAAAGATTTGATGGATTAAACACCAATGACCAAAAACCAGAGGAATTGTAGAATGACATCAAAAATATAATCTTCACAACTGGATCAATAAGCATCATCACAATAAATGGAGAAAAGATTAAAATTTTCAGAGCTTTCATATTACTTGTTTTTCCACAATCAACACCCAGGGAAGCAGCAGTCAAGAATTCACACAACATTCTACATTGGACAAATCTTCTGCAAAAGGACTCTTCAGTGTACTGTAGAGCAAAGATGTGTGTATGAAGACTAAGGTGCACATAAGCTCAAGCCATGGTATTTTCAATAGCCTCATATGCATGTGAAAGCTGGACAATATCCAAAGAAGACTTGATGCTTTTGAGTTGTGGTGTTGGTGAAAAATACCAAAAGTACTATGGACTGCCAGAGAAACAAACAAATCTGTCCTAGAAAAAGTGCAGTGAAAATGCTCCTTTGGAAATGAGAATGACCAGACTTCCTCTCACCTACTTTGGTCATGTTATCAGAAAGGACCATTCCCTGGAGAGGAATATCATGCTTGGTAAATTAGAGGGTCATCAAAAAAAGGGGATGGCTCTCAACAACATGGATTAATATAGTGGCTGCCACAATGGGCTCAAGTATATCAAGGATCGTGAGGCTGGCACAAGACTGGCCAACATTTTATTCTGTTGT
Organism: Orycteropus afer afer; assembly: GCF_000298275.1. NCBI lineage: Eukaryota > Metazoa > Chordata > Mammalia > Tubulidentata > Orycteropodidae > Orycteropus > Orycteropus afer. The sequence goes on from NW_006921961.1 coordinate 3,065,899, forward strand.
ATGTAGGATCACTATGAATCAGTGCTGATTCGATGGCACCTACCAGCAACAACAGGGGACAGAATATAGTTACAAATCCAGAAGATAATACCCATAAGATAGCTTAAAGATAATCACTTTAAAAAAAAAATCATTGTCTCTTTGGTACTGCTTCTAAATTGTGGTTTTGGACTCTAAAACATGTTCTAGCACTTCATGAAATTTTTAATGTCAAGAAGCTTTTTCTAAAATATTTGACATTTTTTAAGAAAACAGTTTAATGGTTGAAAATTTTTTTTTTTATTTTTATTTTTTTGCCACTAGTAGAATTTTTCACAAACCATTTAGCATAAATAGATAACAACATCTACTGCTTGTTAAAATTCTCTTGACTAATATTAGAGTATGTACCAGCCACCACATTCTAACCCCTTAACAGCACACAGAGTGGCTGGTTAGGTTGATATTGCATATGTTCATCTGATGCTTTAAGATACTAGATTCTGGGCTACCAATCGAAAGCTATCTTCTTGAGTGTATACCCTTTTTATTAAGAATAATTATCTGAGATACAGATTTATATCATGGTGTGTGTTAAAATGTGAAGGCATAGCTCACATATAGCTCCCTCTCCTTCAATGTGATTCTCATATTACTGAGACTCTAGTGTTAGTGAGACTATACTTTATTTTTACACAAATAATGCACATATTATAACGTTTTTGCAAATCATATGGGCCCTTTGCATATTAGTTTTCTATGAGCCATAACTGTGTTATATGGGAAAAATACGATATATATTTATTGGAGAAAAAAACATCATGATGAGATTACTTTGTCATAAAACAAAGAAAAAGTGAAAGAGAATTTATATTTGATGCATGTGTGCTATATACAAGGATATTGTTAGGTAATCAATATCCACTCTAATTTATGTACAAAATGAAGTTAATATATTTCCATACTCTAAAAACAAAGAAACTGAGGCTCAGAGAGACAAAATACTCTCAATAAGACAGATGACTATTAAATAGCAGTCCAGGATTCAGAGATCAAGTATTACTTGCAAAATCTAACTTATTTATATTGCATCCACATTGCTTGCTGATGAGACTTATCCGGGGCTCTCACAGTGAAAATTACAGTAACTTAAGTCCTGCCCTTAGAGGTTATATTCTGTTTGCCCAGACTCCTTTCAGTAATCTGTTTTGTAACAAAAGCTTCACATAATTATTATTATGAAGTAAGTTTGGGAAACCCTGCTTTATAGCACATTACTTTTTTCTGCAGAAACAATTCTAAATGGCTATATGGATGCATAGCTTCTTTATGTTATATTTCTATACCACATTTTCTCTTAAAGTATTGACAATCTTTTGCATATTAAAAGAAATTACCAGATAACTTGATTAGAAGGCTTGTGTTGTGATGAGCAGTACCTAACAAAATGTTTAGGCAGCTTTAACTGTAAGTGGTTTTTTTTGTTTTTTTCCTAAGGCATTATATTTACTAGATCACAAACCACTCCATGTGGATGGGCACATTTTCTTACACTTGGAACAGTCCCAAAAGCATTTTCTGTGGAAAGACCTTATTGTTTTAATTGCACAATTATATTAGTCTGTGTGGAATCTCGGTAGTAATGTTAACTTGCATTTCTCAATAGCTTCAAGGCTCTATATCTGTAATTAGTGGCTTCTATTCTTTATTACACTGATCAGTAATGCAGCTCTATTCATCACCATGGTCTCAGTTAATTATCCTTGCTAATGATTTCCATGGTGTAAAAAATCTACAGGACCTATTTATAAAGCTATCTTGCATTGAGAGTATTGGATGATATGACACCACAGTAACTGGTGAGCTGTTGGAGGGATGTCACCATGGGAGATAGTTACTCTCTGTATTGTACTGTATTGCTTTGATTGAGAAGAAGTTTCAAAAGAGGGAGTGCAATGGAATTCTGCATTTACAAGATTATAATACTCCAGGTGTGCAAGGAGGGTGGGAAGGAGGCAAGCAGGACACAAAAAAGAAAATTAAATTTCCTCTTCAATTAATATAGCAATAATGCTAAGTTAGTGGCTGGTCTACCTATTAATGAAATCAAATAATGTTTATTGTTGGACAAAATGAAATTACTATTTCATTATGTGATTAAATTTTAAAATATCTGATGTAGAGAAAATACATTACATTGTGATTTTTCTTTTCTTTCTTCTTTTTTTTTTTAATTATTAGCTAGAATTTTAGAATGAACTTCTAGTCTCTGGTATCATGATCAGTTGGTATTCAAGGATCTCTTTTTTTTGAGAACCCACAGAATTGTAAAATTTACTTAAAATATTTAACTTTAAAGAAAAGTCCATAGTCTATGAGGGCTATGAGAGGAGCCTTGCTGGTGGAGGTGGTTAAATGCTCAATTGCTCACCAAAATGCCAGCAGTTTGAAACCACTAGCCATTCTGCAGGAGAACGATGAGACAGTCTGCTTCCATAAAGACTTACAGCCTTGGAAACCCTATGGGGCAGTTCTGCTCTGTATTGTAGGGTTGTTTGATTCAGCATCATCTTGACAGCAATGGATTAACAGGATAGGCTGTGAAGGTAAGATTGATTAGAAACAATTCCGTGAAGTAAACTATAAAATTTTAGAGAAGATGCAAGTCTGCTGAAATTCTCATTTTGTGTGTGTGTGTGTGCAAATCGTATTAGTTATATATCAAAATTATCCTCTATCTCTGTCTCATTTCTTTCATGAAGAAAAAAGATTATTTGAAAAAGCACAAAACTGATACCAAAATAAATGATTTAATAAAAAAAAATAATTGAAGAAAGTCCATCCATTCAGATAATTTTTTTTAATCAATGTATTTGGCTTATTCCATTTGCATTTTATTGTAAAATTTTAAAATATAATAATCTATCTTCAGAGCTCTGTTTTCATTTTTTCTCACTCATCCTTTTTTTCCCCCCACATAATCCAAATTAATTTTGTGAGTGTTCAGTGAAGCCACTACTCAAATAAGATCTTAGAACTAATACTTGCTGACAGATTCTGAGCTGCAATAGATGAGATGCTGCTGTGTGCCTACATAAGACACAATGAAATCTACTAGAAAACAAAGTAAAAAAATGGAGTTAGTATTTCAGTTAACAAACTCTATGAAAGCAATTCCAAAATAAAAAGAAATAGTAATAATAACTATAAAATTAAGCAAAAAGTCAGCTATTAATATTTATATTTATTAACCATTTATTAATTGGTTCAACAATTTTAACTACCAAATCATTTTCTTGAGTTTTTTTTTTTTTTTTTTTTACTTATTTGCTGATTCATTTATTTATTTTATGATTGCCATGTGGAAACAACCTGAATCATTGAGAGAAATCAAACTATAATGATTCAATAGTGGTCAAATTTCAATAGATGATTAAATTTCTGAGTGATAGAAACTATCAAAATTTAGGAACTAGTTTCTCAAATTTTTTTTTAAAAACTTCTGTTGTGATTTGGGTGAAAGTTTACAGAGCAAATAGGTTTGTCATACTACATTCCATACACATTTTGTTTGTGACATTGACTGCAATCCCCATGATGTGACATCACTCTTCCCACGTCCTGCTGTTCTGCTTTCCTATCTCTTCCTTCCTTCTGAGTTTTATCCCTGGGCGAATGCTGCCCACTGATCTCATGTGGCTGATTATCCCAAAGGGTGTGTACCTCCCTGGGGTTATAGTTCACCTTACAGGCTTGTCTATTGTTTGACTGAAAGTTGAGCCACAGGGGCGAGTTCAGTTCTAGGCCTGAAGAATATCTACAGGCCATAGTCTCAGGGTTTCCATCAGGCTCTATCTGACCAATAAGCCTTGTCTGTTTTATTTTTTTTTTTTAGTTTTGTTCTACATTTTTATCCCACTCTATCAAGCACCTTTTCAGAGTGGTCATTATAACAAGATATTTTTTAGATATCTCTGGTAGTGCATTTATTAGGGCCTCTATGTTTCCCTTACTTTTCCTTGATGATCCTTACAGGTTTAGCTTTTACATTTAGGTCTTTGATCCATCTTGTTATAATTTTTGTGTATGGTGAGAGGTATGGGTCCTGTTTTCATATTTCTTCAAAAGGATGTCCAGTTTTGCCAGCACCATTTGCAAATAAATAACACAAATAAGAAATGAAATGGGTGACATCACAACAAAACCAGCTGAAATTAAAAGGATAATAACAGAAACTATGTAGAATTGTACAACGAATTTGAAAACCTAGAAAAAAATATACTATTTTCTAGAAAAACCATATCTACCAAAACTAAAATAATCTGTTAGAAAATTTGAACAGATTTATCACAAAAGAAGATATTGAGCAGGTCATGAAAATTTCCCAATCACAACCCAACAAAATCCTTGTCTGGACAATTCCATTGGTTTATTCTACCAAACGTTCATGGAAGAGGTGACTCTAGTTCTACTCAACCTGTTCCGGAACACAGAAAAAGATGAAACTCTCAAACTCATCCTGTGAAGCAAGAATAATCCTGATATCAAAAACAGGCAAAGACATCACTAAAAAAGAAAATTATAAACCAGTTCCCTCATGAACATAGACCAAAAAAAAAAAAAAAACACTCAATAGAATCCTAGCCAATAGATTCCAATAACATATCAAAAGTGGTATTTGTACTAAGAATGCAAGATGGCTCAACATTAGAAAAATAATCAATGTATTCCACCACATAAATAAAACAAAGGAAGACAATCAGGAGGTCACATCAATGGATTCAGAAAAGGCATTTGAAAAAATGTAATACTCATTATTGGTTAAAAGTTCTCAGCAAAAGAGGAATAGAAGAAAAATTGCTCAACATAATTAAATATGATACACTAAACCAATAGCCAACATTATTGTCAATGGTTGTTCTTGTTATTTGCCGTCGAGTCGGCCCCGACTCATAGCGACCCCTCCTTGGTTTTCCGAGGCAGTAACACTACGGAAGTAGGATTGCCCAACCTTCCTTCCAAGGAGTGGCTGGTGGACTTGAACCGCCAGCCTTCTGGTTATCAGTCAAGTGCCTTAGGCACTACGCTACCAGAGTGGAGAGAAACTAAAAACATTTCCCTTGTGAATGGGAACTAGTTAAGGATGACCTTTATCACCACTCCTATTAAATATTTTACTGGAAGTAATCTTAGCTACAGCAATAAGGTATAAAAGAAAATGAAAGACATTCAAATTGGCAAAAAAGTAAACCTATCTCTATTTATAGATAGTATAAACCTAAACATAGAAAATCTCTCAAACACAACAAGTAAACTACTGGAACAAAGTAAAAGGACACAAGATTGAAAAACAAAGTAAATAAAATAAAAACAAAGTGAAAGGGCACAAGATTAACATGCAAAAATCAGTCAGCTTCTTCTACATTAACAAAGAACTCTGAAAAGGAAATCAGGAAAGCAATACGATTTATAATAACCAACCAAAAGATGCAGTGTTTAGGAATAAATCTAACCAGAGACACAAAAGACCTATACAAAATAACTATAGAGCACTATCACAAGAAACTAAAAGAGACTTACATAAATGGAAGAAAATGTAATATTCATGGATAAGAAGACTTAACATCAGTAAAATGTCAACCCTACCCAAAGCAATCTACAGATGTAATGCAATCTCCATCCAAATTCCATTATTATTCTTTCTTTTCTTTTTCTTTTTTTTTTAATTGTGATTTGGGTGAAAATTTACAGAGCAAATTCACTTTCCATATAGCAGTTCACATACACTTTGTCTCATGACATTGACCACAATTTACCACAATGCAACATCTCCCCTCATACTTCCTCCGGATAGTTACTTCTTCCCTGTGTCCCTCCATGCACTCCTGTCCCCTGAGCTGTCTCCCTGTGCATAAGCAGCACTTTTTTCTCCCATGATTGTTCTTTCCAAGGAGTGTATCTACCTAAGGTAAATATTCAACTCATATGCCTGTCTATTGTTTGGCTGGAAGCCACAGGTGTGGGTTCAATTCCAGACCTGAAGGGCAGCTAGGGGCCATAGTCTTAGTGGTTCCACCAGACTCTATCAGACCAGCAAACCTGGTCCCCCCCCCCTTTTTTTTTTCTCCAAATGATTTTGAATTTTGTTCCACGTTGCTCTCCCTCTCTACCCAGGATCTCTTACATAGATCCCCTTCCAAGAAGTTGACAGTAGTAGCCAGGCACCATCTAGGTCTTCTGGTCTCATAGTCGCATAGGTTGCAGATCGGATGGCGTACCAGTCACTAGGACTAATTGTTTCCATGAATTTTTGGTTTTCTTCATTCTTCTTTGCTCTGGATGAGGAGAGGCCCATCATTGCATCTAGATGGCAGCTTGCAAGCTTTTAAGATCCCAGTCACTACTCACCAAAGTAGGAGGTGGAACATGTTTTGTGCAATATGCTATACCAATTGAGCTTGATGTCCCCTGTGACTATGGTCCCAAGCCCACAGGTTCAACTACTCTGTCCCTCTTGGTAGCTGGCTGTGACCAAGCAGTGTCTACAACCTTGCCCCTTGTCAGCTCTATTATACACCTGGGAATTCAGATCACACACAAAAACTTATAGGACCATTATCTGCCAACCCTATACATGTTCTTGGGTACACTCCTGCTTCATAGGCATACCTAAGAGTTCAGCATGTCCACCCATCTATCCACCATATACCCATGTTTGCTTTCACTGATAACGTCGTACTATACATGCAAAAGGGTTCAACTTTGTTGTCTGTACCTCCCATGTACCTCTCTATGTCTTTCGCTTCCTCAATGCCACTATATTGATCACTCACATTTGGTACATTGCCCTTCTCTTCAC
>NW_006921961.1:3073489-3075363 GCF_000298275.1 Orycteropus afer afer
TTTTCATGCAAATTCTTCTGCTAGTTGGGGTTTAGTCCACTTCTATATCCTTCCCTTCAAGGCTCAGGGGTCCAGGATTATCTTCTGTTTCTGTGTAAATTGGTTCCCCTTTTCTTTGTTGAAGAGGGTCTGTGCAGTCTTTCTGCCTATTCCACCATCTTGGACTATTACCCCATTATTATTTTTTAAAGAGTTGAAAAAACTAGTTAACCAATTTTATATGGAAAGCAAAGACACCTTGAATAAATAATGTGCTCTTAAAGAAGGAAAACAAAGTAGAAAGCCTCACACTCCTTAATCACTAAACCAGTCACAGTCATAGTTTGGTATAATAACAAGCACATAGAATAATGGAACAGAATTGAGAACCCAGAAGTAAATCCATCCACTTATGGACAGCTGACTTTTACCAACAGGACAAAACACATTAAATGGGAAAGTGGTAGTGTCTTTAACAAATGGTGCTGTGAAAACTGGATATATATTTTCAGTTTCTCAAAAAAAGAGAAGACATTATGATATCAGAAAGAAATGTAAAAAATCCTTATGTGAAGAGAATTACTCCTCCTCCTGAAATGTATAAAACTATTAAAATATCTATCTATCTCTCTAGGAGCTCTGGTAGCATAGTGCCTAAGGCACTTGACTGCTAGCCAGAAGGCTGGCAGTTCAAACCCACCAGCCACTCCTCAGAAGGAAGATGGGACAATCTACTTCTGTAGTGATACTGCCTCAGCAGCCCAAGGAGGGGTCACTATGAGTTGGGTCTGACTTGATAGCACATAACAACAACAACATATGTCTATCTATCACCTATCGATCATGTACAGTATCAGTCTTTCTGTGGTTTATATTTATAAACAGAGGCAAAATTTTATATTGATTTATTTGAAAGCAGGAGACCAAGGAAATACAGAAATAGAAGCTTCCAAATGTTGATGTGCTTCCTACACTCTATTCCATTCCCTTCCTAATGAAGTACTTTGGAGCAATGAAAATCAAGGATCAATGCCATTTTAAAAAATCACCAACAACTTTATAATACCTCACATGCACCAAGTACTTCTAATCTATGGTATCTCAGAAGCCTGGCCTGGACTGGACATTCATATACATCTGAACACGTAAACTATTTTCTACTGGAAAGCTATGAATTTCTGAAAATAATTCAAAAATGACTACCACTGTACATTGACAGAAAACTACCAGAAGCTCAAAGTAGATCTGGAACAAGAGACACTATTGTTGATATCAGATGGATCTTGATGAAAAACAGAGACACTATGAGATATGTTTTATTGACTAAACAATGACATTCACCTGTGGGGTTCATGACTAATTATAGATAAAATTATGAAGAATAGGAATTCCAGAACACTTAATTGTGCTCATGTAAAGCCTGTATACGGATCATTATAAGAGAATACTATGTAGTTTAAAATCCAAAAAGGGGTATGAGATGGTACTTTTTCATGTTACTTATTCAGTCTCTGTGTTGTTTTTGTTGTTAGGTGGCATTGAGTCATTTCTCACTCATAACGACCCCATGCACAGCAGAACGAAACACTGCCCAATCCCGTGCCAGCTCCACAACTCCTGCTATACTTGAGCCCATCATTTCAGCCACCATGTCAATCCATCTTGTTGAAGGCCTCCCCTTCTGTCGTCAACCCTCCACCCTACCAAGCATGACATCCTTCTCCAAGGAATGGTCTCTTCTGACAACATGACCAAAATAGGTGAGACGAAGTCTGCCATTCTTGCTTCCAAGGAGAATTCTGGCTGCACTTCCTCCAGGACAGATCTGTTAGTTCTTTTAGCAGTCCATGGTACTTTCAGCATTCTTTGCCAGCACCACAACTCAAAAGCATCAA
>NW_006921961.1:3090003-3096617 GCF_000298275.1 Orycteropus afer afer
TCTTCTGTGTCTGTATTAATTGGTTTCCCTTTTCTTTGTTGAAGAGGGTCTGTGCAATCCTTCTGCCTAGTCCGCCATCTTGCCCCGCCTCTACTATTCATTTTTGATATTTGAAGATTTATTCTTCAAACATTGTATTAGAACTCATGAAAAAATTGAAAAGTTACAAACACTCTTTGAAAAACCAAAAACTAAACTCACTGCTGTAGAGTCTATTCGACTCCTTGGGTTTCCGAGGCAGTGTCTCTAGAGAAGTAAATTGCCCATATCTTCCTTCTGAGGAATGGCTGCTGGGTTTGAACCACCAGCCTTCTGGTTAGTAGTCAAATGCCTTAGGCACTACAGCACCAGCACTCCCGGAGTATCAACTATGTACTTTTAATCAAAGGAGAGTTTAGCCCATGGTATAACTTCTTATCCATTTCATTAAAAAAAAAAAAAAAAAAATCAAATTTGCGTTTTCTTTCTTTTTCTTAAATAATTATCACTGTGTCATAGAAATTTATATTGAACTGAAGCTCATATGACCAACTTGGCTTTCACTCAGAATATCTAATCAATTTATTCAGGCTTCTCAAAACACTTTATTCAGACTTTTAGCCTAACTAGGTTCTAAAGCTAAGTAAATTACATACTTTTTTTCCCTCCTTCTAATGGACAGTAATAAAATTTATTGCTTTTAGTCCCAAGAGACCAAAGTACTAATGGCCCATATGAACCACAGACTCCTCTAACTTGAGACCTGAGAAAATAGATGGTGTCTGGCTACCACTACCAACCATTCTGACCAAGACTGCAGTTAGAATGGGGGGGGGGGGGGGGGAAAAAAACGTATAACTAAATTCAAAGTCAAAAAGAGAAAAATCAGATATACTAGTATGAAAGACACTACAGGGACCCCCAATACCCAATACCATTGCCTTTAAGACAACGTTCTAACCTGAAACTGAAGACTCTCCCAGGAGCCACCTTTTAGCCAAATAATGAACAACACTATAAAACAAGCAATAACACCCATGAAGAATTTACTACTTAGCAAAATCAACTGCACAAAACCAAAAAGGCAACATTTGCCCAAAGCCAAAGATGAGAAGGCAGGAGGAGAAAAGGAAACTAAATAAATGGAAACAGGAAACCCGGGGGGGGGAAGTAGGGAGAGTGCTGACACAGTGTGGGAGCTGCAATCAATGTTACAGAACAATTTGTGTATGAAATATTGGTTGGAAAACTAATTTGCTAAGTAAACTTTTAACTAAAGTACAATAAAATGTTAAAATAATTATTCAAAAAACAAAGCAAGAAAGGAAGAGCTGAGGAACTGAAAGTGGGGAAAAACAGAAAACAAATAGCAAAACTGTCAATTTAAATCCAACCAGATAAATGACTACATTGAACATTAGTGGTTAAAGCATCCAATTAAATAGGAATTATGTGACTTCTTATCATCCCCTACTTGCCCTTCTAAAAAGTCTGGATCTTCTTTCTTTTTTTTTTTCTTCTCTGAGTTTTATTAGATTCTACTAGTACAGTCCTTTTAGCTTGAATTGTAATTAGTACTAAGGAACTCTGGTGGCATAGTGTCTAAGGCATTTGACTGCTAACTAGAAGGTTGGCAGTTCAAACTCACCAGCCACTCCGTGGAAGGAAGACTGAGTGCAATGTAATAAATTACATGGTGTGGCTTTTCTAGCTGTGGTCTTTGTTAACTCTGTGATGAAATTTACCATGAGCAACTGAGTAGCTCCTGATTGTTAATGTTATCCACCTGGTGTATTTCTGTTGAGAGTGGCATGAAGTAATCTTCTGGGAAGTTCTCTGTCTCTCAGGTGTATAGAATTCTGACTTTGGAATTTATTAGTTTGGCTCAAAAGACAATCACTTGCTGAGAGAGAGACGTGAGAGACATGTGTCACTGAGAGAAAGACTGCTGGCTGCTAAGTGAGACGGCTGGCTGCAAGAGACTGAACACATTTCTGAACTGAATTGTAGTCTGTTGCTTCCCTAATAAAATCCAATAATCTGTGAGTTCTCTGTGGCCACTGCCGTGAATTATCGAACCCAGCAGAGAGGTGGTGGGTGCTGCAGGAGGAAGGGCTGGTGTCAGGCTTGGTGAAAAAGCTAGAGGGAAGCAGCATGCCTGGCCTTGCAGGAATAGGCCTTCGGCCTATTGGTGATTCTGTCTTCGTCTTGTGGAGTTAGATGAGGTCAGAAGATGGCACCTCCCTGCCCCTTTGGCACTGGGCAATCTACTTCCATAAGGATTTAGTGCTTCGGAAACCCAAAGGAGGTCACTATGAGTTAGACTCGACAGCAATGAGTTTTTCTTTTTTTTTTTTTTTTAATTTGGATAATTAGTACTATTCAGATACTTGAAGAAATTATTAGGATGAGTTTCTGAGTTTTAAAAAATATGGTCCAAAAATTCAAACTACCTTCTCATTTGATAAATAACAAAACAGGAGAATTAAAAACAACTTTTGATATGCTTTCTGAGAAACAAAATAAGTAAATTTTAATTTTGAAAGTAGAAAGTAATGCCAACATTAAATATTAATTTCTCAGCCTTTCCTAGGTACCTGCAATTGTTAGGTGCCTCCACATGGTAATAACTCATAGCAATCCTATGTACAACAGAGCAAAACACTGTCTGGTCATGCACCATCTTCACAGTCTTTGCTATGTTTGAGTCCATTGTTTCAGCCACTGTGTCACTCTGTCTTGTTGAGGGGTCTTCTTTTTTGCTGATCCTCTCCTTTCCTAAGCATAACGTCCTTCTCCCAGGATTGTTCCTTTTGATAATATGTCCAAAGTGCATGAGACAAAGTTTCACCATCCTCACTTCTAAGGAGTATTCTGGTTGTACTTTTTACAAGACAGATTTGTTCATTCTTCTGGCACTCCATGGATATATTCCACATTCTTCACTAAAACCATAATTCAAAGACATCAATTCTTCTTTGCCGGTATCTTTATCCATTGCTCAGCTTTCCCATGTGAATGAGGTGATTGAAAATAACATGACCTGGGACAAGTACATTTTAGTACAAAAGGTAACATCTTTCATTTTCAACAATTTCAAGAGGTCGTTCACAGAAGATTTGCCAATGCAATATATCATTTGATTCCTTGACTCTTGCTTCCTTGGACATTGATTCAGGATCATAGTAAAATCAAATTCTTGACAACCTCAGTTTTTTTTTTTTTTTTTTCCTGTTTAATATTATGTTGCTTATTTGCCCAGTTGTGAGGACTTTTGATTTCTTTATGTTGAGTTGTAATCCATATTGAAGGCTGTAGTCTTTGATCTTCATAAGTAAGTGCTTCAAGTCTTCTTCACTTACAGCAGGCAAGGTAGTATTATTTTCATATCACAGGTTGTTCATGAATTTTCTTCCATTCCTGACATCATGTTCTTTTTCATGTAGCCCAGCTTCTCAGATAATTTGCTCAGCATACAGATTGAATAAGTATGGTAAAAGTATGCAATCCTGACATATACCTTTCTTGATTTTAACTTCTGTAGCATTCCCTTGTTCTTTTCAAACAACTGCTTCTTGGTCTATGTACAAGTTCTACATGAGCAGAACTAAATGTTCTGGAATTCACATTCTTCACAAAGTTATCTATAATTTGTTATGATCTGTACAGTTGAATGTCTTTGCATAATCAATAAATCACAGGTAAATAACTTCTGATATTCTCTATTCTCAGCCAATATTAACCCAACTAATTTCTACTGAATCTTGAAGTTATTTTAGTTATTCCTTAAATATTAATCTATATAAAACAGTTCTGGAACACAAGAGTACTTGGCAACAATTTACATTTCAAATACTCTTCAAATAGGACTTGCAAAAAGAAATGACAGTGCTCACTTGAGAATTACATATATTTATGTAATGAATAAATTTTTTCTTAGTATACCTAATTTCATTAACTCATTCTCAAGTGGCTTTACTTTCACACCACAGCCCTTTGATAAAAAGTTATTACAATGTGGCTATAGCATTTCTCATTACTTAAATATTATAGGCCAGATGTTGCAAACTATTTTATTTATATTCTCAACATACTAAGACTAAAAGAAACCAAATTTGTAAATAGAAATTTGGCAAAGCAATTGAGATAGGTTAGACTCATCAGAGCCAAAATAAAAAAAATAAACAATACACACAATTTTTGGAGCCTGGTACTATCTACAGACTAAAATAAAATATTTCTACACTGTTTCCTTGCTAAATAAACTAAAATATAGTGTTTTAAACTAATAGATAAATATTTGAAAAAAATATTTTCTCATTTATTGGATAATGGTTTTATTACAAGATGTATAACTTAAAATATGTGTGTGTATTATTTTAAAAGAAAAACAATAGAACTATTGCTGTAGCCACATTTGTATCCCTCATATCACATTGATTTATCCTTTTGTGAAAATTCTATTTTTTTCCTATAATGTTGAAATTAGCATTAAATTAATATCACCTATAGGGTTTGACTCAACGGCACATAACAACAACAACAACAACATAATAAAAACTACAGTTCCAATTTAGAATTTATTTAGATAGCTAGAAAATTTTTAAAAATACTTAGCCCAAGTAAATCATAAATGGATTCTTAATCTATTTCTCATTTAAGTTATTTCTCTCAGTTCTAAATTTGCAAAATTACAGTAGGAATATCCCTACCCAACTCCTTCAGTGTACATTTATGAAAGAAAGTAGAAGCTAGCATATTATCATGAGTGAAAATCAACAAACCTGTCAATCAAAAACATCAACAAATTGATCAAATAAATAAATTAAAACCAGCCACAAAAAGAAACAAAGCCTTTATAAGAGAATATGAAAACTCTTAATTTTCTGAAAATTGAAAATAGGACACTAAAAAAGGAAAAAAAAATATAAATGCTGTAAAAATATTTCTGTAAAGTGCAGTGATATTGATAATAATTAGGAAATAATACAACATGGGCACCAATAAATCAGTTTCATTGCTGACCATAAGCAACTGTGAAGCTTATAGCTGGTGTATCAGTTGAATTTCAGCTGACATTTCCACCAAAAACAGAGCAAATACATATATCATCCTATATTTAATTCTAATATATGAAAATATTAAATACTAACTTTAATATAACCTAAAACTTCACATAAATAATGTGTGTGGGGGGAGGAACTTTATGAGCTGAAAATTTTAACAGTTTTTAAAGTTATAAACTGAAAATAAGAAAAATTTGCAGTCATAAATATAATCATCACAACCTATTTCACTATATTGATAAATGAAGAAAAGACTGACGTTGCCAAGAATTTCATTTTACTTGGATCCATAATCAACAGCCTTAGAAGCAGCAGTCAAGAAATCAAGATGTAATGCATTGGGATTGCAAAAGACCTCTTTAAAGCGTTTAAGAGCAAAGATGTCACTTAGTCTTCACTAAGGTGTGTTTGACCCAAGCCATGGTTTTCTCAACAGCCTCATATGCTATTGCAAGAGAGCTGGACAATGAATAGGGAAGACCTCAGAAGAACAATGCATTTGAATTGTGGTGTTGGCAAAGAACACTGTACGTACCATAGACTGCCAGAAGAATGAGCAAATCTGTCTTGGTGGACATAAAGCCAGAATGTTCTTTTGAGGTAAGAATGGCTAGACTTCATTTTTCATACTTTAGTCATGTTGTCAGAAGGGACAATTCCTTGAAGAAAGATGTCATGCTGGATAATGTAGAGGGTCAAAGAAAAAGGGCTCAGTTAGATAGACTTATACAGAGGCTGCAATGATGGGCTCAGGCATAGCAATGATTGTGAGAATAGCACAGGACCAGGCAGTGTTCATTCTGTTGTATACAGGGTCACCATGAGTCAGAACCAACTCAATGGCAACTAACACCACCAATAACAACAACAGCATTTTAATATTCATCAGATTTTCAACTCCTATATTTTCTCTAGGAGCTCTGGTAGCATAGTGCCTAAGGCACTTGACTGCTAACCAGAAGGCTGGCGGTTCAAACCCACCAGCCACTCCTAGGAAGGAAGGTTGGGCATTCCTACTTCTGTAGTGATACTGACTCAGAAACCTAAGGAGGGGTCGTTGTGAGTCGGGGCCGACTTGATGGCAAACAACAACAACAACAAATATTCTCTCTGATAGACATCTCATTGCCTGACACAAACCACATGGCTGCCCTTAATTTCAAAGGGAGTGAGGTGCAATATTACCATGTATCTTAAAGACAGAGACCAAGAAATATACAGTGAATAACACTAATGATTCTATACATTTTCTTTTTTCTGGACACCTGAAGAGGGCATTCGAGCATGTGCTCTCCTTCAAACCTGTGTAGTTTTTCTCAGCTAGATTTCTGCATCTGTACTCTTGGACTCTTGATGAGTTGAATTTGTAGTTTCATTGGCAGCATACCACTCTCAAAAACATGGTTAGCTTCATATTCTTTATTTGTATCAATAGCCAATCCTAAACTTATTTTTTCAGATATTTTTCTTGTATTTGATATACGTCTTTCTCTAAACAAAGCCATACATTTTAGGCTTTTATTTAATGTCAAAAACCCATTTGAAGTATTAATTTTAAAACAATTCAAG
>NW_006921961.1:3097112-3098420 GCF_000298275.1 Orycteropus afer afer
TTGAACCGCAGCCTTCTGGTTAGCAGTCAAGTGCTTTTAGCCACTATGCTACCAGCCTCAGAAACCCAAAGAGGGAGGAGTCGCTATGAGTCGGGTCTGACTCTACAGCACATAACCACAACAACAACAAATGAGCTTTGTAAAGAAAATGTTAGATTGCAGGCATTCTTTTTTCTTCTTTTTGAAAGAAGCTTCCTGATTTTGGTTGTTGTTGCCATTGTTATTGATAAGCTAAGCCTAGAAGAGATGTTAAAAGATAAAAAAATCAACATATGAAGGATGGTTTTATTAAGATATGCAGTCATCTAAAAAAAAAAAAAAAAAAAATACAGAATGCCATCCAGGAAAGAGGGAAACCATAGTTTACCATGGTCTTTCATTCTAGGTATGTAACTAAACCTCACAATGCAAGTTGGTGCTTTACCCTACGGTTAAATGTTTTTAGATAAGTGGAAGGTACATTTTTATTAGGAAGAGAGTTTAGATAGCCTTAACAGTTTGATGTCTATATATAGTTAATTTGATACAATCAACTCCCCTTGTACTGATATTAATTAACCTTCATATTATAACTTAATTTGTATGGCATATTTTCCTACACATACAGATTATTCTTTCTAGAGGATTTTGCCTCCTTTACAATTACATGTGATATTTTGGCACAAAATCTTCTGGCACTTGAGTTTATACACTAATCTCTTTTGAGTTAGATGATTTGAGACCACTTTAAAGACACCCTTAGTTTATTCACTAAAACAAATTTCCCAAATTGAGAAGCTAAAAATCTGACTTTAAATGATAAGAACTTAAAAGCTGATGTGTACACAGAGTTTCTCAATTAAAGAGATTCAAAATACTTTTGAGAAAGTAAATTTTGTGTGATTCTCAGAAAAGGGATATTATCCAAGAGTTGTTTATTTCCTTTTTCTCTGGAGAGAACTTCTTATCTTTGGCATGAAGTTATGGATTTTCTCATCATGGACATTATTTTTACTGCTCTGTTTCACTAGTAAAATCTTTCTAGTATGTAGGATATCATATGCCCTCTCTGTTCTTTTTACTTGTAAGTTATTTTAGCAAAAATACTAGAGGTGTAGTTTCTGATTAATTGTTTTTTTTTAATTTTTATTGTGATTTAGGTGAAAGTTTATAGAGCAGATTCATTTTCCATACAGCACTTCCTACATTTTGTTTCATGACATTGACTGAAATTCCCCACACTATAACAGCTCTCTTTCCACTTCCTCCCTTTAGATACCTCTTCCCTGTGGCCTTCTTTTCTATCTATCTATCTATCTATCTATCTAT
>NW_006921961.1:3100500-3101043 GCF_000298275.1 Orycteropus afer afer
TTCCATGAATTTTGGTTTTCTTCATTCTTCTTTGCTCTGGACGAGGAGAGACCCATCATTGCATCTGGATGGCAGCTTGCTAGCTTTTAAGATCCAAGTCACTACTTACCAAAGTAGGAGGTAGAACAATGGTTTGTATAGTATGTTATGCCAGTTGAGCATGTCCCCAGCAACTATGGTCCCAAGCCCACACGTTCAACTACTCGGTCCTTCTGGGTAGCTGGCTGTGACCAAGCAGTGACCACAACCTTACCCCTTGTCAGCTCTACTGTACACCTGGGAATTCTGATAATTCACATAAACTTGTAGGACCATTGTCTGCCAACCCTATATATGTTCTTGGATACACTCCTCATTTCATAGACATACCTAATCATTCAGCCTGTTCACCCATCTATCCACCCATATACCCATGTTAGCCTTCACTGACAGCACAATACTGTATGTACAAAAGGGTTCATATTTGTTGTCTGTACCTTGCATGTACCTCTCTATGTCTTTCTCATCCTCAATGCTGCCATATTGGTCACTCACATTTGGTAC
>NW_006921961.1:3103343-3121309 GCF_000298275.1 Orycteropus afer afer
TTTTTTTTTTTCTGATTGATCCCTTTCCAAAGAACTATTCAGGTGTTTGTCTTCAATCTCATTAATTTTGTCTTCCATTGCATCAATTCTACTCCTTTGCCCTTCCAATGTGTTATCTATTTCTGATAATTTAGTATTAATCTTCTGCATTTCTCTCTGTAGATTTAGAATCACTTCTAATTTTTCATTTATTTTATTATTTTGTTCTTGTATTTTCTTCCAAAATTCCTCCAGGGTATTTTCTGTGTTTTCTTTGGTCTGTCTCTCAATCCTTTGTTGATACCTAAATATAATTCTTTTGAATTCCTTATCGGAGAGTTCCAATGCTGCTCCTTTCTCAGGGATATGCTCTGCATCTGTATCTTGCTCCCTTGTTTCTACCACTTTATCCTGCTTCTTTGTGTGGACTGTGATGGTCTGTTGTCTCCAGGGCATCATGACGTTGTTGTATTTAGATCTCTGTTAACTGTTTGTGAAGATTAGCCAAGGATGATTCAGGCTTTTCTTGGTTGTTTTTTATCATTGGCCCATTGGTGGAGAAGGTGGTAGTGGCTCTTGCTCAGTAAGTGAAGTCATAGGGGGTGTGGGTGTAGTTGTGTCTTATGGGGACTGTTGCTGTCTCCCACTCAATGAGACAAAAATCACAATTGAATAACCATCAAAAAACTGAAAGCACATGGACAGAGAACACACCATGTAATCACACAAGAACAGTAACCCAAAAAAAGAAAAAAGGGAAAAAGAAGAAGAAAAAACAAGAAAACCTGAAATATCTGGGGATAGGGCACTAAGAGGAAAAAGGTGTAGAAGGAAAATAATGAAGAAAAAATGGAAAAAATGCGAAAAGGAAAACAAGGAATGGGGTTAACCATGAGAAAAAAGGGGAAAAAAAGAATTAAATTAAAAAAAAAAAAAAAATCAACCAGGAACAGGGAAAAGAAAAAAGCTGAAAACTAGGACCTGGGAGGGGAAGAATAAGATTAATAGTAAAAAGGACAAAAATATTAATGATAATAGTTGTTTTAAAACAGACAAATACAAGCAAACTAATCACCAGATAAAAGAAAGCCAAAAAAAAAGGAAAAAAAAAAAAATCAGTGGAGGACAGGGCAGGGCACCCAGGCTCTGTCTGAGCACTCAGACTGTGATGGAGTTCCTGTGGGCCCAGAAGGTGGTTAGAAGTGGGGGATGGCCGCACCTCCATTCACCAAATGGGTGTGGGGTATAAGAGTAACAAGAGGAATGTCACACCTTTCAGTCTCACAGGTCCAGAGTGTCCTTGGGGTTGCTGGAAAACCGAACCTCTTCTTAAGCTCCTGGAATTTTGGAGAGCACTGTCTCTTTAAATATCCAAAATAGTCAAGCCACTTTTTAACATTCAAAATGGCAGTGGTCTCCAGACCGGCACAAGTCCACAGTTCAGCCCGCTTTTCTCTTCATCTTCTCCATTTATTCCCTAGCCACCAGAGAAGTCCCCATGCAATCCCTGGCTAGCAGTGCTGATTTTTAGATTAATTCTTAGGTCCTACCACCACTTGGGAATCTCCAAGCTGTCTGTGCTATCAGGATCGCTCAGAATCACTGCCAGACTGCAGCTCTGTCTGTCTCCTTTTTCAGTATTTTCATGCAAATTCTTCTGCTAGTTGGGGTTTAGTCCACTTCTATATCCTTCCCTTCAAGGCTCAGGGGTCCGATGTTATCTTCTGTGTCTGTGTTAATTGGTTTCCCTTTTCTTTGTTGGAGAGGGTCTGTGCAGTCTTTCTGCCTAGTCTGCCATCTTACCGAAACTCCTAATTGGTGTGTTTTTGTATGAATTAAAATATATCTCATTATAGAGAATCTAAAAATATCTCCTTACCTAATAAAAATATATCCATATCCAACTACTTTGTTCCCCCTTCAGCTATTGTGAGAAAATGTTTAAATTTTAAAAGTTCTTTTCCTAAAGAGTTCGTGTACCAGATGTAATGATTGCAGTATTCTAGATATGACATTGTCAACTGGTGTTAAAAGTCTAAAGCAGGATTTTACATGAATAACTTTCCTCTTTAGAGCTGCAGTTTTAAGCACATACATTTTATTGTGTGTGGAAATAATTTTAACAGCAATTAGCCACCTGCCCATCATCTCTGAGCAAGCAAGGTTCACTGAACCTGCAATTAGCCAATTACACAAACAATTATATTACTTGCCATTGTTGACAGAAAAATACATTCAAGCAGATTCCTCTCTACTGAAGGAGTGGTATGCCAATGGCTTGTTTGAAGTCCGGGGTATCGTATACCATTTTCCTTTTTTTTTTTTTACAACGACAATAAAATGATTATCAGTTTTGACATCTATATATATTTCTTTTTTCCCATGATTGCATACATAAAAAACTTCTACAACACTCTTCTCTTTTGTTTTCTTTCAAAAGGAATTTTATTATCAATGTCTTTAAACTCTGTGAAAAAAGAATGCTATTTAGAAGAATATTTCATTGTCACATTTGATTATTAATTATATGATTAAAGTTCTTTGTCCTAAGGGAGCTTAAGAGTGAGATCTATATTTCAGATAAAGGTTTTATTTTTTCTTGTTATTGAGTACATTAGAATTGAAATTAAGTAGTGATACAGCCTTGGCAACCCAAGGAGGGGTCACTATGAGTCGGATTCTACAGCAGTGATGCCAGTGAGTTTGGTTTGATTTGGTCTGGTTTTGTTTGGTTTGGTTTGTTTTACATACGACACATATTTACATTTATTTGGATTGAGGCCAATCTGTTTTAAGCTTAAAGCATTATCCACTGTCCCCCACACATCCAATGCACAGGTATTGAATTTGTGTGCAGTTTCAGCAGGATTACACATTCCTGGAATCTCACCTGCAGACAGCAAGTAAAAGTTCTGTGTTTATTCCACACTAAAACTAAACATTTTCTGAGATTTATAATCTTACTTTCATCAAATGATAATCCCCCTCAATCAAATGCACTTCTCAAATTTTTATTTTAAAATTTACATATACTTTATTATTATTATTTTACTATCTCAGCTCCACCTGTACTGAACAAAATTTAAGGGCTCAGTTTCTTAGTGACTTCAGCATTCTATTAATTTTCATAAGTATTTAAACAATTTAAATATAAGAACTTCTGGTATTATACAAATCTGTTGATATGAGAATAACTAATATGAACAGTCAGAACACATTTATAGCACTCACCTACCTTATTTCTCTGGAGAAAAATTCAAGTTGTAGTAAGTGTATTTAGAACTAAAGCAAATGGCAATGGAAATGATGAGCTGTGGATTTTAATATAATTGTCCCCCGATATTATAGTCTCTAATTTCTAATATCAGGAAGAATAAGTTTTAAACATTCCTCCAAATTTTCACATAAATTATTAACCTGAAAATTAAAATATAGATAATCTGCAATCAACATTATTATATTTTTATATATCATTGTGTTAGAAAACTAACAAAATATCAACTAAAAATATGAAATTCTTTAAGAATTTTTTTGCAATTAGAAAATTAGAAAAAATATTACAATTTTGAATTCTTTATTTTTTCCATTAATATATATAAATCTATGAAACTACCTGTCCAGGTTTGAAGGCAAGATTGTATCTGAAATTCTTTTAGAAGTCAACTCTATAAGTATGAGAACTCCACTTGGCTCAGAGTTGCCAAGCCACATGGACACTTCCAAACCTCTCTGGGAAGCCAAGCTAGATTCTCTACCTTGACACAAATTTTCCTTGACCTAAAGTATGACTGAGGAGCCCTTGTGACAGACAGCTAAGTGCTTAGTTGTAAACAACAAGGTTGGCAGTTCAAACCCACCCAGTTGTTCTGGGGAGAAAGACCTGGTGATCTGGTTCTGTTAAGACAATAGCCTAGTAAACCCTGTGGTACAGTTCAACTCTGTTTTGTGGAGTCAATATAAATTGAAATTTACTCAGTGGCACCTAGCCACAACCATGCATGACCATTTGTAAAGGTCTCATTTTCTTGCAAAGGTGACTGAAGAAAAGAATAACCATTTCCTTTTGAGAAAACTGTACTTTTATTCATGTGGATAAAAACTGTCTCTATAAAAATAATGAAGGTCCAGAATTGGTCACATTGACAAAACACCATACATTGTACATCAGTTTCTGAGACACTATTGAACTGTGCAAAGTCCAGTTGACATTTTTCCTGTCTTTCCTTATTAAGGATCCAAAATGAGTCTTATCACTCATTATATATATAAGCTCCAATAATGCTTGTTTCATTGGTTTGCTAATAAATTAGTATATATATATTTCAAAAAGCTAAATCAAATAACCAGGTTGAATCTTTTATAACTTACTCTTTATTACATCTGAAATTTATTGTTTACAAAAGAAGCTTTGGAAATCTTTTTTAAATGGACTGAAATAATTTAACATATCATACTGATAACTGATAAAATAAGTGTGTTACTCATTACTATTTTTGTCTTTGTTCCAACAGAAACACTTATTTTTTCAAGTTATATTAGGTGCACATTTTAGGAAGAGAAGGATTAGAAGAGTAAAGCAAATTTCAATTGAGATACGGATTTAACCTGATAATAGAGTTTAGCAACCACATTAATAGAGTTTAAACTATTTATTAAGAATAGATAATAAGGTAAAAAATAATCACAATAAAAATTAACAACAACAACAAAAAAGAATTGATGATAAAGTCAAGTTTTTTTCTAGCATCAGTGGCTCATAGCATACAAAAATAAATTGAATTTTACTTGATAGAACATAAAAAAGTAAACTGGAGAGGAACAAACCAAACAAACAAGGGTAGAGGGAAATGTGTACCTAACATGGGTCAATTCACATGCAGTTAAGATGAAAAACTGTAATAACACGTTATTTACTAAATAGAAGATGGATACTTGAAACTAAAGGAGAATGTACCAACCCATTTTTTCTTCTCATTTTAGTGAATTGATCTTGATACTTGTGATCTCTGATATTGATTAAAAAAAACAACTCACTGGCCTCGAGTAGTTCTGACTCATAGGGACCCCTCCTTGGGTTTCAAGGAGGTATCTCTATGGAAATAGATTGCCCAGTCTTCCTTCCAAGGAGTGGCTGGTAGTTCAGACCCACCAGCCTTCTGGTTAGCAGTCAAATGCCTTAGGCACTATGCCACCAGAGCTCCGCTGATACATGCTAGCACATCTTCACTAAGCTGGGAAGTAGAACTCTTAGGAAAAAAAGATCAAATGATTTAATGAGATATTATGTTATCACAAAACATTTATCTTATCAGTCATTATTGCATGGTAATCTTTTTGATATATCTTACATGGAATTTTTTAGTCACTGATCATTGGCATTCTTTTTAATATTACTTTGATTTTAAGTGTATAAACTTATTTCAGAAGCTCTGGTGGCACAGTGCCTAAGGCATTTGACTGCTAACCAGAAGGCTGGTGGTTCAAACCCACCAGCCACTCCTCGGAAGGAAGGTGGGGCAATCTACTTCCGTAGTGATACTGCCTCGGAAACCCAAGGAGGGGTCGCTATGAGTCAGGTCCGACTCAATGGCACATAACAACAACAACAACAAACTAATACACTAAGATATCAGCACCTCATTCTCCACACAGCATATATATTGTTTTTCCGTTCACTGTCACAACACAGCCAGGTAGGAATCGGGTTGATGTTAGCACGTGGGTGGATGTGTGGCAAGTGATTTGTTCTCATTTATAAGCATTCTAGGCAAGGGAACAAAATGTGAGGGTCCATGATAGCTTTAAATTCTGAAAAATAGAAACATTGCACTATATCAGTTTAAATAGTGAGAACACCAAAACATTAAAAAAAAAAAAAAAATCAAGCTAGGTGCCATTAAATCAGTTCCTACTTGTGGCAACCCTTGTGTTTCAGAGAAGAACAAGACCCCATGGGGTTTTCATGGATGTGATATTTTGGAAACCTATCAGTGATCTGTTCTTAAGAGGCACCTCTGGTGGGTTTTAACTGTCAATGTTTTGGTTAATAGATGAGCATTTAACTATTTAAGCCACTCCAATTACCAAAAAAGAAAATAAAAGGTTTTATTTCAGCAGAGAGGAACCACATCAGATGAATGTCTACTAGACACAATAAATTGGGTTAGAAGTGATCCATTTCAGCTTTGGCTTGAAAATATAGCTTTGATAATTAAGCCAAGGTCCACCACACAGACTTTCTGTTTGAAAATACAGGTAAGAATGGATTCCTCCTCCTCAAGGAAAGAAAGAACAGGCTAGTAACAATGATATGGATTATAAAAGAAAAAAAAAAAGCTAAACCTTCCCCCAAATAGAAATATTTAAGCTGAAAAAGTTTGTCAGCTACAAAACAGAAATGTTTTCATATACACTTTCTCAATAATACTAGATCACAGAGGACAATTGAATAGTATTTATACAATTTTTGAAAGGATAATAGAGGGGCTTAGAATGTATGATCAGCCATATTGTTTTGGAATGTCAAAGAAATTTCTGTCTGTCTTCAGGGATTCAGAAACCATTCATTCTTAAAATAAATACATAAAGAGCTACACTGGTTAAAAAAAAAATAAAATAAAATAAACCCGCTGCCATTGAGTCAATTCTGACTCTAGCAAGCCCCATGGTGTTTCCAAGCTTGTAAATCTTTACAGAGGCAGACTGCCTCATCAAGGAAATGGCTCACAGTTCATGCAACTGTAGAGGCTGGCAAGTTCCAAATCCATAGGTCATGTGTGAAGCTGGAGGGATTGAAAAACCCTAGCTCAGCAAGTAATACAACAGGATTTAGTTCATTAATGAAATATCTGTGTTATGTTCTCTCTGTGAGATGTTTTCTTATTTTTAAGCAAAGTAATATGTTTTCCAAGTTAATTTTAGAGAAGTTTCTCCAGACAACTAACATCCACTATCCTATTTGTTCATTGCCAAGTCACTATTACATATTTATATGTTTCACAGAATTTTTTAATAATATTTGCTTTTATTGTAACTCTCTATTTGAGAGGTTGTGGAAGAGTATTTACAACCCCAACGTCCTCTAATCACCAAAGCTAGAGATATATATGGATATAAACTCCAAAATTTGAGCAAATTTGATCTAAACCAAAATAACCAACTCACTGCCATTGAGTCAATTCAAATCACAGCGACCCTTCCTTGGATTCCCGTGGCAGTATCTCTACAGAAGTAGATTACCCAATCTTCCTTCTGAGGAGTGGCTGATGGGTTTGAACCACTAGCCATCTGGTTGGCAGTCAAATGCCGTAGGCACAATGCCACCAGTAGCTTTGATCATACCTTAAAAATTTATTTTGGAGGTTTTTTCCCCCCTTTACTTTTATTATGATGGAAACATATGCAACAAGACTTTTGCCAACATACCAACAACTTCCACATTTATGACTCATATTGATAACATTTTTCATGTTGTGCCACCATTATTACTATCTTTTCCTGAAATATTCCACCATCTATTAGCATAAACTCAATGCCTCCCAAACAAAAACTTCCCCTTTCCTGCTCCCTCCTACCTATGGTAAACACTAATAATCCTTTGTATATCTCCTCGAAAGGAAGATTGGGCAATATACTTTCATAGTGATACTGCCTAGGAAACCCAAGGAAGGATAGCTATGAGTTAGATCCTACTCCACAGCAGTGAGGTCTATATATATGTATGTATGTGTACATACATTGTTTTGATTGTTTGTTTTTGGTTTGTTTGTTCCTATCCAGAAATTTTCCCCCCCTCCCCTCCCATCCCTGGTAACCAACGAAGAAAGTTTCCTTCTATGTAATAAATCTTTCTTTGACTTTTTACAAAAGTGAACTAATAAAAATTTGTCCTGTGATTGACTTATTTCACCCAGCATACTCCTCAGAAGGAAGATGGGGCAATCTACTTCTGTAGTGATACTGGCTCGGAAACCCAAGGAGGGGTCGCTATGAGTTGGGTCTGACTCCACGGCACTTAACAATAATGACAACAACAACAATGTCCTTCAAATTCATCCATGTTATGCAGTGTTTTGCAGATTTTACATTATTCTTTAGAGTCGCATAATATTCCATTGTGTGTATGCATTTATCCATTCCTTGATTGATGGGCACTTAGGTTGTTTCCATCTCTTAGCTATTGTGAATAGTGCTGCAGTGAACGTGGATGTGCATGTGTGTATTCATGTTCTGCCTCTCACTCTTTTAGGATATATGCCTAGGAAAGAGATTGTTGAATCAAATGGTATTTTTCCAGCTTTTTAAGGAATCACCATACCAATTCCCACAGTGGTTGTGTCATTTTATAGTCCCACCAGCAGTGTATGGGAGTCCCAATCTCTCCACATCCTCACTAGATTTTGTTATTTTCTGTCCTGTTGAACTTTGCTATCAATGCCGATGAGATACTATTTCTTGGTTGTTTTGATTTGCATCTCTAATGGCTAATGGGAAGTAAGATAGGGCAATCTAGTTCCATATAGATTTACTGCCTCAGAAACCCAATGGAGGTTACTTTGAATCAGAATTGACTAGATGGAAGTAGGTTTTTTTTGGTTATGTAATGGCTACAGATTTTGAACATTTTCTCATGTGTTTGTTGGCTGCCTGAATATCTTCTTTGGTAAAGTGTCTGTTCATGTTTTCTGACCATTTTTTAATTGGATTGTTTCTCTATGATGTTTAGGTGCTGGAATTTTGTATACATTTTATAAATAAATCCTTTGTCCTATATGCCAGTACTGAATATTTTATCCTATTCTGTAGGTTCTCTTTTTACTCTTTTGGGGAAGTCTTTTGATACACATAGAATTTAATTTTAGAAGGTCCTAATCATCTAGTTTATCTTCTGCTCTTTGTGCATCTTGGGTTATGCTTGATAGTCCATTTATGCCCTAACTCAGGGCCCCTATGTTTGCCTCTATTTTTAATTTGACATACTTTTTGGTTTTAGATTGCACATTTAAGTCTTTGATCCATCTGGAGTTCCTTTTTGAATATGGTGTGAGGTATGGATTTTGTTTCATTTTTCTACAAATGGATATCCAGTTTTGCCAGAACCATTTGTGAAATAGACTTTCTCTTTCCCCATTGAATGGTTTTTGGGTCTTTGTCAAAGATCAAATGACCATAGATCGATGGCTCTGTTTCTGGGGTCTCATTTCTGTTCCACTGGTCCATGTGCTGTCATTGTACCAAAATCAGGCTGTTTTGACATTTGTGACTATATAGGAGGTTCTGAGATATGGATGTGTGAGACCCCTTACTTTGTTCTTCTTCTTCAGTTGTGCTTTGCTTATTCAAGGTCCATTTTGAAGTAATTTTTTAATGTAGTGTGTGCCAAATGGAACAACAATGTTTTTATGGATAAATTGGCATATTAATTCTCCTCAAAATCTCCCTGTTTGAAATCCTCTTTGTAGTAATATTTGCTCATACTTATCTAGTTGACGTTGCATTTTAAATTATATTCTTCTATGACTTAGGGTTTTGTATTAAAAATTAAGTGCAAATATTCTCCCAAGTATTTAAATCCATGCTATGAGTATTTCATGTCTTGATAGCATATTACTGAACAAAATCAGTGCTCTCTCAATTGCTGGCTGAAATCCTGTTCTTCGATAATGAGCATTTCTATTAAATGTTAGTAGAGAGCCAACTGTGAAGTACATTGAATGAGTTAGGGATAGTAGTCACTAACGTTGGTGCCACCAAACATCCAGAAAACAATTAGAACACATTGCAATTGTGACTTTTACCAAAATGGCAATACTATAGCATTCTTCATTGGTGCATTTCTTGCAGAGATCATGGTTCTGCCACACTGCAGCCTGCTTTGGTTCTCCAGTGCTGCTCTAACAGAAAACACAACAAATGAGTGGCTGGAACAAATAGGGGTTTATTCACTCACAGTTTAGGAGACTAGAAGTCTCAGTTCAAAGTGCCATTTCCAGGGTCTGGGTGAAGGCCCCTCAACCTTGGGCTTCAGTTCTGCCTCTTGCTCTGGCTCACTGAAGCCTTACCTCAGGCAGCTGCTGGCTGCTGAGGCTGGTAAACCCAAGGTTGACAAGTAAAAAGGCACAGTGTCAAGATTATCAAACAACATGGCAGGTCACTGGTTCAAGTCCAGAAAAAATCCTCAGATCAGCAGGGCATGGCTGGCTGCTTGCTATATGCAAGGTCCAAGAGTCCCAAAAAGCTACAGAGACCTTTCTCAAGGCTTCTCCTTATATACTGGAAGCAGACCACATCCCTAAGGCAGCTGCTCAGCTCCTCCAGTACATTCCACCACAGAGTTGACTGATTACCAATCTCACCTTGGGGAATAACTACATCCATCTGCCCAGCCACTCAAAACCAGGCCTAGCCAAGTTGGCACATAACCTCAACTACCACATAGATGTTCAGTAGATAATTCTTATGCTGTTACCTACATAGCTAGGAATCACTGGAAAATAATTTTTCAGAGACAGAGGAAGAAAAAAAGTAACCTAGGAATGGGTGAAAGCAATTTCTGTATACTCCTTAGTTTACCATTTTTTTTTTTGTGATCGGATATATTGAACGTAAACTTTGGAAAATTGATATTTTTATGAATATTACCTTATAGCCTTATAGTACTTTGCTTTAGTACACACTATTAAAATTCACCTCAGTTAAGATTGTATTCAGAAGAAACTTTAAACATAGTTTCATTTCATAATCACATTGTTAAACAGTATTATTTTGGGTAAATTTTTGTGACAGATTTATTAATAATGTGAATATCAGCAAATACAATTTCAGTCACAGAAATAGTCACTCTGAATGAGAAGTTAGTACAAGAAAAGGAATCCATACAATATTTTCTTTTGCTTTCTATAATTGAATTTTTTTTCCAGTATTCTTATTTTACACATCATCACTCTAATGTTTCTTGTGAGAGAAGTTAAGAAATTTCCAGGTTGGATGAGGTTATGAAATACAAGCTTGTTGAAAATAAAGATGAAGGCTTGAATCAAAACTTTATTTTTCTAATAAGCAAATCTAAATTTTTACCTGAACTGTTTTATATCTGGAACAAGTAAGGCATTGTTGTTTAAGATTAGGGGAGGAAAACTATTATTAACACAGACATGTTTCATATTTATCCCTTTTTATTACAGTATTCAAACCAAAATCCACACTCACTGCTGCCGAGTTGGATCTGACTCATAGCGACCCCTCCTTGGGTTTCCCAGGCAGTATTACTATGGAAGTAGATTGCCCAACCTTCCTTCTGAGGAGTGGCTGGTGGGTTTGAATCACCAGCTTATAGTATTAAGGCTGTAATTATTTGAAGGTCAAATAGGTCAGATTTGTCAAACTGGCTGTTGTAAAGGTAAGTCAAAGGAGCCTAAGTAGATAAACAGGTTTATGACACCTGTTTCAATTTCTATTTCTGGGGGGGGGGGGGGAATCAATTAAAAATTATAATTATAACTAATTAATAAGAATATGTCAATTCTTATCGATTAGGCAGGGATGGTTAGATGTCTGCTCATATTTATTTATCCAGTTGGTATACTAGTCAGCTGAATCTCACAAACAGCTTTTGTTATTCTGATAATTATACAATTTTCAGTGTTTTTATTTGTAGTCACAAGTTGTTTATTAGAAGACAATTGAAGAAGTTGAGCACTAGACTGAAGAAGAAACAGATTAGACTTCTTTTGATTAAGATTTTTTTAATTGTTACTGTAGTAACATTATTGCTATAAGAACTAAAATAAATCAGACTTCTGGCTATGAAGGAGTTAGTGGCACAGAATTGGATGTTCTGCCTTAACGATCGAGAGTGCTAGATAAATATATATGAAACAAATGTTTTAATGAATTTTATTGAAATATAATTTCTGTACAGTGAAATAGGCCCTAGTGGATGGCCTCAGGCCTAAGGCAATCACCTGCCACAACCAAGGCTGGCGGTTCATACCCACCAGCCACTACCCACCAGGTAGCCAGGCCATCTCTTTCAATTTTGGGTGCTCTGATAGCATAGTGCCTAAGGCACTTGACCACTAACCAGAAGGCTGGTGGTTTAAACTCAGCAGTCACGCCTCAGAAGGAAGGTTGGGCAATCTACTTCCATAGTGATTCTGCCTCAGAAACCCAAGGAGGGGTGGCTATGAGTCAGGTCCGATTCAAGGGCAAATAACAACAAACAAACAACAGCAAACAGTGAAATACACAAAACTATAGTGACATGGGTCAATGCATTCTTTTTTTTTTTTTTTTTGCAGTGTTCCCTCCCACCCCTGGCAACCAACAAAGAAAGTTTCCTTCCATATAAAAACTTTCCTTGACCCTTCACAACAATGAACTAATACT
Organism: Orycteropus afer afer; assembly: GCF_000298275.1. NCBI lineage: Eukaryota > Metazoa > Chordata > Mammalia > Tubulidentata > Orycteropodidae > Orycteropus > Orycteropus afer. The sequence goes on from NW_006921961.1 coordinate 3,115,710, forward strand.
ATATTTGTCCTTCTGTGATTGACTTATTTCACTCAGCATTATGTTCTCCAAGTTTATCCATGTATGTGGTGTTTGGCTGACTCTACATTATTCTTTACTATTGCATAACATTCCATTGTGTGTATGTACCATAGTTTGGCTACCTATTCTTCTGTTGATGGGCACGTAGGTTGTTTCCATATTTTTGCTATTGTAAATACTGCTGTGATGAACATGGGTCTGTGTATATCTGTTCTTTTCCTGGCTCTCACTTCTCTAGGATATATACCTAGTAATGGGATTGCTGAGTCAGATGGTATGTCCAATTCCAGCTTTCTAAGGAGTCCCCACACTGCTTTCCACAGTGGTCATATTACTTCACAGTCCCACCAGCAGTGTATGAGAGTCCCAATCTCTCCATATCCTCACCAGCATTTGTTATTTTCTGTCTTGTTGAACTTTGCTATCAGTGCTGGGGTGAGATGGTATCTCATTGTTTTGATTTGCTTCTCTCTGATGGCCAATGATTGTGAGCATTTCTTCATATATTTGCTGGTCTCCTGAATATCCTCCTTGGTGAAGTGTCTATTCATGTCTCTGTCCATTTTTCAATTGGATTTTTAATCCCTCTGCTGTTGAGGTGTTGGAGTTTTCTATAAATCTTGGAGATAAGGCCTTTGCCAGATATGTAATCATCAAAAAGTATGAATTTGTTGCTGTCATTTTGTTATGTGCATTTTCATGGTGTTGATTTCTTTGTTCCATATAATTTTCTGTGCTGAGCTCATTTTGCTTATGAATCGTGTTATCACTTTCTTCATTGCTATTGTTTTAGTGTTTGCTAAATATTTGTGCTGGTCCTCTTTTTCATTTTGATGTGAAGGTTTATCATTTTTCTTTGAGATTATCCTGTGATTTATAGTTTTCTTCCCTAGTTTAGAACAGTAGGTTCTATATTATAGTTGTCTTGACTTCCCTACCATCTATAAGTTCTGTAACTACACAGTTTTTCCCTTCTTTTTGTTTGTAGTTGTCCTCATTTGTCAATTGATGTCTCTGGTTCCCTGTTTACAATCTTGGAGACTTATTTACTTTGGATACTTCAATAACAGAGTTGGTTTCTGGGTTATGTCATCATATGTGTTAATGGTCAGTTATTGTTTGCTATTGTTGGTTCTCTGTCCAAATGGCTTCTTTTGGCATCTCTTGTAAGGTTGGTCTATTTTTAACATTTCCCCTTAATTTCAGTTTATCTGGAAATGTCCTAATTTCACCATCATATTTGAGGGAACATTTTGTTGGGTACATAATTCATGGTTGGAAAATTTTCTTTCAGGGCTTTATATATGCCATCCCATTGTCTTCTCGCCTGTGTGATTTCTGCCAAAAAACACAAGCTAAGTCTTATGGGTTGCCCCTTGTAAGTAACTTATTGTTCTTCCTGTGCTGCTTTCAGGGTTCTTTCTTTGTCTTTGGTTTTGATGAGTTTGATGATGATGTGTCTTGGTGATTTTCTTTTGGGGTCTATCCTGTTTGGGGTTCACTGGACTTCTTGAATGGATATATTTTCCTCTTTCATCATACCAGGAATATTCTCTTCCAACAGATGTTCGACAATTTTTTCTCTGGTTTTGTTTGTCTCTTCCTGTTCTGGAATTCCAGTGACATGTAGGTTATTCTTTTTGATGGTATCCAACATGAACCTTAGGCTTTCTTCATTTTGTTTTGATCTTTTTTTTTGATTGATCACTTTCTAAAGAAGGATTGAAGTATTTTCCTTCAATCTCACCAATTCTGTATTCCATTGATCCAGTTCTATTCCTTTGCCCTTTCAATGTCTTATTTATTTCTGAAAAGTTAGTATTAATTTTCTGGATTTCTGTCTGTAGATTTAGTATCATTTCTAATTTTTCATTTATTTTGTCATTTTGTTCTTTTATTGTCTTTCAAAATTGTTCTAGAGTTTTCTCTGTGTTTTTCTCAATTTTGTCAGTGTTTTTCTTCATCTGCCTCTCAATTCATTGCAGGTTCCCCTAAATATAATTCTTTTGAATTCCTTTTCAGAGAATTCTAATGCTGCTTCTTCCTCAGGGATGTGTTTTGGGTCTGTGTCCTGGTCCCTTGTATCTCCTGCTTTATATTGCTTCTTTGTGTGGACTGTGATGCTCTGTTGTCTCTGAGACACTATGAAGTTTTTGTGTTTATATTTAATTAGTGATTGTATGTTGGAGTGACTTGCCCATGAGTTTTGTTTTCTTTGTGTGTATGTTATCTACATAAACAGGGTACTGTTCTGTGCTCTTCTACTTGATAGTTGGCAGCACTTGTACATTCACCATCTGACTCGTTTTCTGTTGTCAGCCTCCTGTATGTCTCTGCCATCCTTGGCAAATGGGGCCTATTCTTATGTCCCTGGAATTTGGATGAGAATGCTGTCACTTTAAAACCCAAAATGGCCACCATTTGTAAACAATCAAAATGGCTGGACACTCAGTCACTTTAAATATCCAAAATCGCCACCATTTGTAAACATTCAAAATGGCTGGACACTTGGTCACTTTAAATATCCAAAATGGCCACCATTTGTAAACAATCAAAATGGCTGCATGTTCGGTCACTTTAAATATCCAAAATGGCCACTGATTGTAAATAATCAAAATGGCTGCACCCTCTGGACAGCTGAAAGTCCACAGCTCAGGTTGTCTCACTCCTTGCTGTTTCCCTTCCTAATCATAGAGCACCAGCACAGTCATCCCTGCAGCCCTTGGTGACCAGGGCCGATCTTTAAGTTGATTCTCAGGTCCCAATACCACTTAGAAATCTTCAGGCTGTTGGTCCTGTTAGAGTAGTGGATAGTCCACTGCTCCGACTGTTTCCATACTCATTGTTTTCATTTAAGTTTTTTCACTAGTTGGTGCCTAATCTACTTCTGTATACTTCCTTTCAAAGCTCAGGGCTCCAGGACTATCTTCTATATCTCTGCCAATTGGTTACTCTTTTCTTTGTTGAAGAGGGTCTGTGTAGCTTGTCTACCTATTCCTCCATCATACCAGAAGTCTCCTGGCAATCTAATTCTGAAAAGCTAGCCATTGAAACTCCTATGGAGCACAATTCTACTCTTACACACTATGGTGTTGTCCTGAGTTGGGTCAACTTCTGGTCTGGACATACCAGGCCCCTTATGTTGGGAAGTTGAACTTGCCTCAAGGATGCAGTCCCACCTGTGTGAGTGAAACAATTGGTTTTAATAATTGGACTGTATGTACTGCAGACATATGGTCCTTGAGAAAAGGAAAACAAATTAAGAAAGCCTTGTAATCATTCTGACTTTTGTCCTGATTGAAAATTTTGGACCATGGAAGAGAGATGGGAACCAAATGAAGAATGGATGTCCTTCTCCATTAAGAGGACAAAAAACTATATGGTTGAAATTTTTAAGGTAGAGTACTAGGAGCTCTGATAGCATAGTGCCTAAGCCACTTGATTGCTAACCAGAAGGAAGGAAGGCTAGGCAATCTACTCCCATAGTGATACTGCCTCGAAAACCCAAGGAGGGGTCACTATGGGTCAGGTCTGACTCCATGGCACATAACAACAACTAGAGATAAGGAAGCTACCAGAAAAAAAAAAGCTCCACAGAAACCTGTTTTCCATGGGTGATCCTGCTGCTATGTGAAATATGAGGGGCATAGCCTCCATCCTCATAGCAACACTCAAGCCACCACAGTATGACAAACTGGCAGATGTGTGACTGAAAGGGAAAAATACCAAAAAGATGGTCACTTGTGTTTTATTGACTATGTGAAAGCATTTGACAGATTGTGTGGATCATAACAAATTATGGATAACATTGAGAAGAATGGAAACTCCAGAACACTTAATTGTGTTCATGAGGAACCTGTACATAGAACAGGAGGTTATTGTTTGAAAAGAAAAAGGAAATACTGCATAGTTTAAAATCAGGAAGGGAGTATGTCAGTGTTGTTTCCTTTCACCATACTTATTTAATCTGTATGCTGAGCAAATAATGTGAGAAGCTAGATTATATGAAGAATGTGGCATCAGGATTAGAGGAAGACTCATTAATAACTTTTGATATGCAGATGACACAACTTTGCTTGCTGAAAGTGAAGATGCCTTCAAGTGCTTACTGGTGAAGATTAAAGATTTCATCTCAACATACAGAAAATGAAATTCCTCACACCTGGACCAATAAGCAGCATCATGATAAATGGAGAAAATATTGAAGTTGTCAAAAATTTCATATTACTTGGATCCATGATCAACACCAATGGAAGCAACAGTCAAGAAATCAGCAGGGCAAATCTGCTGCAAAAGACTTCTTTAAAGTGCTGAAGAGCAAAGATATCTCTTTGAAGACTAAGGTGTGCCTAACCCAAGCCATGGTATTTTTAATCACCTCACATGCATGTGAGAGCTGGACAATGAATAAGGAAGATTGAAGAAGAGTTGATGCTTTGAGTTGTGGTGTTGGCAAAGAACAATGAAAGTACCATGGATTGTTAGAAGAACTAACAAATCTGTCCTGGAAGAAGTGCAGCCAGAATGCTCTTTGGAAGCCAGAATGGCTAGACTTTTTCTCACCTATATTGGATATGTTGTCAGAATGGACAATTCCCTGGAAAAGGATATTATGCTTGGTAAAGTGGAGGGTCAATGAAAAATGAGATGAATTGACACAGTGGCTGCCATTATGGTCTCAGTTGTAGCAAGGATTGTGAGGCTGGTGCAGGACCAAGCAGTACTTCACTCTCTTGTACATAGGGTTGTTATGAATTGGAACCCTTTCAATGGCATTGAACAACAACAACAATTCTTCTCTGGTTGTATATTTAGCAATTGTAGTGTGTGTGTGTCAGAGTAGAACTGTGCTTTGGAGGGTTTTTAATGACTGATTTCTCAGAAGTAGATCACCAAGCCTTTCTTCTGAGCCTTCTCTGAGGTGACTCAATCCTCCAACTGTTTGGTTAGTAGCCAAGCACTACAGTTTGCCCCACTCAGGTGTGGCTGCATATCTAGTCTCTCAAATGATGGCAGTGTCAACATCATTATAGTCATCTATTTCTTCTACTTATGTTCAGTTTGAATTTCACTTTCATTCTTATTGCTTTATATTTCCTTACTGGCGTATTACCTATTTTGCTTGTTACTTTAGTCAAATTTCACCTGAGTTTATCACTGGGAGACTGGTAAGGGAACACAGCTAAAATGCCTTGATTTAGGTGTGTGAACCAAACAGCGGTGGCCAATCACCAACAGACTGAAAACAGTGATATGATTGGTCACTGGTAAGCATCTGCTATTTAGATAGTGATTTGTATTTTATCCAATATCTCACAATTAATATGCAGTGGCAACTAAAATTTTAACGATGTTCTTGGAGACTATAGTTATTAAACTAAGCCATGGTAATTAAAATGCATGCATATCACAACTATGTAAGTCAATGTCTGCCTGTTTCTTTGAATTCTTAGCAAGATATATCTTCAATACTAAAAGAATAGCAAAAAAAAAAAAAAAAATTAAACTTCACTTGGTAGTTTTATTTTTGAAGTAATTTTGGCATTGACCTTTCACATCTATCATATATGTGTGTGTGT
>NW_006921961.1:3121409-3205328 GCF_000298275.1 Orycteropus afer afer
TATATATATATATATATATATATGACAGATGCATATATTTTTGTTGTTGTTGTTGTTAGGTGCCATTGAGTCAGCTCCAATTCACAGTGACCCTATGTCCGACAGAACAAAACACTGTCGGTGCTCTGCCAGCCTCACAGTCCTTGCTATACCTGAGCCCATCATGGTAGCCATGTGTCAATCCATCTCATTGAGGGTCTTCTCCTTCTTTGCTGACCCTCCTCTTCATCAAGCATGATATCTTTCTGCAGGGAATGGTCTCTTCTAAGAACATGTCCAAAGTAGGTCAGACAAAGTCTGGTCATTCTCACTTCCAAGGAGCATTCCAACTGCACTTCTTACAGGACAGATTTGTTCTTCCTTTTGGCAGTCCATGGTACTTTCAGTATTCTTCACCAACACCACAACCCAAAAGCATCACCTCTTCTTTAGTCTTCCTTGTTCATTGTCCAGCTCTCACATGCATATGAGGATATTGAAAATACCATGGCTTGGGTTAAATGTACCTTATTCCTCAAAGAGACATCTTTGCTCTTCAACACTTTAAAGAGGTCTTTTGTAGCAGACTTGCCTGGTGCAATAAGACCTGTGATGTCTTAACTGCTGTTCCCATTGGTGTTGATTGTGGAATCAAGTAATATGAAATATTTGACAACATATATATATATCATGTATATGTATGTATACATGCATACATATTTTCTTGGATCCAAAATCAATACTCATGAAAATAGTCAAGAAATCAAATGATGTATTGCATTAATCAGATCTGCCACACACACACACACAAAAAAAAAAACCTCTTCAAATGTTTTAAGACAGAAGATGTCACTTTGAAGACAAAAATGTGTCTAACACAACCTATGGTATTTTCAATAGCTTCATATATATACATATGAGGGCTGGATAATGAGTAAGGAAGACTGAAGAATTGAAGCTTTTGAATTTTGTCCTGTTGACAAGGAATATTGAAGGTACCAGGAACTTCTAGAAGAATGAACAAATCTGTATTGGAGGAAGTACACCCAGTATATTCTTTAGAAGTGAGAATGGTCAGACTTTGTCTATCATGTTTTCTCCATGTTGTCAGAGGGACCAGTCCTTGGGGGAGGACATCATGCTGGGTGAAGTAGGGGGTCAACAAAAAGGGCAAGATCCTCAGTGAGGTAGATTAACACAGTGGTTGAAATGATGGATGTTGTGGTTACCTAGTGCCACTCTGACAAGAATATATCACAAACAGGAAGGCTTGAACAAACAGGAGTTTATTCTCTTACAGTTTGGAGGCCTTAAGTCTGAGTTCAAAATTCCAGGCTCTAGGGGCTGGGTGAAGCCCCTCAACCTTGGGCTTCAGCTCTGCCTCCTGCTCCCAGCCCATTGAAACCAGAGGTTTTTCTTCATTCAGACAGCTACTGGCTTCTGAGACTGACAAGCCCAAACTTGATAAATAAAAAGGCACAGTCCCAATGTTAACAAAGCACATGACAGGCAATTAATTCAAGTCCATTGAAAGTCCCAGGATGACTCAGCTACATACAGGGCTCAAGCATGCCATAAGCTGGAGATCATTCCCCAAGACTTCTCCTTATATATAAGAAGCAGACCACATCCCTAAAGCAGCTCCTCAGCTCCTCACAGTAGATTCCACCATGGAGTTGATTGCCAGTATCATCATGGGGAATACTACATCCAGCTACCCAGCCACTCAACCAGGACCAGCCAAGTTGACAGACAAACTTAACTACCCCAATGGGTAAAAGCATAGTAAGGATTGTGAGGATGTTGCAGGACTGGACAGTGTTTTGTTTTGTTGTACATAGTGTCACTATGAGTCTGATCCCCCCTGAAAGCACTGAACAACAACTACATGTGTGTGTGTGTGTGTGTGTATACACATACACATGTGGAACCCTTGTGGCTCAATGTTTAAGTGGTCAGTGGCTAATTGAAAGGTTGGTGGCTTAAACCCACCATTCACTCTGTAGGAGAAAGATGTGGCAATATGTTTCTGTAAAAGATTACAGCCTTGGAAACCCTATGGGACATTTCTATTCTGTCCTATAGGGTCTCTGTGAGTTGGAATTGACTTGATGGCAATGGAATATATATATATATATATATATATATATATATATATATATATATAAAAATAAACAGAGAGAGAGAGAAGGATGGATGGATGGATGGATGGGTGGAAGATGGATGGTAGATAGATAACTAAAGTAAATGAGTATATATATTATTAGAAATACTATACTCAGTATAAGAGAAAAGAGATATATTTATATAAACACATGAAAAATCAAATAATTTAAGAATAAATTTACTAATATAAATGATTCATACTATTTTGGAAATATAAAAGATCTAAATATTGCTATTGAAAAGATCTAAAAGCAATGACAACTCAAAACCAAGTACTACTTTTCAATAAAAAGACCAAATATCTTTGAAAAGCTGCTAGTGGTAGGTTGAAGGTAGGGGAAATGTAAGGCAAGCCTGTAACTCCTTCTTCCAAAAATCAAGAGAAGACTTGCAGACTATTGGAGGCATATCGTTGTTGTTGTTGTTATGTACTGTCAAGTAGGACCCAACTCATAGTGACCCCTCCTTGGGTATCCAAGGCAGTATCACTATGGAAATAGATTTCCCACCCTTCCTTCTGAGGAGTGGCTGGTGGGTTTGAACCACCAGCCTTCTGGTTAGTAGTCAAGCGCCTTGGGCACTATGCTACCAGAGCTCCCATTGGAAGGGAGAAAAAACAGCTTTAAAAGGGAACCAGCTAGATGCAGGCAAATAGCATTCCTTTATGTAAAAGCCATAAGGTCAAAATCTTTGGATAAACAGTGTTTTCAGAAAGTGGAAAAGTATCACTTCCTTGTTTATTTATTACCTGTAAAAAGAAAGCTGTACTTTACAAAGCAGAAACGACAGTCTTAACTAAGTGATCAAACTTAGCATCACAAATACTGGGAAATGTTAGTTTCTTGAGAATTTTGTAATAATTATCACAAATAAGGTAGGTTAAAACAACAGAAATGTATTTCTTACAGTTCTGGAGATGAGAAATCTGAATTCAGGGTGCTAGCAGGGCCATGTTTTCCCTGAAGGCTCTAGGAGAAAGTTATGTTCTTTTGTAGTAGTCATTGAGAATTATAACACTGTGTATTCTGGGTAGAGAAGAAATCAATTGTAAATCCCAAAATGAAGCAAGTATCCAATACTGGATTGTTCCAACTGGTAAAATTCTGATGTGTCTGTTTATCTTCTTAGTAACTTTAAACATACAGTGTGAAGGTCTGTTGATTGTATTGATCATAGAGCATCCTGTGGAGTTTTGTGTTACTCTCCACCAAATAATAGGCTCACCTTGAAAATGTAAAGGTCAAGACACGGTAAAGGTTAAAACTTCTTGATTGACAAGCTTTTATTTCTTTCATGAGATTAAGTTTCCCCTAAGTCGTTGTCACTGATTTTCTTCTACCAAAAGTTATAAACCTTGTCCAAAAACAATATAGCAATTGAATGAAGATAAGGAATGGAAATAAATCAAACCAAACCAAAAGAGAATTGCTAAGGCAATCATACTTCTTTTGATGTAATATTGCATCTTACATTTATCCTAAGGGTTTTCCCCACAAGACATTCATATTTTCTGACATCCAAACTACAATTATTAGAATGGCTTATGAACAATTACATCAAATTCTGCACACACACACACACACACATGCACACATACAAAATCACACAATCCTGTAAACATTAATCATGTCACTTTTCTTCTCAGAAAAGTTCTAGAATATGATTGTGAGGTAATTTTAGACATCCTTTAAAAAATCCAAAAGGGTTTGCATCAGATATATATTAGGAAACTTAGCTGGATATCTCTTTTATTTGTGTCCTGAAGCTCAAACAAAATTAAAGTCTAAACAAAGATCAACACCAAAACCAAAGACAGAACCTGATGTCAATCACTGATCTAAATACAGTTTGTTATTGTTTTTTATGTTTTCATTTTGAAGCTTTAGCAAAAATGGTTACCATTCTAATTGTACTCTACACAGAACACATTCATGTGTCTGTGTGTCTCTGTTCAGAACAGGCAGGAATGTGACTAGCTTCCAAAATGAATTATACATTTATATTAGCTTGATAGTTATCATTATGGTAAACTAATGTTAATAATATTACAGAAGTAGGAAAGGTGAGAAGCCCCATATCACATTCCAAAGGAGCTAATTTAAGTAGTTACTTTAAAGATGCATAAATACTTAAATATTTGAAAAGTCTGAAATTCAGTAACTCAGTGTGTACCTCTTGAAATGGACTGTGAAATTGAAATAAATTAATCTGGACTTTAGCCAAAGTAATTGACCTTCACACAAAGGCAGCTAAAGGATTATAGATTGAAAACAAAATTGAAAAAATTCAAACATTTTCTTTTATTTCCTATACTCTTATGCATGCAATTTGGCATAGTAGTCTGTTTTGATTCTCTCCAAATTTGAAAATGCTGTTTTGCTTTCAAAGATTTATCTCAAGTGTAAAATATGTTTACTTTAATGTAGCAACAGCATCAACAAAACTTGTTGACTATAAAGTTATGCCACACAGCATAGTATTAAAATTAATTCATTACTTTACATGAGCCATCCTCATTGATCTTAGGTGGTATATATGTATTTTTTATTTATTCCTTCATTCATTCATTGAATGGGCTTTTCAAAGCAGCCAGTGTAGGTATCTATTTAATCAAAATTTCAAGTTTGAATTTAATTAAATCTGAACAAGAAGTTATATTTCAGAAATATTGGAAGGTGGTATGGTGATTTTGATATATGAATTTCTTCATTAAATTATGAATAAGTTACTTCTCTAAACACTTGAGAAACTGGAAGATTTCAGATTTCCAGATGATGAGTTGAACCCATGTATTTAACTCTATTCTTAACCAGAAGCCCAAAAATCTGAAAATTATAAACAGAAGGGAAAATAATACAGGCACTTTAACAGGATAATTTTTAAGTTAGAAGAAAGGACAACTCTTAATCTTGGAACAGCTGTCTGAGGCAAGGCAGCCTAATGAATTATTTTAAAAAAACAGAGTATTTACTTCATAAGCTAGGAAAACTGTCTTGTTCAGCTCAGACTATGGCAAAAATTCATACATATCAGTATATCTATGTATATTCATATAAATATAAGAAAAAAGGGCTCTAAACTAAGATATCAGGAGCTCTGGTAGCATAGTGCCTAAAGCACTTGACTGTTCACCAGAAGGCTGGCAGTTCAAACCCACGAGCCACTCCTCGGAAGGAAGGTTGGGCAATCTACTTCTGTAGTGATACTGCCTCAGAAACCCAAAGAGGGGTCGCTATGAGTCGGGTCCGACTCGACGGCACATAACAACAACAACAACAAACTAAGATATCAGAGTAAATAAAATAAATAAATAAATAAAAATGCCCTAGTCTGAAATACAATTAATTCAAAATATTGAATGCAACTTTCAATATTCTAAATAGAGTTCTCTGCATGAATTAAGAAGAAATTGCTTTGAAAAAATAGAAAAAAAGATAAGAAAATAAGTGTTGAGCTAAAGAAAAAAATATTGGAAATTAAAAACACAACAAAAAATTTATATACATACAATAAAAATTACATCCACCATTCCCTTCACCACACACAATTACATATAGTTTCACACTTAGAAACATTAAATTACAGTTGAGACATTACCTAAAAGTGATTAGTAAATTATATTTTCTACTCTTCAAGTGTTCCAGGAAGGAAAAGAAAAAAAGAAAAGAGAAATTTCAAGGAAAATGATGTTACACAAAATAGTACCAGAAAATCCTATGTGAAATAGAATTTAGAGATTCAAATAGTGACCTGGGTAATCACTAGTAGAATAAAATAAAACTTGCCTGTGCTTAAATGAAGCAAGGATCTACATAGTGAAATGTATTACTAAAACTGGAAATATAAATACTGATACACAGGTGTTTTTGTTAGGGGCCCTCCAGTTGGTTTCAATTCATAATGATCCTATGCATTGCCTGGTCCTGTGCCATCCTCACAATAATTGCTGTGTTTGAGCCGATTATTGAAGCCAATGTATCAGTTCACCTCACTAAAGGTCTTCCTCTTTTTAACTACCTCCCCTTCTCCAGGGACTGGTCCTTCTGATAATGTGTCCAAAAACGAAGTATGGGAGATAAAGTCTCTCCAGCCTCCCTTGTAAGGAGCATCCAGACTATACATTTTCCAAGACAGATTTGTTGGTTCTTATGTGCCAAATGGGTAGGGAGGCTGCATCTTCCTACCTCCTCTAACCTCATAAGAGGAAAACAGAATCACCATCAATAGCCCAAAGCCTATTCCTGTGAAGCCAGACATGCTGCTTCCCTCCCACCCTTTCATCAACCCTGACGCCAACTGTTCCTCCCTCAGCACGCACCACCTCTCTGCTAGGTTCGATAATTTGCTTCAGTGGTCACACAGAACTCACAGATTATGATTAGGGAAACACCAGGCTACAATTCACATTCGGGAACAACACTCAGTCTCTACCAGCCCACCATCTCTCAGCCAACAGTCTCACTCAGTCTCTCTCCCAGCAGCATGTGTCTCTCAGGAGCGTGCTTCTCTCAGCAGCATGTCATTTTCAGCCAGCAGTCTGACAGACTCCTTCTGCCTTTAGAAGGGCTCCTTTTGAGCCTGGCAGAGTGACCACTAACCAATCCCAGCATCAGAATTCTATATACCTGAGAGAGAGTAAACTTCCCAGAAAACTAATTTGTGCTGCTCCCAACAGAAATACCCCAGGTGGATAACTTTAAAAATCAGGAACTACTCAGTTGCTCACAGCAAATTCCACCAAGGAGTTTACAAAGACTTTATAGGGTTGGGCAATCTACTTCCATAGTGATACTGCCTCAGAAACCCAAGGAGGGGTCATTATGAGTCAGGTCCAACTCAATGGCACATAACAACAACAATAACAATATGGCTAGAAAAGCCACACTATGTAATTTACTACAACACATTATAACAGTCCACGGTATATTTGGTATTCTTCATCAACATTGTAATTCTAAGACATCAATTCTTCTTCAGTCTTCCTTATTCATTGTCCTGCTTTTGCATGTTTATGAAAATCGAAAATATCATTAAAAAAAAACAAAAAACCTCACTGCCATCGAGTTGGATCCAACTCATAGCTACCCCATCTTGGGTTTCCAAGGCAGTATCACTACACAAGTAGATTGTCCAGTCTTCCTTCCGAGGAGTGGCTGGTCATCAGGGTGAAATGCACATTAGTCCTCAAAGTGACATCTTTGCTTTGAACACTTTAAAGAGATCTTATGCTGCTCATTTGCCCAAGGCAGTAGGTCATTTGATTTCTTGACTGCTGCTTCCATGAGCATTGATTGTAGATCCAAGTAAAATGAAATTCTTGACTACTTCAATATTATCTCCATTTATCATGATGTTGCTTATTTGTGCAATTGTGAGGATTTTTGTTTTCCTTGTGTTGAAGCGTAATCCATATTGAAAGCTGTAATCTTTGATTTGATTTTTGCTAGCTAGTGCTTTAAATCCTTCAAAGGGACTTGAAATCCATATACACAGTAGACAATGTTAAATTTATGAAGGAAAGCATAACATTAAAATCTCACTGTTAAGAAAGTAAAAGTTAGTAATCTACCTAAAAAAAAAAAATGTAGATGATTTTTTTAATCCAGAAAATCAAATGCTAGAGAACAATAAAAGAAAGTGCAGTGTTTTGAGAGAAATTAATTTATACCCTTGAAATATTATTAATGAATGTGATAAAAAGAAATCCAATTTTAAACAAGAAAAGGATCAGAAGTATATTGAATGTATCCATTAGTCTTTGTTGTGTAAAAAACCACCCCCAGATTTATTAGTTTGGAGCAATAAAGAAGTATCACTGGTCCTGAGTTTATAGTTCAACTGACTTGTTCTGCTCTGTTCTAGGTTCCCTCATGCATCTAATGTTAGCTTCAGGTTGGGTAAACAGCTGTAGTGTTCTTGAGTTGGCATTATGATATCTCTGGGACACTGGCTGAAACAAATGGGCTGATTAGGTTCTGGTCCATATTGTCTCTCTTGTTCCAGAAAGCTAACTAGGGCATGTTCATTAGGTACAGGCAGGGGTTCCAATAAGAGAGGGAAACCACATATGGCCTCTTGAGGTCTAGTCTTGAGACCGGCACAGTTCACTTCTGAAGCATTATATTGTCTAAACAATTACAAAAAAAAAAAAAAAAAAAACAGCCCAGATTCATGTTGTTATTAGGTGCCATCATGTTGATACCAATTCGCAGTGACCCTATGTACAAAAGAACAAAAAACTGCCAGTCCTGTTCCATCTTCACAGTCATTGTGACATGTTAGCTCACTGTTGCGACCACCATGTCAATCCATCTCATTGAGGGCCTTCACTTTTTCTCTGACCTTCTCCTTTACCTAGCATGATTTCTTTCTACAAGGACTCGTCCCTTATAACAACATGACTGTGGTAGTTAAGTTGTACATCAACTTGGCCGGGCCTGGTTTTGAGTGGCTGGGCAGCTGGACGTAGTTATTCCCTATGATGAGGTTGGGAATCAACTCTATGGTAGAATCTGTTATGAGCAGCTGAGTAGCTGCCTTAGGGATGTGATCTGTTTCCTATATATAAGAAGTAGCTTTGAGAAAGTTCTCTGCAGCTTTTTGGCATGCTTGGGCCCTGCATGGATCCAAGTCTTCATTCAGCAGTCTGCCATGTCCTGTCGATCTTGCAACTTTTTCTGGACTTCAACTAGTGGCCTGCCATGTTGTTTGATAATCTTGGGAAAATGCCTTTTTACTTGGCCACCATGAGTTTGCCAGCCTCAGCAACTAGTACTTGCCTGACTTAAAAAAAAAAAAAAAAAAAAAAAAAAAGCCTTCAGTTTCAGTGGGCTGGGAGTAAGTGGCCGAACTGAAGCCCAAGGTCAAGGGGTTTCACCCAGCCCCTAGAGCTTTGAACTCTGATATCTAGCCTCCTAACTGTAAGAGAATAAACCTCTGTTTGTTCAAACCACGCATTTGTGGTACTTTCTGTTAGAAGGGCACTAGGTAATCAAAACAATGACCAAATTATGAGAGATGAAGTCCGGCCGTTCTTGCTTCCAAGACACCACATTTGGAAAGTGCAGGGGAAATGGAGGGTGGAGAAAATTGTAGTCTTTTAAAAATCTACCAAATTATATTAAAATAAAAGAAAGATCATCCAGGAAATAAATAATAATAATAATAAATAGAACAAATAAAAATATAACTGGACCAAGACTTGAACATTAATTATTATATTGGGTAAAATAAGTATATGTATCTTTTCATTTTAAGGAATTATGTAATTCTTACTATTTTATTCTTTCTATTTTATATTAGAATTGGATTTTTATTTTAATTTTCACATTTTTGTAATGATTGTTTTCCTTTTTTGAGTTTTTAAGGTTGTGCTTTATGCATATGAATGTCAATATTAATGATAACTGATTATGATTGATTCACAAATGAAAGAAATAAATCTCACTTGATCATGTGGGATTTTTTCTTCAATATTGGACTTTATTTTCTCTATTTCATATAACACTTTACATTGGGATATATATAGGATTACTTTTCCATTTTTTTGTTTTTATCTGATCTTTATTTTGTGTGATTTGTATTATGTACATACTTTTTAAAAATTAAAATTGACTTTAAAAAAAAAATTTCTTGGAAATAATTCCAAATATGTGTGTTTGTGTTTTCTGAAAGCTTTAAGAACAAATTGCATAAATCAGAACCCCTTTACACTGAAATATCAGTGTAATATTTCCTAAGAATTTTTAAACATTTTATTTTATCAGTAAAAACATAATATTTCTATTTTAGAGTTAAAAATAAAAATAAATCATATATGCATGGCTTTGTTATCTTTTGTTACATTTTATTTCAACACAATTATTCCTATTATCTATATAAACCAAAAATCTATAATTTTTAAAGAAAAAGAGAAGAAAAGCCATTTAAATTACCTGGATCCACACTCAAACACAGGCCCATTGGTTTGGATAGGAGATCAGATACTGCTGTTGTGAAAAATCACCACAAATTTCATGGCTTAACACAACACAAATTTATTAACTTACAATTCTGGAAGTTAGAAATCCAAAATGGGCCTCATTGGGCTAAATGAAGGTGTTATTTTTGGTATTTTTTATTTATTTATTTTTTCTGAATGCTCCACGGGAGAATGTACTCTTTTTTTTTTTCTTTTTCAGATTTTGGTGGTGTTGTTAGTTGCTATCAAGTCAGTTCTGACTCATGGAAACTCTTAAGTGTGTAGAGTAGAACTGCATTCCATCGGATTTTCAAGGCTGTGATATTTTAGAAGATTACCAGGCCTATCTTCTGAAGCGCTCCTGGGTAAGTCAGAATCACAAATCTTTCGGTTGGTCGTCCAAGACTTAACGACTTGTGCCACTCAGGGATTTACGGCTTCCGGCCTCCTTTCATTCTCAAATCCACCAATGGACATTTGAGTCATTTTTTCCACATCACATCATTCTGATTCTGGCTCCTGCCTACATCTTTCTCTCATAAGAGCTCTTGGGACTCCATTGGCTCCACTGGAAAAATCTAGATTAATTTCATCATATCAAAATCAGTTGATTAGCAACCTTTATTCCATCTGAATACTTACTTGCTCTTTGTTGGGTTACACAACAGATTCACAATTTCTGTTTTTTGTGCTTTCTGGTTGTTAACTTCCAATATATTATTTGTTGCTTTGGCCAACATTTTATTTAAAATATCATTGTTCTTAGGAAACATATAGATTATTGTATTTACTTTTCCCCTCTTTTGTTCTTATCTGTGCTCATTTGTATTGTATAGTTTTCTTGCAGACCCATCAACATGAAAACTGGTCAATGAAATATGGGTTTCCAGGAAGTGGATGAAACAATGAAAATCCACTTATTTCTGGAAAATAAGACCTAAAGTTTATGTTTTATTTAGATATCATGTTCTCTTTATGTGCTGTGATTATGTAATATGGGTCATGCAAAAAATAAACCCAAGAGTATTTTAATGGAAATGAATAAAATTTAATTGAATGTTTTTGAATTAAAAAGATATGTAGTGGAGAGAAAAAGAGAAACATTGAATGAGAACTCCTAAATCCTGAAAATGTATCATAAATGATGTATTGCATTTACAGTTATTTACAATAGTTTTATTATTTATCACAGTGTGAGCAGTCATATATGTTAGGAACAAAGATCAATAATGCATAGTCTTTACCCTCGAGGAATACATAATGTGATTTTAGGTCTTCTGAATTTATAGTTGCTGGTCCACCAGTTTTTTCCTCCCCTTACTTTACTCCACATTCAGCACAAAATGGAGGTCAGTTAAAATCAGCAGCTAGCGAAGCAGCTTGAATCCCAGGCAGTCCCTCAGTTTGCTGAGTGGATCTTTGGAAGCTGAAAGCTTATTTTGTAGGGCTAGTATCCTCTGTCTTAAAGACACTGGTCCCCTCTGACAACATGACCAAAGTATGTGAGATGAAGCCTGGCCATTCTCGCCTCTAAGAAGAGTTCCGGCTGTACTTCTTCCAAGACAGAGTTATTCATTCTTCTGGCAATCTGTGGTATTTTCAGTATTCTTCACCAATACCACAATTCAAATACATCAATTCTCCTTCAGTCTTCCTTATTCATTGTCCAACTTTCACATGTGTATGAGGCTATTGAAAGTACCGTGGCTAAGGTCAGGCACACCTTAGTCTTCAAAGTGACATCTTTGCTCTTTAACCCTTTAAAGAAGTCTTTTGCAACAGATTTGTCCAGTATAATGTATTGTCTGATTTCTTGACCACTGCCTCCATGAGCGTTAATTGTGGATTCAAGTAAAATTGAATTCCTGACAGCTCCAGACTTTTCTCCATTTATCATGAAACTGCTTACTGGTCCAGTTGTGAAAATTTTTGGTTTCGTTATGTTGAAATGTAATCTGTACTGCAGGCTGTAGTCTTTGACCTTCATCAGTAAGTATTTCATCATCTTCACATTCAGCAAGCTCGATTGTGCCACCTGCATATCGCATGTTGTTAATGAGATTCCCCCCAACCCTGATGCCATATTCTTCTTTATATGGACCAGCTTCTCAGATTATATGCTCAGCATACAGACTTAATAAGTATGGTGAAAGGATACAATTCTCACACACAACTTTCCTAGTTTTAAATCATGCAGTATCCCCTTGTTCAATTTGAATGACTGCCCATCAGCCTAATAAAATAATAATAATAATATTAACAACAACAATTAAGATAGCTAACATTTATTGCATGACCAATATCTTATATACACTTTACAAATCATATTGCACCTCTAATGTTATTTAATTTCTTTAATAACCTGTAAAACTAACTGCCATCGAGTTGGAGCTGGCTCACAGCGACCCCTCCTTGGGTTTCTGAGGTGGTATTTCTAAGGAAGTAGATTGCCCCATCTTCCTTCCAAGGAGTGGTTCATGGGTTTGAACCACTAGCCTTCTGGTTAGCAGTCAAATGCCTTACACATTTCACCAAAATCTTTATTTTACATATAATGAAAATGAGGCTTATGAAGCCTATGACTTAATGATAAACTTGGGGTGAATCTCAAGACAGACAAGTCAAATAACTATGTATGTGTATAATGTGTGTGTATGTGTTTATATATTCGTATTTACCTGTATCTTTATATCAGTTCAAGATTGTGAAAATGCCACAAAGTAGGATATAGTCAAAATCAAGTAAATTAATTGTTCTTGTTGTTGTTATGTGCCGTCGAGTCGGCCCCGACTCATAGCGACCCCTCCTTGGGTTTCCGAGGCAGTATCACTACGGAAGTAGGATTGCCCAACCTTCCTTCCGAGGAGTGGCTGGTGGGTTTGAACCGCCAGCCTTAAAATTATAGCCATTCAGCACAGCCTAAAGATTTATCCTATAGATTTCCAATAGCAAAAGATCAGAAATAGGTACTGTGTTTTAGATCATATTATGCAGACATGACAAATATTCTTGAAATTTTAAGGGCTTAACAATCAAAAGATAGTTGCATGCTTATATTATATGTCTAAAAGATGATATATATAAATGGGATTGGAAGTGTCTCAGCTTCCATAGATTTATGAAAGTATTAAACTCATGTAAGTGGATCAGAATACCTGGCTAAATCCTTGATTGTCATGACAAGAGAGAGAAATAATGAAGTATCATTCATGATGTTTTTACAGTTCAGAAGTGACGGATGTCACATTACTCAAATTTCATTAGCCATAAGTAGTTTTTCAAGTCTCACTCATTTGTAAATGGGCTGAAAATTGTAGTCTCTTGTGTGCCAGAAAGAAATGAGAATTGGATATTGATGACTACCAGTTATGTCTACCTGATCATCCTCTCAGAAAGTTTTGTGGATTCTGCCATGGGAATTCATAAGAAGTTAGTGCTTCAGGAAGGTTGGCAAAGGAAGATTTTGAGGAAAGGTTGTTGTTGTTAGGTGCTGTCCAATCAGTTCTGACTCGTAATGGTCTTATGTAGAACAGAATGAAACACTGCCCAGTTTTGTGCCATCCGCACACTCTTTGCTATGTTTGAGCCCATCCTTGTACCCACTGTGTCAACCAGTCTCATTGAGGATCTTCCCCTTTGCACTAATATTCTACTTTACCAAACCTGATATCCTTCTCCAGCAACTTGTGCCTTCTGACAACATAACCAAAGTACCTGAGAAAAAGTCTGGCCACTCTTGCTTCTAGGGAGTATTCTGGTTATACTTCTTCCAAAACAGATTTGTTCATTTTCTGGTAGTCCATGGTGTTTTTAATACTCTTCACCAACATCACAATTCAAATGTATCAATTTTTCTTTTGTCTTCTTTATTTATTGCCTAGCTTTCACACATGTATGTGGTTATTGAAAATACCACAGCTTGGGTCAGGTGCACCATAGTTGTGTTAGGCTGGGTTCTCTAGAGAAGCAAAAACAGTAAAGCGTATATGTACATATGGAGAAAGAGAAATTTGTCTTAGGAAAATGGCTCACAGACTTATAGAAGGTGGAGTACCAAGTTCTTGGATCAAACATCAAGCTAGAGGCTCTTTGTGACTCACACAGCTGCAGGGGCTGACGAGCTCAAGGTTGGCAGGCAGTACACTGACTGTTGACTCCAACAAATGACCAATCCAAGATCTCCAGGCCGAGTGGTGGATTGTTCCCTCATAGACAGTTGTAGGCAGCACAACAGGATCCCAATCCACAGAAGAGTGTCTTAGTTCGGTTAGGGTAGTTCCCACTATCAAACCCGGCTTACATAAAGTAGCAATCATAGCAGTCTTCAAGATTGCTGGGCCTCCCTTAACAAATTTATTCCTTACTATACTGGTGACAGGCATGTCCACTGGACTCTCCATTTCTGGCTCTATGGTTCTAAACTGATAAATCCATTCTAATAGGCCATTAATTTAAATCCATTGTAAGTCCCCAGGTTGGCAGAGCATGGCAGGCTGCTGAACGACACAGTTACATGCAAGGTCCAAGTGTGCCATAAGGTGGAGAACATTCCCCAAGCCTTCTCCTTATGTACAGGAAGCAGACCACATCCCTAGGGCAGCTACTCAACTGCTTACAGTAGATTCCATCATGGAGTTGATTACCAGTCTTACCATGGGGAATCTTATATTCAGCTGCCCAGCCATTCAACCAGGCCCAGCCAAGATAACAAACAAAGTTAACTACTATAATAGTCCTCCAAGTGACATTTTTACTCTTAAACTCTTTAAAGAGGTCTTAAAGATGGTGGAAGGTACAAGTGGCAAAAAGACTTGGAAGATTTTAGGTCGGTATAAGGAGGGCCACATATACATTGTATATAGGATATGATCACCTCCTTCAAGTTAGTAAACAATCTCTTATCCCTAGGCTGCAGACTGAATGCAAAAAGATACAATTTAGTACTTCTGAGAATAAACAGAGACCTAGACAATTGAAAGGCTCTTAAAAATAACCATTTGATAGTATGATGTTTTATATTAGCTCATGGCTTTTATAATTGCTTCTAACTGTGCCTGAGAATATCAGAGGAGTACAAGGAAAGAAAAACAAAGGCAGTAGCTGGAGTCAGAAGTGACAGGCTCCCCATTACGCTCCATAAACTCTATTATCATCTGTCATAGCAACTTCTCAATCAGAGGGAAATAGTGCACCAGAAGTGGGAGATGGAGAAAAATAAAATATACCCAAATTGCTGAAATTATAGTATGAACTACTACTGAAGATACAGTTAAGGAATAATAGAAAAGAGCAGACATTTTTCCTCAATTTATTTCTTAAATGGTAGCAAAAAATATATGTATTTTCTCTGTCACATGGTAGAGAGTGTGCTTTTTGAATAATCTAAGAAATGACTACTTTATTCATTTACAAATATTTCACAGTGTTCTTGCCAGTATTATAAAAGTTAGTTTATAATATCAATTTGTTCTCTTCTTGAACTCTTCACTCACTATGCAGAACATGAAAAATCAGTTGCTTCACATATATGGATATAAAGTTTTTTAATATATATTTAAAATTTAGAACATATATTTATAGGGAGCTCTGGTAGCCTAGTGCCTAAGCCGTTTGACTGCTAACCAGAAGGCTAGTGGTTCAAACCCACCAGCCACTCCTTGGAAGGAAGGTTGGGCAATCTACTTCCATAGTGATACCTCCTCAGAAACCCAAGGAGGGGTTGCTATGAGTTGGATCCAACTTGATGGCAGTGTGTTGCATTGTTGCATATATCTAATAAATAATGTTTCAACAGGAAAAACTTAAGGGAATATGCTTGGCTACTTCTTATATAAGTGCTTCTTATCTGAAAATTAGCATTTTTGTTGTTCCGCTATGTATGGATGCATCTGTTGACTATAATAGTAAACAAATAACTAGTTTATATTTACCAAATATATCAATGGAGAAGAAAGTAAATATTAAATAAAATGTCCCTGAAGTGCTTATGCAACATAATGACATTGATTTGTTATACAGTTAAAAAATAGACACTCTTCTGTTTGTGAAGAGAATTAAAGACTTGGATTTTTTCATTTGATTTCTAAATTGTACTAACATGTTTAAAGAATTATGTACTATATAAACTTAACCCAGCCATCTGAATTGTTAACTGAGCATTAATTGAATGGTCCAACTTCCTACATTGAAAAGCAGGAGGATCCTTACAACCTATATTCTAATACTCTGTATAATTTGCTTCTTTTTTTACTGTCCCTTAGTTAGTACTTAAGGCATTTGACTGCTAACCTAACCAGAAGGCTGGCGGTTCAAACCTACCAGCCACTCTTTGGAAGGAAGACTGGGCAATCTACTTCCATAGAGACACCACCTCGGAAAGCCAAGGAGGTGTCACTATGAATCAGAACTGACTTGACGGCAGTGAGTTTGATTTGTATTTTGTTTAGCTAATCTAGGAACTCTGATGGCACAGTGGTCAAAGCATTTGGCTGTTTAAAAAATATCGGTGGTTCAAACTCACCAGCTGCTTTGGGGGAGATAGATGAGGCAATCTGTTTCTGTAAAGATTTACAGCCTTAGAAACCTTATGTAGGCAATTCTACTCTGTCCTATAGAGTCACTATGAGTCCAAATCAACTCAATGACAATGGATTTAGTCTGGTTAATTAATCTGATTTCTAATATCATAAGTTCATTTCAACTTGTAAGATTTTTCATTGTCTCATTGCCTTTGAATTGTGCAGATATCAGAAGGGAAATATTTTGTGTTATGAGTCCAAATAGTAACTAAGGATTGGAAGCTATTCTCCACTAGTAGAACAAACATAAAAATTTTTGAATTTGAAGAAGTCAATATCACCATAATATCTGAGTGCAAACATGGATATACGTAAAGGCATTGTGTGTAATTCTTTTTTTCCCTCCCATTGCGTCACCTTGTTTTATTGTAATAAGTTCAGAGGAAATTGAAATTTTCACTTCCTTAAGGAGCACTCTGTAACTTCTCAACTTGTAAATAATTGTAGAATTGTAGTGGCTACTTAATGAGCTGAATAAATAAAAAGACACTGAATATTAGGAATGATCAGGATACAATGGGTGATTCTGACTTAAATATTAGTACCTGAAAGAAAAAACAGCTTAGAAAAGAAAAGCCACAGAGATAATAGTATCCCTCTTGACTATAGTCTATGTTCATCTTTTTCTTTTACTGTTAGTAAGAGAAAATCATATGTATGCTTGACTCATATGTAAAAATCCTAAAAGGCAGGAAGCTTTTTTTGAGGGTAAACAAGCATATTAATATTCTACCTTATATTTGATTGTCTATTCAAGTTTTAATAGAAATCAATGTCCTAGAATGAGGTTTCCTTGCTTATTTTTTTCCCAAAGACCTATACTTATTTTTTTTGAAGGACTGTTAAAATGAAAATATAAAAATACTTATTCTAAAGTTCCACATATAAAACAAATCAAAACGAATAAAACCAGAGCAATGTTAGTTGCCAGCAAGTTGATTCCAACTCATGGTAACCCCATGGATGCAGAACAGAAATGCTCCATAGAGTTTCCAAGGCTACTATCATTAGGAAGTAGAGCACCACATCTGTCTTCCATGGCACCTCTGTGGTCTGACCAGGGACTTCAGAGCAACAATAAGAGGTTTTAAACAGAAACTAACATATGATGATATCGATTAGTGGTATAGACTCTGGAGCCAGATTTTTCAGACAAATTTTAGCTCTGAACTCCTGGGCAACATGACCTTAAGTTAACTAACCCTCCCGTTTTTTCCATTTCATAATCAGACAAAATAGGGCCAACAAAAGTGCCTACTTTAGTGGTAGAGGATAACCAAAATAAACACAAAAAAGTTGCTGTGCAGTAATTCAGACTCACAGCGACCCCCTGAGGTAATTAAAAAAAAAAAAAAGCAACTTAATGCTATCAAGTTGATTCCAACTCATAGCAACCCCCCTTGGGTTTCTGAGGCAGTATCTCTATGGAAGTAGATTGCCCAATCTTCATTCTGAGGAGTGGCTGGTGGGTTTGAACCGCCAGCCTTCTGGTTAGTAGTCAAATGTCTCAGGCATGAGAGAATAGTGAGGATTAAATTATTTACTACATACAAAGTACTTACAATAATACCTGATGTACAATAAGCTATAGTTGCTTACTATCATTAATAATAAATAATTGCATATTATCATTTATATTATTATTTTGCCCAGTTTTTATAGTCCCACTTATGAAAGGCTTTGCCTAGTAACAATCAAAGCCTATCTCTTTTGTTTAAGCAGTCATTATGGAAGGCAACTCAAGAGGGAAACAATCTGATTTTGGGAACTTGCCTGTTCATTACAAACTTTATAAATCTTATTTCATACAATTACCACTTTCTTGTCATTGTTATGTGCTGTTGAGTCAGACCCCACTCATAGCGACCCCTCTTTGGGTTTCCAAGGCAGTATCACTACAGAAGTAGATTGCCTCATCTTCCTTCCGAGGAGTGGCTGGTGGGTGTGAACCACCAGCCTCTTGGTAAGCAGTCAAATGCCTTAGGCACTATGCTACCAGAGCTCCCACAATTACCACTAGTGTGAGCCAATCTAAAACACATTACAGTACTATTCTCCCTTGATGTGAAAAGTTCCATTTTATTTGAAATAGAATCCTAGACCCCCAAGTTAAATAAGATTGGCTTATTGCTACACATCTCAAGTAAAGAGGAACTCTGGGTCTCAAATTAGCACAATACAAAAAGACTGAGAGACTTAAGTTTCATTTGATTATCTATGCTCCATTTTCTTTTTTCTTCTATCTCCTTCTGAACTAGACATGTGAACTCAATAAAATTCTGATAACCTAATTAGCAGACTAATCTAAATTTTTCAAGTATAACAGGTGCCAAAGGGGCAGGGAGGCCACATTTTCTGACCTCCTCTAACCCCACAAGAGGAAGACAGAATCACCATCAATTCCCAAAGCCTATTCCTGTGAGGCCAAACATGCTGCCTCCCTCCAGCCCTTTCATCAACCCTGACACCAACCATTCCTCCTGCAGCACCCACCACCTTTCTGTTCAGGGTTCGATAATTCACTGCAGTGGTCACATAGAACTCACAGATTATGGGGTTTATTAGGGAAGCACCAGGCTACAATTCAAGTTCAGGCACAATGCTCAGTCTTTTTTGGCCCGCTGTCTCTCAGCCAATGGTCTCTCTCAATCTCTCTCCCAGCAGTGTGTGTGTCTTGGTGTCTCTCTCTTAGCAATGCACATCTCTTGGTATCTCTTTCTCAACAGCATGTGTCTCTTGGTGTCTCTTTCTCAGCAGCATGTGGCTCTCAGGAGCATGTGTCTCTCAGCAGCACATCTTCCTCAACCAGCAGTCAGAGAGACTTCTGCCTCTAAGAGGCTTCCTTTTGAGCCTGTCAGAGTGGTCAAACTAACCAATCATAACATCAGAATTCTAAGCACCTGAGAGAGAGTGTGAACTTCCCAGAACATTGCTTTGTGCCACTCTCAACAGAAATACCCCAGGTGGATAACTTTAATGATCAGGAGCCACTCAGTTTTTCAGGGAAAATTCCACCACGGAGTTCACAAAGATTTATGGCTAGAAAAGCCATACCAGGTAATTTACTACACTTCCACAGCATATGTAAAGATTGTAAAATTTCTTTTTTGGTAAAGTTCATTCCATTTTGATTAGAACTCTGATCAGGAAGTAAGTTGATGGAGGAAAATGAAAATGTAATTAACTTGGTTTGAAAACATTTAATTTAGGTGGACAAAATAAGTTTATTACATAATTAAAAAGAACAAGTCCCTACCAAGAATATATTTTTTTAAAGTAAGCTAAGGCGCAGGTTAGATTGGGGAAAAAAAAAAAAAAAAAACACTTAAGATGTTGAAATTCTAATCTCTAATGAATCGTTATTTTTCCAGCACATGGAGCTATATCTTTGATTACCTGAAATTATACATTTTCTTATATACATTGGGATTTCTTTTTTCTTTTTCTTTTTTTTTTGCAGTAGGCTTCTTCTTACAAATATAATTTTTCATCCTTATTCTTAAAGCCATGAACAAGTCCACTCTTATATATTTCTATATATCACTAAATGCTAAAATACTTCATCAGTTAGTTACTTAACTACATTTTTTCCCTCCCTTCCCTCCTTGGCTCAATTTACCAATTTGTCACTGCACTCTTCCTAATAGTCTAATATGGAGTCAGCTAACTGGTCCAATAAAGAGAATTTTTATTTTCTTCTGTAATACTCAACAAATTGAAAAATAAGACAAAAGTGTAAAGCAAATTGGAGAAATATATGTAGATATACAACTAAAAAATGTTGGAGAAAATAGTTAAGGTTAAAGCCAAATGGACCTGCTACCTGAATCTAATAACTGGACAGAATCACCAAACTAGAGAGAGTCAATGGTGGACTGGCATAGATGCCATCCAGTAGGAGCAGAGGAAAATAAGAGTAGCACTACTGCCAAAAGAGAAATAGGAGAAATGAACTGATGTGACACTTTCCTTTGCAAATTTCTAAGCAGATAGACTGTAGCATTCCTCACATAGAGGGATTATGGTACAGAGGGGGGCTCTCTTCACATAAAAGAACATAAAGAGTGAAGAAGAAACATTCCCATTAGTAACATCTATCATACCACCTGTTTTAGTCATATAATGTTGCTGTCACAGAAAGATCACAAATGTATGACTGACAAACAGAAATTTATTCTCTCATAGTTCAGAAGGTTATAAATCCAAATTCAGGCCATCAGCTATAGAGCAACGCTTTTGCTCTCTGTTGACTCTGGGAAAAAGTTCTTGTCATCAGTCTTCTCTTGAGTCTAAGAGTTTCTCAGTACACTGACCCTGGGTCCAAAAGTCATGCTTCACTCCCAGCTCTTTTTTCCTGGTGGTAATCAGGTCCATCCTCCCTGATCACTTAGTTAATCCCTTTTATATCTCAAAAGAGATTGAGCCAAGGTACACCTTAGTCCTGTAGATTGTATCCTGTCTCATTAACATAAATGCCTCTAATCCTGCCTTATTAACATCATAAAGGTTAGAATTTATAACACATAGGACAGTTTCATCATATCATGAAATGGAGGATAATTACATAATAGTGAGATTCATAGCCTGGCTAAGTTGATACATATTTTGGGGGGACACAATTCAATCCATAACACTGCCATTGTCACTTACTTTCTATATCAAGCCCCAAATTCTGTTTAAATTGACTTGATACATTTCTTCTTTCTTCTCTTGACAACCACATTACCCAATTTCTCTGTATTCTTTGGATCATTTTTGAAATTCAGAGCTCCTCATTGTATCCCTCAAATATGTGAAGTCACTTCTTCACTCTGCCTTTGTGAATATCAAGTCACATTCCTTCAAATCCTAGGTTTTCCTAATAGATATCTTAATCTACTGAACTTCTTGATTTTTTTTAATTATCTATTTTATACTTAGACTTTAAGTAGTTAAATTTTGTTTCATTACTTAATGAAGTCTTTGTGTCATTGATTATACAATATAGCAAAAAACACATTTGACATAGCATATTTGTTCATTAAATACTGAGTGACTGTTGTTACGTGTTGTCGAGTTGTACCCAACTTATAGTGACCCCTCCTTGGGTTTCTGAGGTAGTATCACTACTGCAGTAGTTTGCCCAACCTTCCTTCCGAGGAGCAGCTCGTGGGTTTGAACCTCCAGCCTTCTGGTTAAGCACCTTAGGCACTATGCTACCAGAGCTCCTACTGAGTGATTAAAAAAAAAAATAATAAAAATATATATATATATATATTTCACATGTTTGTAATGTTGAATATTTTGGTGACTTCATTACCTTGTTTTATGAAAACTTAAGACATTAGACTGATATTTAAAATATGATGAAAACATAACAAATTATGTGTACACAACTTAAATCCTACATTTTTGGCATGTTAATAGTCATCTGTGTTTAAACTCAATCAAACTTCATTTTCCAACATTAGATTAAATAAATGATTTGTAAGGCAAAAACCAGAGACATGGAATATGGTAGTTCTCAAATGCATGTACAACTGAGTAGGAAAAAAAATCATCAAATTCTTATTTGTTAAGTCAAAAAGGGTTTTTGAGATTCAGAAAAGGTTCTACAGCTTTTGTCATGAAGATTTCACTGAGAGAAAAGTCTGTGACATAAGAATTGGTGTAAAGTTTGTCTTTCTCCTATAAATGGCTTTGAGAGAAAAGGTGCGGGGGTGGTTGTCTAAGAGAACAGTAGTAGGGAGATTTTAGGGATTGTTTATTAACTGAGAAAACTTATCTCACTTATCACAGGGAGTCTGCTGAGCAGCAAAACCTACAAATATACGTATTGCTTTTCAGTCTTTGTGAAGGAAGAACAGAGAACAGGCTCTGTAGGATAGATTGGTGAAGTTGGTAAATATTTAACTACCAGCTTTCTAAGAGGGGAGGAATTGAGATAACTCAATTTAGGACGCTAGACATCTAGAGTCAGTGTGCTAATTCTGAGGGAAACCTTTCTTTCTATCTTTGTTTCCTTACAGTTTAGGATGAAGATACTTGTCCCCTTTTTGCATCTGTGAGCCTATTATTCCTTGGAGAGCTCCAGGTGTCTTGGCATCAATCTTTCCCTGGGTCTAGAAGCTTCCTGTGATGAAGACCCTGGATCTAAAGGAAGTGCTGCAGTCCTGATTCTTCTTTTTTGGTGGTAGTGAGTCTTTCTTGCTCTGATCTCTTCTCTCTCCTTTTATCTCTTGTAAGATACACAACCCAGAGAAATTCCCCTTACATCAGGTGAGGGCTGTGACTTGATTAAGGGTGTTTCATCTTATTCTAATCCCCTTACAACTGATGGGTTGATTGCATAAAATCACATCATGGAAAATAATTACATCGTTACAAATGACATTATTACTCAATGGCCAAATCACTGAGAATCAGCACCCAACCAAGTTGACACATATTTTGTTGTTGTTGTTGTTATGTGCCGTCGAGTCAAACCCGACTCATAGCGACCCCTCCTTGGGTTTCCGAGGCAGTATCACTACGGAAGTAGGATTGTCCAACCTTCCTTCCGAGGAGTGGCTGGTGGGTTTGAACCGCCAGCCGTCTGATTAGCAGGCAAGTGTCTTAGCCACTATGCTACCAGAGCTACCAGACACATATTTATCATTCCATGATATTTCATGCTTTGTTTCTCCCAAAATTCATGTCCTTGTTATATGTAAAACACTTTTATATCATCCCAAATGTTTTAAATCAACTTTAAATTAAAATTCTATTCATGGGCAAAATTTCTCTTCCTCTGTGAATCTAAAATACAAGTTATCTGCTTCCAAAGAATAATGGCAGAATAGGCACAAGGTAGACATTGCCATTACAAATTGAGAAATTGGAGGAGAAGGAATAATGAGCACCAAGCAAGTCAAATACTCACCAGAACAATTTACATGATCTCTCAAGTCTTGAACATAACCCTCTGTCTCTAAGACCATCTAGACAGTGGCCCTGACCCTCAGATTCTGGGTATTGGCCATGTTCTCTGGATTCTGGGTGGAGGCCCCTTGGCCTTGGGCTTCAGCTCTATCTTCCAGGCCCACTGTGACTGCAACTCTGCTACCTTGGTTTTAGGTAGACTCATTCTCCCAGTCCATCTTAGTAGTGACCTAAACCTCTTAGCCCTGGTATGTCCCATTCTTCTGCCTCTGGGGCAAGACAGCCCTTCCCTCTCAGTTTTTGGAAGTGACCTTGGCCCTACAACCCTGGCACTCATGAATGGCAGTTTCACACTCCAGAACTGAGTTGGTTAAGATCTTATTCTTTGAAATCTAGGAGGTGGTGGTCCCACCCTTAGGAACCCTAGAAGCACGGCCCCCAACCTTAAGACCCCAGATGTCATGGACCTACCCTTTAAGACTGGGAGCATTCCTCCCATTCTTTTTGTCTTCAGCTTTTGATTTCTGGTCCCCGGATCTCTCAAAAAGGTAAATTTTGCCTCTACACTGCTCAGGCAAGTATTACAAAGCTCTTTAGTACTAATGATAGGCGCCTGGAGGCACCCCAAGCTCCCAGTAAGCCTCACCTAAAAACACTCATTTCTCTCACTCTGCGGGTCAGCAAGCCTACCTCCCTTGGCAAGTGCCTGGGAACACTCCATTCTGCCAGGAAGCCTCTCTCCCAAAGACACTCAGCACTCTTGTGCCATAGATCGGTATTACACTGTCTCACATTAGTCTCCTGGTTCTGTTGCTCCCATTTTTCTGCCAATGCTTGTCATTGTCTATGCTGCTCCGGTGTTATAGTTCTTCTCACTTCCTTCTGAGCCCTCACCAAAATTGCCTTTGATGTTCACATTTCCTCCAATGACCTCTTCAATGAAATCTAGGCTTTCACACTTCTACATCCGTAGTGATACCGCCTCAGAAACCCAAGGAAGGGTCCCTATGA
This sequence comes from Orycteropus afer afer, assembly GCF_000298275.1. Lineage (NCBI taxonomy): Eukaryota > Metazoa > Chordata > Mammalia > Tubulidentata > Orycteropodidae > Orycteropus > Orycteropus afer. The sequence continues at coordinate 3,146,004 of NW_006921961.1, forward strand.
GTCAGGTCTGACTTGAGGACATGTAACCACCACCACCACACTTCCTCACTTACTGCTATCAAGTAGGATCTGACTCATAGTGACCCCTCTTAGGCAACTTAAAACTCTTCCAGTCTCTATTCATTACCCAATTCCAAAATTAATTCCACATTTTAGGTGTCTGTTAGAGCAGCACACTATGCCAAGTATCAAATTCTGTCTTAACTATCTAGGGCTGCTATAACATAAATATCACAAGTAGATGGCTTTAACAAGAATTTATTCCATCACATTTTGGACTAGAAGTTTAAATTCAGGGTGCTAGCTCTAGGGAAAAACTCTCTCTCTCTCGGCTCACAGTTTAGGAAGATCTTTGTCTCCTTTCAGCATCTTTGCACCCAACATTCTTTGAAAATGTCCATGTGTCTTACAATCTTCCCCTATGTCTAGGAAGTTCCTAGGACAAGGACCCTGGGTCCACAGGACACACTGCACTCCTGGCTCTTCTTTCTTGGTAGTAGTAGGTCCTCTTCTGTCTGCTCACTTCTCTCTCCATTTGGCTCTTGTAAGATAAAAGGTGATGCAGATAACACCCCAGGGAGTTCCCCTTATATCATATCAGGGCTGTGACCTGATTAAGGGTTTTTCTGACTCATTCAGCTGCAGGGACTGACGAGCTCAACGTTGGCAGGGAAAATACTGGCTGTTGACTCCAATGAAAGATGAATCCAAGATCTCCAGGCCAAATGGTGGATTGTTCACTCATGGACAGTTGTAGGCAGCACAACAGGATCCTGATCCACAGAAAAGTGTCTCTTTTTCCTAGGATGTCCATAAATATATTGGAAGCAGGCCAAACCCTTAGGGAAACTCCCTTTCAATGGATCGGCTTTTCAAAACATATACATCTGATCTCATCATGGGAATAACCCACATTACAACTGCTTAAACCACTCAGAATTGTGGTCCAGGCAAATTGGCACACAACTCCAGCTATCAAACACGTCACCCTTAGGCTTCAGCTCTGCCTCTTGCTGCCAGCCCACAGAAGCTAGAGATGTCTCTTCACTCAAACAGCTGTTGGCTGCTGAGGCTGACAAACCCAAGGTCAACAAGTGAAAAGGCACGGTCCCAATGTTACCAAACAACATTGCAGGCCATTGATTCAAGTCCACTGAAAGTCCCAAAAGCAGTAGAGCATAGCAGGCTGCTGAACAATGACATAGCTATATGTAGGGTTTAAGCTTGCCATAAGCTAGAGACCATTCCCAAAGCTGCTTCTTATAAGTGGGAAGCAGACCACATCCCTAAAGCAGCTACTCAGCTGCTTGTGGTAGATCCTACTGTGGAGCTGATTGCTAGTCTCATCATGCGGAATAACTACCACCAGCTTCCCAGCCACTCAACCAGGCTCAGCCAAGTTGACACACAACCTTAACTACTACAAGTTGTTAAAAAATTATTGATGGGAAAACATTTTTCAGGCAGTTGAACATGTTCCCACCTATTACCCTGTGTGATCTCATTTGTTATTGTTAGGTGTCACTGAGTCTTTTCTCACCATAATAACTCCTTATACAACAGAATGAAACACCACCTGATCCTGTACCATCACTGTAATTGCAAAAAACACCTTCAGGTATTACTTAGAAAATATCCTTTAGCTTTCTGTCCCATGATGAAATGGCAACTAGATTTTATTCAGCTTTTTTTCCTACCCTCATATGGTTTATAAATATGTATTAGTAATGACTTACTGATTTTTACATTGGGTAGTTTTCCCCTGCCATAATGCTACTGCAGCCTTTGTAGCAAATGAACTTCTGGAAAACATCATACCCAACTGGGAAGCACCAAAATTTATGGATAGTGATCAGAGAACTCATTTCACCAGGTAAGTCATCCAAGAACTGTGCTGAGTTTTTCACATTTATTGAAAGCCACAGTTTCTATCATCCTCTGTCTTCTGCTCTAGTAGAGAGAACTAACTGAATAATTAAAAACAAAAACAAAAAAAAACCTCACTGCTGTCGAGTTAATTCAACTCATAGCAATCCATTCTTGGGATTATGAGGCAGTATCTCTACAGAAGTAGATTGCCCAATCTTCCTTCCGAGGAGTGGCTGGTGGGTTTGAACCTGCAGCCTTCTGGTTAGCAGCCAAATGCCTTAGGCACTACACTACCAGAACTCCCAACTGAATAATAAAGACCCAAATAACAAAACTTTGTGAACCTTTAAATTTATCCTGAATTAAGGTCCTTCCCTTAATTCTTTTAAATCTTAGATCCACCTCATTTGGATCTCAGAAATTTACATCCTAGGAAATAATTACTGGGAGACCCATAGTCCTTCCTTATGTTGCCCAAACCACCTCTAATATTATTCAAACTGAATTACTGAAGCATTTCCAGTCTTCAATCTAATATTCTATAGACTGTATTTCATAGGTAGAGACGGTTTTGAGAAACAGAAACTAAAGTCCTAAATTCTGCCTAATATTGGTCCAAGAAAATATGCATATTGGAAGAGATATTAAATAAAAGACTCATTAGAGCCTCACTAGAAGGGGCTACACATCATTCTCATCACCAATCTATGTGCATCCAAATCAGAGGGAACAAACTCTTGGATTTATTGAGTTAAAAAAAAAAAAAGACCAAGACTCCTCTTTGGACTAGCCAAACCATTGGAGTACTAAGGCTTATATTTACTCTTTCAGCCAGAAGCAGAAAACATCTGAGCAGATGGGTAACCAAAGACCAGTCCTGAAAATGCACCTCTCTATCTTTTTTTTTCTTTTTACCTTTGATATAGTCATGCTACTGTCACTGTTTTCTGAGATTGGGCATAAATTTATGCCCACCATCTTAAAATGTTTATTTCCAATCTCATGGCTCTTCATAAAGTTTTCTAGTAATACATCAGACAATGTTTCACTGCTATTCATAAGGTTTCCAGGAGCCATTTTTTTCAGAAGTAGATTGCCCCATCCTTCTTCCTAGTCAGTGTTCGTCTGGAAGCACCATTGAAACCTGTACACCATGGGTGACTCTGCTGGTATTTGAACTGATGGCATAGCCTTGACTTTATTGGATCCACAGTCAACACCCACAGAAGCAGCAGTCAAGAAATCAAACATCTTATTGCACTGGGAAAATCTGTGGCAAAAGACCTCTTTAAAGTTTTAAGAAGTAAAGATGTCACTTTGAGGACTAAGGTGCACCTGATACAAGCCATGGTATTTTCAATCACCAATTCACGTTTCACAGCATGTAAAAGCTGAACAACGAGTAAGGGTGACTGAAGAATAGTTGATGCCTTTGAATTGTGGCATTGGCAAAGAATACTTGAAAACACCATGGACTGCCAGAAGAATGAGCAAATTTGTCCTGAAAACAGTGCAGCCAGAACTCTCCTTGGAAGTGAAAATTGCTAGGTTTCCTCTAACTTATTTTGGCCTTGTTTTTAGAAGGGACCAGTCACTGGAGAAGGATACCATACTTGGCAAAATAGAGAGTCAGCAAAGAAGAGGCAGACCCTTAGTGCGAAGGATTGGCACAGTGGCTGCAGTGATGGTCTCAAGTATAGCAAGGATTGTGAGGATGGTGCAAGACTGGATAGTGTTTCATTCTGTTTATATGAGTCAGAGCTCACGCATTGGAACCTAACAACAATAACAACCCAATCTCAAGTCAGTCTGGCCTTCCCTGGTATTCTATCCATAAAGTGGTCTGATTTGGATTACTTTTGATCTATGGACACAAGAACAATGGAAAAATAGTTCATTATCTTATGAAAACAACGTTTTGATATTTTGCATTGATAAATGGCCTCTTTTTGGATCTGAATGAAGCCCAGGCCATAACTTTACCTTCTGTCTTAATACAAGTCATGTTGTTGTTATTGTTAGTTGATATCGAGTTGGCTCCTACTCATAGTCACCCTATGTACAACAGAACAAAACACTGCCTGATCCTGTGTCAGCCTCACAATCCTTGTTATACCTGAGCCCATTATTGCAGTCAATCTATCTCATTAGGGCCTTTTCCTTTTTTGCTGAACCTCCATGTTACCAAGCGTGGTATCCTTCCCCAGGGAATGGTCCCTTCTGGCAATATGACTAACTGACCAACGTAGGTTAGATGAAGTCTAGTCAATCTCACTTCCAAGGAGCATTCCCACAGCACTTCTTTCAGAATTTGTTAGTTCTTCTGACAGTCTATGGTACTTTCAGTATTCTTTGCTGACACCACAACTCAAAAGCATCAACTCTTCTTCAGTCTTCCTTATTCACTGTCCAGCTCTCACATGCATATGAGGCGATTGAAAGTACCGTGGCTTGGATTAGGCACACCTTAGTCTTGAAAGAGGAGCTCTGGTAGCACTTGACCACTAACCAGAAGGCTGGCAGTTCAAACCCACCAGCCACTCCTTGGAAGGAAGATGGGGCAATCTACTTCCGTAGTGATACTGCCTTGGAAACTCAAGGAAAGTCGTTATGAGTCAGGTCTGACTTGATGGCACATAATGACAACAAGAAGTCTTGAAAGAGAAGCCTTTGCTCTTCAGCCCTTTAAAGAATTCTTTTGTAGCAGATTTTCCCAGTGAAATTAGATGTCTGATTTCCTGACTGCTGCTCCCACTGGTGTTGATTGTGGACACAAGAAATATGAAATCTTCAACTTCAACCTTTTCTCCATTTATTGTGATTCTGCTTATTAGTCTCGTTGTGAGGATTTTCATTATCTTTATGTTGAGGTGTAATCCATACTGCAGACCAGTAACTGCTTCAAGTCATCTCCACTTCCAGCAAGAAAAATCATGTATCTGTATACCACAGATTGTTAATGAGTCTTCCTCCAATCCTGATGCCGTGTGCTTCTTCATATAGTAAAGCTACTCAGATTATTTCCTCAGCATGTAGATTGAATAAGTATGGTGAAAGGATACAACCCTGATGCACTCCCTTCTTGATTTTAAACCATGCAGTATCTCCTTGTTTTGTTTGAATGGCAGCCTCCTGGTCCATGTACAGTTTCTTCATGAGCACCATTAAGTGTTCTGAAATCCCCATTCTTCTCAATGTTATCCATAATTTGTTATGATCCACACAATCAAATGCTTTGCATAGTCAATAAAACAGAAGTAAACTTTTTCATGTTATTCTTTGCTTTCAGCCAAGATCTATCTGGCGTCAGCAATGATTTCCCTCATTCCACATCCTCTCCTGAATCCAGCTTGCATTTCTGGAAGTTTCCTCTCAATATACTGGTGTAACCACTTTTGAGTTATCTTTAACAAGATTTTACTTGCATGCAATATTAATGATATTGTTCAATAATTTACACATTCTGTGGGATCACCTTTCTTTGGAATGGGTACAAATATAGATCCATTCCTATCAGTTGGTCAGGCAGCTGCCTTGAAAATTTCTTAGCATAAATGATTAACTGCCTGCAAAGCAGCATATATTTGTTGAAACATCTCAATGCTTATTCTGGCAATTCATGGAGCCTTTTTTTTTTTTTTTTTTTTTTTGCCAATTCCTTCAGTGCAGCTTCAACTTCCTCCTTCAGTATCATTGATTTTTGATTTAATGTTACTTCCTGATGAAGATGAACATCAACTAATACTTTTTGGTACAGTAACTCTGTGTGTTCCTTCCATCTTCTTTTGATGTTTCCTGCATCATTCAATGTTTTGCACATAGAATCTTTCAATATTGCAAAAGCTTGAGAAATTCTGAGCATGTTCTTCCATTTTGGTTTTCTAACTCCAGGTCATTGTGTTTTTCATTATAATAATTGACTTTGTCTTCTTGAACTGCTCTTTGAAATTTCCCATACAAGTCCTTTATCTTTTCATTTCTTCCATTTGCTTTAGCTGCTCTCTGTTTAAAAGCAAGTTTCAAAGTGTTTCTGACATCCATTTTGGTCTTTTCTTCCTTTCCTTTCTTTTTAATGACCTTTTGCAATCTTCATGTGTGATGTTCTTGATGCCATCCCACAATTTATCTGGTTTTCAGTCATTGATGTTCAATGCGTCAAATCTATTCTTTACATGGTCTCTAAATTCAGCTGGGATATAATCAAGCTCATATTTTGGCTCTCATGAACTTGTTTTAATTGTCTTTGGCTTCAACTTGAACTTCAATATCAGTCATTGATGTACTGTTCCAGTCATCTCCTGGGCTTGTTTTGGCTGAAGATATTGAGCTTCTCCATCACCTTTTTCCACAGATGTAGTTGGTCTGATTCCTGTTATTCCACCTGTTGAGATCCATGTGTATAACCATCATTTATGTTGTTTAGAAAAGATATCTGCAATGAATAAGTCATTGGTTTTGCAAAATCATATCATGTGGTCTCCAGTGTCATTTCCATCACCAAGACCATGTTTTCCAACTACTGGTGATTCTTCTTTGTTTCCAACTTTTGCATTCCAATCACCAGTGATAATAAACACATCTTGATTGCATATTTGGTCACTTTCAGACTGCAGGAGTTGATAAAAATATTCAGTTTCTTCATCTTTGGCTTTGTTGTTTGGTGTGTTAATTTGAATAATAATAGTATTAACTGGTTTTCCTCGTAGGTGTATGAATATTATCCTATCACTGACAGCATTGTACTTCAGGATAGATCTTGAAACATTTTTTTTTTTTTTTTGTGATAATACAACCCTTAGTTTACTAAATAAAATTGTCTAAGAAAAGTTAAGTATAGAATCTTCCAAACCCACACATAGTATTTTTCTTATTAGGAAATCTGGTAGCATAGTGCCTAAGACACCTGACTGCTAACCAGAAATCTGGCAGTTCAAACCACCAGCTACTCCTTGGAAAGAAGATTGGGCAATCTGCTTCTATAGTGATACTGCCTTGGAAACCCAAGGAGGGGTCACTATGAGTTGGGTCCTACTCAATGGCACATAACAACTACAGCAAATCATATTTACTGGGTAGTCCCTAACTATGTGGAACCAACATTTGGCCCTGGGGCCAATTAGGCTGGATTGGAAGATGCACTGTGGGCCTGAGCTGGAATCAAAGATCTATTTTGACTATACTCTCTTTACTAGCCAATGCACATATATTAGGAACTCCATGGTCTTGATCAATGTTTCATTGACTTGATCAATCAGCAGCAGCATTTGCACCTCAGGTAAGACTTGAAGATGTTATGGTGCATGTAGATATATTAACCAAATGTACAAAAACTCCCCTAAAAGATAGTGTCTATGGGTGTCAAGCAATCAACAGTCAAATAGCAATGATGGGAAAAATAGTGCCCTAAAATATAATAGCCCTGACATTCTCACTGCAACCTAAGGGGTACCTGTGCTGTAATAACACATGATTGCTGTGTTTATATTCATGACAATAGTGCTAATACTATACTCTATGTTAATCATATGCAACATGTAGTATCTTGCATTATCAATCCTGTTCCTTTCTTAACAGATATTATAAGTAATTGGTTTTCCTTTTGGCATGGATGGTGGAGAAAAAAAAAATTGAAATCTTTATATTCCTCGTTGATTTTATTATGGTAATTATATAATGCTGTTTTGCTTGAATTAAATACTTTTTATCCATGAAATGCTGTACTTCAAAATCATTTCATCCTTCACCTAAAATCGTGCTGTTTCACAGGCTTTCACCAATGATCATGTAGTTTAATCACCTCACTTTTGTCTCCCTGGGTATCTTTCATATTTACATCTGTAATTCTGTCCTGACCGAGTTTTCCTCAAATGTGGCCTGTCTGGAAAGATGTTCCTCATAACATGTACTCACCTTGAAGATAAGGTCTATTAGTAACGTGAAGACATTTTTTGTTAAACAAAACTCCTCAAGCAAACAAGCAGAAGAAAGGACAGTCTGTGGGTAACCACTGCACCCTGGCAGAAGCTTAATCAAAAGGGGAAATACGTGGATGGAAATTTTCAAACATGGAGCCACTCAGTCTGGATAGCAATAGAAGTATCAGTACGCATTCCCAGGAAACATAAGGTCAGTATGTAAACAATTTGTTCCTGAGAAGAATATGTATAACTAAATTGGCTGGTGTCACCTGAGTAGTAAAACTCATTCCCCTCTAGCCAAATGGATGACTTTTAGATTTCAGAGGATTCCAAAGTGAAGATGAATCAATCATTAACTGCCTACTTTTCCTTTGTTAAGGAGCTCTTATGGCATATTAGTTAAAGCATTCAGCTGCTAAGAGGTTAGTGGTTTGAACCCAACAGCCATTCTGACAGAAGAAAGATGAGCCCCATTGAGCCATTCTACACTGTCTCATAGGGTCACTATAAGTAGAAATGGACTCAGGGCAGTGGGTTTGGTGGTTTTTTTTTTTTTTTTTTTCCTTGTTTCTATGCATAAAATCCTATAACTCAATAGAGACAGCGAAGTACCTTGTATTTTTACTTAGCACTGTCCAGCTTCAGCTGCATTATCTCAGGAAATTTCCTTTTCTTTCAGCCCTAAGAAAGTATAAGATATTTTTTCCCTTTGAAGAGGTTTATGAAATATCTGTTGTCTTTAGAGGAGAATTCCTGGCAATGAAATAAGATATATTTCTATAAAAATTCATGTCAATTCATTGAACATATGTGAGACTATACATAATATCAAAATCTTTGAATTAGTGTACATAGTACATATTGATTAATATACTGTTTAATTATTAACTGCAGATTGTTATATATTGATTAATATACAGTTAATTATACATAAGTACAAATAAATTAGTTGTGTATGTATTATGTGCCAAACACTGCTCCAGGTACTTTACAAAAATTTGGATATTTTTAAAAATCTTATCTATTTTATGAGATAATGAAGGCACAGAGACTTGCCATAATTTGTCTCTGATTATTAATATATCCCACATTAAAATCCATGAATACTTTATTTAAAAGATCACATCACAGCTTGGGTGTATCACTTCTAAGGAAATAGTGATTAAAATTTTTTCCTTTGAATTCAAAACGTAGAAATCATAGGCATGATTAGAGATGATTTTTACTAGCCATTCCTACATTATTCCAATTGTTACTTATGTACTGTGAGAGAAATATATTTTGTACAATATGTATATATGCAGAAAATTCCATATATGGATTTGTAGTCAAAACTCAGGAGCTCTGGTAGCATAGTGCCTAAGGCACTTGACTGCTCACCAGAAGGCTGGCGGTTCAAACCCACCAGCCACTCCTTGGAAGGAAGGTTGAGCAATCCTACTTCCGTAGTGATACTGCCTCGGAAACCCAAGGAGGGGTCGCTATGAGTCGGGGCCGACTCGACGGCAAACAACAACAACAACAAGTCAAAACTCACTAAATCATGGGAAGCATTTAGGAAATTGGCTACTATGTGAATTGTTCTAGTTGGCTGGCATACCACAATCTATACTCAATCCATATCCACTTCACAGGGAATTAACTTTCTGAAAGATTTGACCAGACATTTTTAAATGTTGCTGATACCACACTTGGAGCAATAGCAAACAGGAGATGAAGCTTGCTACATTTCTGATCAGTGTCAACAACGTCACTAAGAATTGTGTGCTCCCTGCCTCCCATTTAATACTTGAAACAAAGTTCAGAATTTTACAAGTGCTGCCAAGTTTTCCTGAGTAAGGAGCACATATGAAGTCTCTAAGGAAAGGGTCAGCAAAAAAAAAAAAAAAAGGAAGCCCTGCAACAAGATGAATTGACACAGTGGCTACAACAATGGGCACAAACAGACCCACTAGTGTGAGGATGGTGCAGAACTGGGCAATGTTCTATTCTTTTAACATGGAGCTGCTCTAAGGCAGAGTTGACTTGACTTCATCTAACCGCATGACAATAACACACAAAGGAGTGCTGCTGCCAATTGTATCTTTATTGAATCCTTCTTTCATATTTATTGGACTAAGCATAGTGCCTAAGGCACTTGACTGCTAACCAGAAGGCTGGTGGTTCAAACCCATCAGCCACTCCTTGGAAGGAAGGTTGGGCAATCTACTTCCATACTGATACTGCCTCGGAAACCCAAGGAGGGGTCGCTACGAGTTGGGGCCAACTCGACGGCACATAACAACAACAACAACAACGTTTCCTTAAGGCAAGGGTGCATCTGGTTGGTCTTACTATCAAATTTATCATTCTAAACACTGTGTGGAACAGACTAGACACATAGTAAATCTTGGTTGAAATAATTAATTGAGGAGGGAAGTAGAAGCTGTATGGAAAATGCAGATGGGAAGTGTGTTTGGTCTCTAAGTTTATTTGTATGAGTTCTATTTTAGATGCCTCTCAAGAAGTAAGGAATAGTATCTCAAACCAGGAAAGTTGCAGCTGCAGAGTGACAATTAGGAAAGGCTTAACCCCAGTCAGGCAATTATTTATGGGGAGTTGTATATGATAGGATTTCTTAGAATACACATGAAAAAGGGAGTGTCTCCCTTCCTTGCCCTGGAGGATGAAGAAAGCCTTAGAAGGCATGGCATATCTTGGAAGAAAATATATATTTGTCATCTTGGCAACAGTTAATCCAATTTTATCTGTAGCAGGAGCAACATGGCACTTTCTGAATTATTTTGAATTATATTCAGCAATGTTTGAGTTCTTTATATTTAGCACTGTTTACATTAGCAAAATTTTGTAAAAATAAGGGACGTAAGAAGTGGAGCTCAATATCACTAGTGGGATCACATAATGATATTTGCGTTTGTGACTCTTTTCCTTCTAAATGTAGTGTCTTAGGAAACTCTTGTTAACAAGTTTTGACATGTTTAATTGAAAAGCAGTTCAATAATCAAAGTTACTTATTTTTTCTTCTTTTTTTTATTTAATAGGGCTTTTTAAAATGTATTTGGATGAAAACAGAAGAGGACAGAGGTATTTCAAAAAAGATTTTATTCATCTAATTATTTTGATAACAATTACCATATTGTTTCCATGAATTTGAACTACCCCTTATTCACTGTTATTTATGGAGTTACATAAATGAATTATGAATATAACCAGAAAGTATGTTGGAGTTTTTCAACTTTTATTTCAAGACTTAAATCTAAATGCTAAATGAACATTATTCATACTATTAGCTGTAAGTTTTAAGTTTGAGGAGCTGATAATGTTTTTCCTAATCAAGAGACACTGAAAAACACATTGCATTTAAGTTTCTTGATTAAATACATTATTCAGGTAGCTATGTTTTTACAAATATGCCATATGCATACTAAATATTGGATGTTAGGCTTCCAGATTAGAGTCAAGAATTTTCTTTTAAGTGAGAGAAGTTTAGCAAAGCTGGTAGGTTGTGAAATGTGATATTTGTAATTAATTAGCATTGAAAATGATTTTGGTCGAAGTTTAATATATTTTTTATTATTGTGAAAGATAAAATATTTGTGATCTCCTTATTTCTAGATTATTTAATCAAGTATAATTTTTAAAACAAAACATGCATACAAACAAAGAGAAGCAACATTATCCATTTTTAACCAGACCTTGTACTTTCTGGGGCTCAGAATGCCAAGATTTAAGTTTTTATAAATATATCTTTAAAAATTCTTAATCTCACAATTAATATCTAAATTATCATCATAAATTAAAATGTATAATGATCAGCTTCAACTAAATTTGAAGAGGAAGTGTGTGTATGTGTGTGTGTGTTTTATTTTCTGTAATATCCTGAAGAGAAAACTATGCTTAATTACATATATACAATAGATGCTATGTTAAAAAATCTTTGCTAAATAAATAAATGAATCAACAGTTACAGTATCCTGAAAATTACTCAAGTAGAGTCATTGGAATCAATCTTTTGAAATCTTAGAGATTTCAAAGCCTAGCTATAATATCTGCTAGAAATGTGCTCATGGTGAAATTAACTAAACTATCTGAGTCTCAATTTCTACATCTGAAAATGGAAATTATAAACATAAGCTTGTAATGAGAACTAAATGAGATAATCTACATAGTAAGTATGCAATACATATAGGCTATAATTATTATATTTTAAAATAAAATTACTAGAATTAATGAGGATGTGACTATAATTTATGATATTAATGAAAGTTATTGATCATAATAATTTAATAACTCATTCTATTTTAAATGCCCCAATCACCTCATATTAAAAAGATGAAAAAGGAGACCATTTCACAAATATCTGATGAAACGCAAATGATGCATAATAATCTCCAATTTTTAACTTATGAAATGCATATCTTCAGGCTTTTCTAAATAATAAATAAATTTTTAACATTTTAACAAGTGAAAAATTTTCACATTCATCAAAGACTTCATTTTTTTTTATTTTGTGTGAGCTCTTTTATAATAATTTCCTAAAATTTTTATATATATTTTTATTGTGAAGCTATATATAGCACATACATTTTGCACTTTTCACAATACATAAGTGTATAATTCGGTGATATTAATTGCATGAACAATGTTGAAGCAGACTTGTTGTTGTTGTTGTTATGTGCTGTCCAGTCGGCCCCGACTCATAGCGACCCCTCCTTGGGTTTCCGAGGCAGTATCACTACGGAAGTAGGATTGCCCAACCTTCCTTTACCTAATTTCTCGAGATTTGTTGAAATAATGGAATCACTTTGAGAAAATTCTGTCCAATGTTCTCCAATAGTCAGATGTTGCTATTGAGCACTTAAAATGTTGCCAGTGGAGTGAACAACTAAATTTTTAATTTTCTTTGATTTCAACTAATTTAACTTTAAATACTCCCATATTACTAGTATCTATATTACTGAAAAGTTCCAAAGCTGAAACCAAACTGATTACTATGGAGTTGATTCTGACTCATCACGATGCCATGTGTGGCAGAGTAGAACTCATTCTATCAGATTTTCAAGGCTACGACCTTTTGGAAGCAGACCACCAAGCCTTTCTTCTGAGTGAGTGAGATCAAACCACCAACCACTTGATTAGTAATTGAGTGTGTAGATGTCTCTGCCAAGCAGGGACACCTTGGACAATGCAGCTAAAGTAATAAGTCACAAACTGTGAAATCTACACAAGAAGCTGGAAATACAGTGTAAAATGAAGTAACTAAAAATAAATCACTCATTTTTTCTTTTTGTACAATTTTATATATATTTTCTTTTTTTAGTAATATTAGAACATGTATCCTACTCAAAGTTTTTCTCTTTCCCTCTCTTTTTCTTTCTATATGTCTATCTTTCATCTGTTTCTATCTCCTTTTCCATATACTGTACTAGAACAATTTTTTCCTGGTGTATGTATATAGATAGTCCTGCTTCAATAAAAGAAGGGAGTTAGGAAGAAGATTTAAAAATGTAAAACAGATTTAGTAAATTTTAATCCACACACAAGATTTGTGTCTCATTGTTGTTGTTGTTGCTGTTGTTATGTGCCATCAAGTGGTTTCTGACTCATAGCGACCCCTCCTTGGGTTTCCGAGGCAGTATCACTATGGAAGTAGGTTGCCCAATGTTCCTTCCGAGGAGTGGCTGGTGGGTTTGAACTGCCAACCTTCTGGTTAGCAGTCAAGTGCCTTTGGCACTATACCACCAGAGCTCCCTTGTGCCTCCTTACTTCCCTTAATGTGAAAGATAGATACCTATTTAACTTCTTACTCTAAAATAAATACCAAATTTATTTTACTATATTGTATATTTAATAATATATATGCTATATATTTTTTACTATCTAACCTAAATTGATTTTGAGTCATTCAGTTCATAAAATGTGGAATTTTAAGAGTATTTCTTTGATTGCCTCAAAATTATCTGCAATATAATTTAAGATTATAATATAAAATAATTCAAACATTTTAATGTACTGAACACCTACTTCATGCTCCGTTAAGAGCACATCAATTGGTATATCTGTAAGTTGATCAATTTTATTTATCTGTCTTTCAATACTTTTAGCGATGTGAAGAGAAAACAAAAGCATTTTCTTTTTCCCCAGTAGGATTTTCTCTAAAGGGTACAGATTCTGAAAACTCCCCATTCTTAAAATTTGGATGTCTCTAGGTTTTATATATCATCTGAATCTACACAAAAGAAATGTGTGGATTCATAAATATCTAAATATGACAAAGTATTTGTAACAATGATAATTCAATTAGGCTCTTCTGACAATGGGAAATTATCATTTTGAGAATAGGCTTACTCTGTTGCAGAAGAACTGGAGGAAGGGGATTTTAAGAAAGGTTTGGGTTATATTCACAGACTGAGGCCACTAAACTTTTCATAATACATTTTGTTATGGTGTTTCCCTGAGATCAACCCCTCTTATTTTGTTTCCCTATCCCTAAGACCAGGAGCTCTGGTGGCATCGTGCCTAAGGTATTGACTGCTAACCAGAAGGTTGGCAGTTCAAACCCACCAGCCACTCCTAGGAAGGAAGGTTAGACAATCTACTTCTGTAGAGAATACTGCCTCGGAAACCCAAGGAGGGGTCGCTGTGAGTTGGAGACAACTTGATGGCACATAACAGCAACACAACAACATCCATAAAATCTTTGACACAGTTACAGAGTTACAGAACTTGGTCTTGTTCTAGAAGGACTTGCAGCATTGCATCTCCTGTATATGAATGCCTGTCAAGAAATACCAAGTGACCAGAGTTGAAAACAGGGAAATAAAGACTTTGTGTAATTCAATGTATTTTTTTTTTCACAACATCTAAATTAAGAGGTTATGTTCCTTTCTTGCAAGGTGTATAAAATATGTTTAGTTATGTTAAAATAAGCAGATGGATGTTCTAGTTTGCAATCCAGAGGACTCCGGAAGTCTGTGTATGTGTGAATGTGCATATACATGTGTATGTCTAATTCAAGGTAATAAGATTACTAACTGAGATGTTCTTTGATAGACAGTTGTTCTGGTTACCTAATGCTGCTCTGACAATAATGTACCACAAACGGAATGGCCTTAACAAACAGGAGTTTGTTCTTACAATTTGGAGGCTTTAAGTCCAGGTTCAAAGTGCCAGGCTCTAGGGACTGGGTGAAAGCCCCTCAACCTTGGCATCTAGCTCAGCCTCCTGCTCCGGACCCACTGGAGCTAGAGGCAGACAGCTGCTGGCTGTTGAGGCTGAGAAGCCCCAAGGTCAACAAGTAAAAAGGCACAGTCCCGATGTTACCAATCCACAGAGCAGGCCATTAACTTAAGTCCACTGTAAGTCCCAAGGTCAGTAGAGCATAGCAGGCTGCTGAGCAATGACACGGCTACATGCAGGGTCCAAACGTGCCAAAGGCTAGAGACCATTCTCAAAGCTTCTCCTTATATACAGGAAGCAGACTGCATACCCAAAGGCAGTTACCCAGCTGCTTGTGGTAGATCCCACCATGGAGCTGTTTGCCAGTCTCATCATGGGGGTTAACTACCACCAGCTGCCCAGCCACTCAACCAGGCCCAGCCAAGTTGACACAAAAACATAACCACCACAACAGTGCTATGGGAAGAGAGAATAGTAGTCTAAATAGGTTTTTGAAGATTAGAAAAGAAATGAAATATTAAGAAAAATGTCTACGATGCTTTAGGTTATAGTGTGCTAATGAAGGGTGTAGTTCAGTAAGTGCTTTGCACCTCATAAAGAATTTGGAATTTATTCTAATGGCAATGGGATACATTCATTGGCTTTTTTATTTAGGTGTGACATGGCAAGATCTAGCTGTGTGAGGAAAAATAACTATAATAATAATGTGCTAGATAATATATGGAGAAAAGAAGTTGAAAAATAGGGTGAAAGTTATAAAATGTCTCTAATTTACTAGATAAGTGATGATGAAATATTGAACTAAAAAATATTGTTAAAAAATCTAGGATATCTCAGTGGAAATAGAGAGTAGAGGAAAAATAATATGAAAGGCACATTGAAAGTTAAGGATATTTTTTAGAATTTCTTACTCTTGGGACTGGAAATATGGTAGGATGCTTCATAGCTACTGGGAAAGACTAGAAAAGGAATTTTGATGGAAACAAAGAGCTGTGTTTTAGTTTATGGGTGCTGATAGATCCAGAAAATAGAAGTTCTGATTGAGGAGAAAGGTCAGGAATAGATATGTAGATTTTAAAATTATTCACATGGAGATTACATTGAAAGTTTTTTTAGGTGGATGATATTCCTTTGGAAGAAACTTAATATGCCAATAAAATCCAAGGGTAGATGTAAAAGCTTGAAAGTTGGAGCATTTCTG
Organism: Orycteropus afer afer; assembly: GCF_000298275.1. Lineage (NCBI taxonomy): Eukaryota > Metazoa > Chordata > Mammalia > Tubulidentata > Orycteropodidae > Orycteropus > Orycteropus afer. The sequence goes on from NW_006921961.1 coordinate 3,162,171, forward strand.
AATGATGATCAGATTTAATTTGTGCCACACTGCATTTGAGAAGGGGAGCTCTGGTAGCTTAGTGCCTAATGCACTTGACTGCTAACCAGAAGGCTGGTGGTTCAAACCCACCAGCCACTCCTTGGAAGGAAGATGGGGCAATCTATTTCTGTAGTGATATCGCCTCGGAAACCCAAGGAGGGGTCACTATGAGTTGGGTCCAACTTGGCGGCACACAACAACAACATTTGAGAAAGCAGTACTTGAGTGATTTTGATGCTGAGCCAGTTGTATAAAACAAAGGATTCTAGATGGCCTATACAATCTTAGGGACTGCAGATACAGGATTGAGGTAAAAATGGATGGAAGTGATCTTGCACAGAAACGATTCTGAAATTCAACCATGGATTTCTGTGCTTTTAATCTAAATGCATATGGTTCTGCACCATGCCAAAAGATTTATAAACGTAAAAAGTCTGTCAAGCAACTAAACTTTAATTGCTGTCTGGCAAATTATTCCTAAAGTGAAAACTCTTAAGACTCATTGTGCATTTCTGTTTCTTTGAAATCCAAGTATTTATTTTATTTAATGTAAGTAGTGCCTAAGGCACTTGACTGCTAACCAGAAGGCTGGTGGTTCAAACTCACCAGCCACTCCTCGGAAGGAAAGTTGGGCAATCTATTTCCATAGTGATACCTCCTCAGAAACCCAAGGAGGGGTCGCTATGAGTCAGGTGTGACTCAATGGCAAATAGCAACAACAACAACAACAATAACAACAATGGCAATATGTTTCCATTCACTGTTAAATTTTGAATATTTCTTAAAACTGAAATTTTATAAGTTTGAAAATTCAGAATAATAGCAATTATTTAATGACCAACACATATGTTGACTGTAACATCAATATACCATTTAAAATTTCTTTTTGTTCTCCTAACATTCTTAAAATATGTTTTCCTTAAGTCTTTATCTATTTACACAACATCTATTTGTCAAGAATATGTACATATAAAAACTGGGAACTTGGTAAGGAAAATTCATCAAAAATATAGTTCTATATTGGCTGCTATTAAATAGTTGCCTTTTAAGGAAGCACTCATTTGTGTAAGCATATATGGTGGAAAAGCTTCTAGATGTTTATTGTAAGTAGGTACATTTTGAATTGCACAGTATGTTTGATAATGTGCAATTAAAAATGTATCTTAACATAATTCTCTGAAGATAGGACAGTGAATGTGGTCTATACAGGACATTGTTATATTAATTTCTCAAGATATTGTATCAAAACACAAGACAACTTACAGAAAGTCACCAAGGTCATACCATACATACTAAAACAGACTCTACTCATTGCTGTCAAGTCAATTTTGACTCATATAAACACTATAAGATAGACTAGAAAAACCCCATAGGATCTTCAAGTCTGTAAATCTTTATAGAAGCAGACTACCACATCTTTCTCCCACAGAGCTGTTGGTCCATTTGAACCATTGACTTTTGGTTGGCAGCTGAACACTTAATCACTGCACCATCAGAGCTCCTAAAAAAGCCTCTAGTCCTTTGCAAAGTTATAAATTTTTTTAAAAAATGTAGTTATGGTGGTTGAAGTTTTATGCCAGCTTGGTTGGGTGCGGTTTTGAGTGCCTGGGCAGGTGGAAGTAGTTATTCCCCATGATGAGACTGGTAATCAACTCTATGGTAGAATCCACTGAAGCAGCTGAGCAGCTGCCTGAGGGATGTGTCTGCTTCCAGTACATGAGGAGAAACTTTGGGAACGGTCTGGAGCTTTCGGCATGCTTGGACCCTGCATGTAGCTGAGTCTTCATTTAGCAGCCTGCCATGTTTCCTGCCCATCTTGGACTGTCTCTGGAATTGAATTAGTGGCCTGCCACGTTCTTTGGTGCTGTGCCATTTTGTTTGTCAACCTTGGGGTTGTGAGCCTCAGCAGCCAGCAGCTACCTGAGTGAAGAAACACTTCTAGCTCCAGTGGACTGGCAACAAGAGGCAGAGCTGAAGCCCAAGTTTGAGGGGTTTTCAACCAGCCCCTAGAGCTTGGCACTTTGAACTTGGACTTCTAGCTTCCAAAACTGTAAGAGAAAAAACTCCTGTTTATTAAAGCCACCCATTTATGGTATTTTCTGTTAGAGTGGCACTAGATAATCAAAACAGTAGAATTTCTTAGATTTTATGAATACTAACAACAAGTCTTTTATAAAATCTTTCTTCATTGAATAATAACATTATTAGTTACAATATTATTAATAACTGAGCAGAAGCCTTTTATTATTTTTCTCCTTCTTTTCCTTTAATGACTACTTCATTCTCAAAAAAAGTTATTGAGATATGTTCACAAATGCTACTTACCCAATATTGTAGCTAAAACACCAGCAAATTTGACAAAAACAGTGACTATAGGAACCCTGGCAGCAACAAAAGCAGTAGTGTGCACTTGTAGGGCATGCAGATGGAACCATATGATTTGATGTATCATTGTAATTGGGTAATAATGACAGCTGTGATTGGAGTACATTAGAAGGTTCTCAAAGTAAATTAGCATAGTTTTCACCTTGTAGGTATATTGATACATGTAAGCTAGCCTTACAAAACATGTTCTTATCACTATAACTAACAATATACCTACAAGGATATATTTATTAAAGAAATAAATTCTGCTTAAAGACTACACAATAATTTTATACACAGTCATTTTGGTGTTGCCCCTCTGACAGTGTCACCACATGTGGTCTGTACCCCTTGCACCCTGCCCCCCACCCCCAGTGATGCCACTGCTCATGCCCACATATTTTTGCAGCTTAAAAAATTCTGGGATTCCTATGCAATAGCCATATTAAATTTAGTTTCATTCTTTGTAAACCTAGCAGCTAGGAACCCAGTCTCGTACAACTTACAACCAATTATTTTTGGAAACCATGCCTTTCAAAGATGCTATTTTACAATCTTAACTATGTTTGGGAGCCTCAGAACACCAATCAAAATAAGTGTATCATTGTTCCTGTCTGGTTTTTGCACCATGGTTTTCTAATTTAGACCTTAAATATACTTCTAGTCTTTCCATTTGGAAACTACCTCAACATGGCCAGAGATTTTGACAAATTGCCATTAGGGAACTCCAACAAAAATACTAATAGAAACAAGATCTAGATTCATACTTCTTGGCCATGGAGTGATCCAGAGTTCCAGTAGGAAAATCCCCTGCTTTCTCAGATTTAGCATACCCCTTTATGAGACAATTCTATGTGCTACAAAACAACAAATTGATCAAACTCACAAAAATATTGGATTCAAGCTTAAAATGCAAAAGGAGCATAGCTGAAGAATCCATGAGGGCTTACCTAGGTGGCTGCCACATACACCATGAAGACAGTGAGCAGAAGAGGCTTTTGAAAATGTCATGCTTGTATCCAGTGACAGCTCTGGGGGATGTTGGTCAGCCTTTGCAAACCCAACTTTCAATGCCTAGAATTGTGAAAAGTCTAAATTACTTATAGAAACACCAAAAATTAGTGTAGCAGAACATATTTATAATGAGTAGATACGATTTGAATTGGGTGTCAATACTTGAACATGTCAGGAAGGTACTGCAAAGAGGGGCAGTGAAAATGGGTCATAAGGTCATTGTTATGTTAATTTCTCAACAGCTAAGGTCAAAACACAGAGTAGGTTACAGAAATAGTCACCAAGGACACAGCATACATCCTAAAACAGCCTCTAGTCAGACCCTGGATTTCTTGCTTCTGAAATCTGGGAACACACAGATAATTTTTGAAATGACCAATGCCTAAGGCCAAAAGTCTCTGCTAAGCTGCTTAATGAACTATTGCTTGACCTCAATAAAGGTGACTCCAGGGACCCAGTTCCTTCAAGGTTCAAAAGGACATCTAAGGGTATATGACCTGCATGGATCAACTCAATTCCATAAATGAAACCTATATTGCAGGAGAATCAAAAGTATATAAATAAACAAGTAATAAATAAAATGTGGAAGTTGTTAAGAATTTCAATCCACAATCAATGCCCATGGAAGGCAGTGGTCAAGAAATCAGACAACGTAGTGTTTGGACAAGTGTAGTGGACAAATCAGTTGCAAAAGACCTCTTTTAAAAAATATATATCTATCATTTTGGGTACTATGGTGCAACTCCACCACTCATCAGTCAGTTTGTGGTACTGTGGTGGCTTGCATGTTGCTGTGAGGCTGGAGGCTATGCCACCTGTATTTCAAGTGCCAACAGGATCACCCATGGTGGACTGGTTTCAGTGGAGCTTCCAGACCATGACAGACTTGGAATAACGAAGGGGCCATCCACCTGTCAAAGTATTGGCCAGTGAAAACTATAGGAAAACAGTGAAACACTGTCTAATACATAACTGGAAAATTTTATGAATAGCCCTGAAACTTTGTCTGATATAGTAGTGGAAGATGAGCCCCTCGGGTCGAAGGCACTCAAAATACAACTGGGGGGGAGCTGCCTCCTCAAAGAAGAGTCAACCTTAATGTCATGGATCAAGTAAAGCTTTCGGGATCCCCATTTGCTAATGTGGCACAATTCAAAATGGGAGGAAACATCTATAAACATCCATAATAATCAAAGCACAGATTATACAAAGTATAAACCTAGGAAAATTGGAAGTTGGCAAAAGTGAAATGAAATGCGTGAAGATAGATATCTGTGGTATAGTAAATTACTTAGTGTGGCTTTTCTACCCATAAGTCTTTGTAAACTCCAAGGTAGAATTTGCTATGAGCAACCGAGGAGCTCCTGATTGCTGAAGGTGTCCACCTGGAGTATTTCTGTTGGGAGTGGCACAAAACAATGTTCTGGGAGGTTCCCACTCCCTAAGGTGCTTAGAGTTCTGATGCTATAATTGGCTAGTTGGACCACCCTGCCAGGCTCAAAAAGGAGGCCTCCTGGAGGCAGAACTCTCTCTGACTGCTGGTTGAGGAAGACGTGCTGCTGAAAGAGACACGGGCTCCTGAGACACGCATTGCTGGGAAAGAGATGCAAGAGACATGCATTGCTGAGTGAGACAGCGAGGGGCCAGCACTGCTGGGAAAGAGACTGTGAGAGACTCTTGGCTGAGGGACAGTGGGCTGGGAGAGAGACTGAGCATTCTTCCTGAACTTGAGTTGTAGCCTGGTGCTTTCCTAATAAACCCTGTAATCTGTGAGTTCTGTGTGGCCACTGCAGCGAATTATCAAACCCAGGAGAGAGGTGTGGTGCTTTGGGAAGAACGGTTGGTGAAAGGGCTGGAGGGAGGCAGCATGTTTGGCCTTGCAGTAATAGGCCTTGGGTTACTGCTGGTAATCCTGTCTTCCTCTTGTGAGATTAGAGGAGGTCAGAACATGTGGCCTTCTTGCCGTTTTTGCAATATCCTAGGCATTAGAGAGATGCAATGGACTGGTTTGGGCCATTTTAAATCAGATAGCCATATGATCTACTATACTGGGAATGAAAAGTTCAGAGGAATGGCATGGTATTCATCTTCACAAAAAATGGTTCAAGACTTATCTTGCAATACAATGCTATCAGTGATAGGATAATATCCACAGTTCTAACAGTAAGACCAGTTAACACTACTGTTATTCAATTTACACACCAACAGCCAAAGACAAAGCTGAGGACACTGAAGATTTTTTTTTACCAACTTTAGCAATATGAAATTGACCAAATATGCAATCAAGGTATTGATTATTACTGGTGATTGGAATGCAAAAGTTGGAAACAAAGAAGAATCACCAGTAGTTGGAAAATACAGTCTTGGCGATAGAAACGATGCCAGAGATCACATGATAGAATTTTGCAAGACCAACGACTTCATTCAAATGAACTTCTTCCAACACATTCATTGCAAATAACTTTTTTCAACAACATAAATGTTGGCTGTACATGTGGACTTCATCAGATGGAATACACAGGCATCAGATCAAGAAAGAAGAGATGGAGAAGCTCAATATCTTCAGCCTAAACAAGGTCAGGAGCTGACTGTGGAACAGACCATCAGTTGCTCATATGAAAGTTCACATTGAAGCTAAAGAATTAAAACAAGTCCACAAGAGCCAAAATATGACCTTGATTATATCCCACCTGAATTCAGAGACCATTTGAAGAATAGATTTGATGCACTGAACACCGAAACCCAAATGACCAAACACCAGAGGAATTGTGGGATGACATGAAGAACTTCACACATGAAGAAAGCAAAACATCATTAAAAAAAAACAGGAAAGGAAGAAAAGACCAAAATGGATATCAGAAGAGATTCTGAAAATTGCTCTTGAATGGAGAGCAGCTAAAGCAAATGGAAGAAATGACAAGATGAAAGAGCTGAGCAGATTTCAAAGAGCAGCTTGAAAAGAGAAAGTCAATTATCATGAAAATTCAAAGACCTGGAGTTAGAAAATCAAAAGAGAAAAACACACTCAGCATTTCTCAAGCTGAAAGAATTGAAAAAATAAACAAGCCTAGAGCTGCAATATTGAAAGATATTATAGGCAAAATATTGAATAATGTAGGAAACATCAAAAGAAGATGAAAGGAATACACAGAATCACTGTACCAAAAAAAAAGTAGTCAAAGTTCATCTCTATCAGGATGTGGCATATAATCAAGAACCAATGGTAGTGAAGAAGAAGTCAAAGCTGCACTTAAGGAATTGGCAAAAAACAAGGCTCCAGGAATTAACAGAGTACCTAGTCAGATGTTTGAACAAATGGATGCTGCATTGGAGGTACTCACTTGTCTATTCCAAGAAATTTGGAAGACAGCTACCAGGCCAATTGACTGGAAGAGATCTGTATTTGTACCCATTGCAAAGAAAAGTGATCAATAGAATGTGACAATTATCAAACAATATCATTAATATCACACACAAGTACAATTTTGCTGAAGAAAATTAAAAAATGTTTGCACAAATACATCAACAGGAAACTTCCAGAAGCACAAGCTGGATTCAGAAGAAGATGAGGAATGAAGAATATCATTCCTGATATCAGATGGATTTTAGCTGAAAGCAACGAATACCAGAAAGATGTTTACATGTGTTTTATTGACTATGCAAAAGCTTATGACTGTGTTATGTATAACACTGAGAAGAATGGGAATTCCAGAACACTTAATTGTACTCATGAGGAACCTGTACATAGACCAGGATGCTGGGGGCTGTTGTTCGAACAGAATAGAAGGGATACTGCATGGTTTAAATTCAGGAAATGTGTGCATCACATAATTATTAAATCTGTATGATGAGCAATTAATCAGAGAAACTGGACAATATGAAGAACATGGCATTGGGATTGGAGGAAGACCCATTAACAACCTGCAGATGACACAACCTTGTTTGCTAAAAGTGATGATGACTTGAAGCACTTACTGGTGAAGATTAAAGACTACAGTCTGCAGTATGGATTACACTTCACCATAAAGAATATGAAAATCCTCACCACTGGACCAATAAGCAGCATCACTATAAATGGAGAAAAGTTTTAAGTTGTCAGCAATTTCATATTACTTGGTCCCACAATCAACACCAGTGGAAACAGCAGTCAAGAAATCAGATGATGTATTGCATTGGACAAATCTGCTGCAAAAGACCTCTTTAAAGTGCTTAAGAACAAAGATGTCTCTTTGAAGACTAATGTGGGCCTAACCCAAGCCATTGTATTTTCAGTGTCCTCTTATGCATGTGAAACCTGGACAATGAATAAGGAAGACCAAAGAAGAGTTGATGATTTTGAGTTGTGGTATTGGTGAAGAATACTGAATATACAATGGACTGCCAGTTATTGTTGTTGCTATGTGCCATCGAGTCAACTCCTACTCATAGCGGCCCCCTGCACAGTAGAATGAAACACTGCCTGGTCCTGTACCAGCCTCACGGTCGTTGCTGTACCTGAGCCCATCATTGCAGCCACTGTGTCAATCCATCATGTTGAGGGCCTACTTCTTCTTCATTGACCCTCCACTTTACCAAGTACTATATCCTTCTCCAGGGAATGATTCCTCCTGACAACATGACCAAACAAGATCAGACGAAATCTGGCCATTCTCACTTCCAAGGAGCATTCTGGCTGCACTTCTTCCAGGACAAATCTGGTAGTCCAAGGTACTCTTAGCATTCTTATCCAACAGCACAACTCAAAAACATCAACTCTTCTTCAGTCTTCTATATTCATTGTCCAGCTCTCACATGTATAAGAGGCAACTGAAAATACCATGGCTTAGGTTAGGCACACCTTAGTCTTCAAGGAGACATCTTTGCTCTTCATCACTTGAAAGAGGTCTTTTGCAGCAGATTTTCCCAATGCAATAAGTCATCTGATGTCTTGACTGCTGCTTCCATTGGTGTTGACTGTAGGCCCAAATAATATGAAGTCTTTGAGAACTTCAATCTTTTCTCCATTTATTGTGATGCTGCTTATTGGTCCAGTTGTGAGGATTTTTGTTTTCTTTATATTGATATGTAATTCATACTGCAGAGTGTAGTCTTTAATCTTCAACAGTAAGTGTTTCAAGTCATCCTCACTTTCAGCAAGTAAAGTTGTGTCATCTGCATATTGCAACTTGTTAATGAATCTTCCTCCAATCCTGATGTCATGTTCTTCTTCATATAATACAGCTTCTCAGATTATTTGCTCAGCATACAAATTGAATAAGTATGGGGATATGATACAACCTTGATACACTCCCTTCTTGATTTTAAACCATGCAGTATCCCCTTCTTCTGTTTGAATAACAGCCTCTTGGTCTATGTACACGTTCCTCATGAGCACAATTAAGTGTTCTGGATTTCCCACCCTTCTCAATGTTATACATAAGACAGTCCAATGCTTTTGTATGGTCAACAAAACATAAGTAAACACCTTTCTTTGCTTTGAGCCAAGATCCTTCTAACATTAGCTATGATATCCCTCATTCCATGTCCTCCTCTGAATCCAGCTTACATTTCTGAAAGCTCTCTGTCAATATACTGCTGCAACCATTTTTGAATTATCTTCAGTAAGATTTTACTTGAATGTGATATTAATGATGTTATTCAATAATTTCCACATTCTGTGGGATAAACTTTCTTTGGAATGGGTACAGATATGGATCTCTTCCTGTCAGTTGACCAGGTAGTTGTCTTCCAAATCCCTTGGCATAGCCAAGTGGGTGCCTCCAGTGTGACATCCATTTATTGAAACATCTCAATGGATATTCCATCAATTCCTGGAGCCTATTGTTTGCCAATTCTTTCAGTGCAGTCTCGACTTCTTCCTTCAGTACCACTGGTTCTTGATCATATGTCACCTCTTGATATAGATGAACATCAACCAATTCTTTTTGATACAGTGACTCTGTGTATTCCTTCCATCTTCTTTTGATGTTTCCTGTATCATTCAATATTTTTCTCACATAATCTTTCAATATTGCAACTCAAGGCTTCAATTTTTTTCCTGTTCTTTCAGCTTGAGAAATGTTGTGCATGTTCTTCCTTTTTGGTTTTCTAACTCCAGGTCTTTGCATATTCATTATAATAATTGGCTTTGTCTTCTCAAGCCGCTCTTTGAAATCTTCTGTTCAGCTCTTTTATCTTATAATTTATTCTATTTGCTTTAGCTACTTTCAGTTCAAGGGCAAGTTTCAGATTCTCTTCTGACATCCACTATAGTGTGTTCTTCCTTTCTTATATTTTTAATGACCTCTTGTCTTTTTTAATGGACTTCCAGAAGAACTAACAATCTGTCCTGGAAGAAGTATAGCTGGAATGCTCCTTGGGATCAAGCATGATCAGACTTTGTCTCTCCTACTTTGGTCATGTTGTCAGATGGGACCATTTCCTGGAGAAGGATATCATACTTGGTAAAGTGGAAGTTCAGCAAAAAAGGGGAAAGCCCTCAAGGAGATGGATTAACATGGTGGCTGCAACAATGGGCTCAGGTATAGCAAGGATTGTGAGGGTGGCACAGGACCAGGCTATGTTTCATTCTGTTGTACATATGAGTCAGAGCCAACTCAATGGCATCTAACAACAATAACAACCTGGTGCAACTGCCCCAAACCATGGTATTTTAAAACCTTAAATTCATGTGAAGATGAATTGATGCATTTGAATTATGGTGTTAGTGAAGAATATTGAATATACTATGAGCTTTCAGAAGAATGAGCAAATCTGTCTTAGAACCAGTAGAGCCAGAATGTTCGTTGAGAGCTAAATGTCAAGATGTCATTTCATGTGCTTTGGTCATGTTATAAGGAGGAACCTGTCCCTGGAGAAGAGTATCATGCTTGAAAAGTAGACAAAAAAGAGGAAGATGGTACAGGCATGTGAGTTAAACATTTACCTCAAGTAGACACACGCCCTGGAGAGAACAATCCTGGGAGAACGAAGGGCTGCTTATGCACAGGGAGATAGCTCAGGGTGCAGAAGAGTATGAAGGGATGGACACTGGGAGGAGGTAACTATGGGGAGGAAGTGGGAGGGGAGCTGCTGCATTGTAAATTTTGGTCAATGACATGAGACAAAGTATATGTGAACTGCTGTATGAAAAGTGAATTTACTCTGTAAATCTTCACCCAAATCCTAATAAAAAAAAAGAAAGAAAAGGGGGAAAAAAAAAAAAAGAGGAAGATGGATTGACATAGTGGTTACAACAATGGACTTAAATATAGCAATGATTATGGAGATATCGCAGGACCAGGCAGCATTTCCTTCTGTTGTACATAGTGCCACTGTAGATCAGAACCAAATCAAAGAAATTTAACAACAACAACAAAAAAAGTTTTAACAATTAATGAAAATGTAATTTATACCCTCAAGGGATGGGTATACTAATCCATATGCATATATTCTAAATTTAGAAATTTAGAGTTCATAATTTAAAACTTTCTTCAAAGTTGAGGATTTGTTACACACTAGAAAATAACTTTCAAAAGTATTATAAAGTATTGGAGAACATTTAACAGATATCTTGGAAATAAGCATCATGTGGGAAACTTAGAACAAATTTTATTTTGTTTCTTATAAACTGGATAAAATTTTAAATATATACTGCATCACAGATTTCAATGAACTTAGTAACTAAATTAATTCATTATTAATGTTTCAGCAATAAATTAAACTTTATTTATCTTTTAAGAAAAAAAGTGATTTGATATCTCAATGCAAGTAGCATCACTACATTAGTGATTAATTTTAAACAATTGATAACAACAATAGTAAATAGTATTAAAGTAATATTTAAAATATTTCTACATATACTCTCAGAGACACTCATTACCCATGCACACAAATGCAATCTATCTTCTTACCTTTTCCTGGAATTACAGCAACTTTAAGTCATGTAATAGATGCTGTTGTTGTTGTTGTTAGGTGTCTGAGCTGGTTTTGGTTCACAGCAACCCTGTGCACAAAAGAACAAATCACTGCTGGGTTTTGCACCATCTTCACAATCATTGCTATATTTGAGTATCGTGGCAGCCACAGTGCCAATCCTTCTCAGTGAAGGTTTTTCTCTTCTTCATTGACTCTCTACCAAGCAGGATGTCCTTCTCCAGGGATTGTTGCCTCTTGATAAAATGCCCAAAATACTTGAGATGGAGTCTCACCAACCTCACTTCTAAGGAGCTGTAGTTCTTCTAAGACTGATTAGTTTATTCTGGCAGTCCTTAATGTGTTTAATGTTCCTGTTTTTATGTGCTGTTGAATAGGACTCGACTCATAGCGACCTTTCCTTGGGTTTCCAAGGTGCTATCACTATGGAAGTATATTGCCCAACCTTCCTTCCGAGGAGTGGCTGGTGGGTTTGAACAACCAGCCTTCTGGTTAGCAGTCAAGTGCCTTAGGCACTTTGCTACCACAGTCATAATAATAATAAACATGATGTGTTTGATGGTCTTTGTTAACACAATAATCCAAAGGACTTGTTTGAGTACCTTCTAACATGAAAATCTCATCTTCCAGCAATATATCAGACAGTATTCTGCTACTATTCATAAGCTTTTCAGTGGACTTTTTTTTTTTTTTTTTTAAGAAATAGATTACCAGTTCCTTCTTCCGAGTCTGTCTTAGTCTGGAAGTTCTGCTGAAATATATCTACCATCTGTGAACCTGTGGGTATTTGAAATTCAGTAGTGTGTCTTCCAGCATCACAACACTCAAGCCACCACAGTATGACAAATTGACAGATGAGTGCTGGGTAAAAAACACTACATCTTAGTAAATATGTTTTACTAAACAATTCATTTGACAACTGTGGCATTCTTAGAACAATGGTCTACTTTTTACCTGTCAAACTCAAGATAAATTGTTTATTCTTTTAATCATTTCTTGCTTTATTTCCAAACACAGACATTCAATTATTTCATTGTCTATATAAGAAAATAAGCACTATCTTAGTAGTTGTTAGAAAGAGGAGTGAAATGCATGTGAAAAATCATGACATCAATACCAAGCTCTTAGAAAATACATTTATCAAAACTTTTCAGATAAGTGTCAGTGAGACATAGATAGCAGCCTGTAGGGATTTAACTGAAGAAAGTTTAATGAAGGTACTGTTTACACGGTTGCAGTCAGAGTTCAAGAAAACAGACAAGTGATGTCAAGCTATACAGGGACTAGCAGCAGAGGAAAGCTGATGCCACTGCTGGATTTGAAAGGACAGAGGCAAGGGATGGTGTCATAGGGTGGGTGGGACAATGGAGTCCTGGAAGAAAAGTTTCTGTATAACTGTAGGCACAGAACACAGCCACTGATACATTTGTAGCAAGATAGAGCCCTGGGAATAATTATCTTAAGCTCCCAGTCAGTGTGTCCTGGAAGTGAGTGTTTATGGAGGGCCGTCCTGAAGGTGTTGGATATGCAGTTAGTCACAATGTGTACTCACCCTGCTCCTCTTTATTATTCTTATAAATATAATTACTTAAATTGTGTTAAATTCAGGGGAAAAATGTATATTAAGGTTAATCTTTTAATTAATGAAAACAACGGGGAAAAAACATTGATGAGCTATTAGATTAGTAAGAAAAGCAGAGGAGAATTTTTGGGACAATTTTACATATAAAATTAATGACACAAAACCCCAAAACAGTTGCCATTGAGTCAAATCTGACTTACAGCGACCCCATGTGTGCAGAGAAAAACAAAACTCCATAGGGTTTTCAAGACCCTGACCTTCGAATGCTGATCACCAGGTTTTTTCCCAAGGCACCTCTGCACGCATTCCAAGCACCAGTCTTTTGACTGGTCATTCAGCACAATTGGTTTGCTCCACCCACGGACTCCACATATATCTGGGAGCATTTTCTCTCTCATCTGCTGTTTTTCCGATCAACATCCAACTTTGTTGTTTTTATTCTTGTTCTTCATTTGTTTGTTTGTTTTTGCTTTAGGATACAAACTTATTTATTCATTTTTAAATTATTTATGGATACCTATTACATATTCAGGAGCTTTGGTGGTGTAGTGTCTAAGGCACTTGACTGCTAACTAGAAGGCTGATGGTTCAAACCCACCAGCCACTCCTCTGAAGGAAAACTCAGCAATGGTACCACCTCAGAAAGCCAAGGAGGTGCCGTTATATGTCAGAACCCAATCGTGGGCATTTTTTTTTTTTCTTTTAATATATATTCAAGGACCTGTGGTGAGTGAAGAGCCTAGAAATAGATTTTTTCTGTTTTTATTGTATTTCCTTTGGTTGTTGTTTCTTTGTTTTTCTTACACAGGGTATTATTTGAATAAAATTTATATTAAAAAAAAAATTGCCGTCCAATTGGATCTGACTCATAGTGACCCCTTCTTGGGTTTCCCTAATGGTATCACTATGGAAGTAGATTGCCCAATCTTCCTTCCAAGGAGGTTGAATACAGAAATTTAAGTACAGTAATAAATATGATTTAATATTGGTAAAACCCTAATTAACATTAGTTAATGATTGTGCCTTTTTGTGTCATGTCTAAAAAATATTTTTCTAACTCAGAGTCACAAATATTTTCTCCTGTAAGCTTATAAATTTAGGTTTTATATTTAAATATATGTACTATTTCAAATTAATTTTTGTATATGGTTCAAGGTATGGGCTGATTTTTAATCATTGTTGGTTTTTATGGATGTCTAATTGGAGCTCAACAACAAAAATTGGAGCTCACAGCAATCAGATCGACTACATCCGTGGCAAGAGAAGATGGAAAAGCTCAGTATCTCCAGCCAAAACAAGGCCAGGAGCTGATTGTGGAACAGACCATCAATTGCTCACATGCAAGTTCAACTTGAAGTTAAAACAATTTTAAAAAGTCCATGAGTGCCAAAATATGATCTTGAATATATCCCTCCTGAATTTAGAGACTATATGAAGAATAGACTTGATGCATTGAACACCAATGACTGAAAACCAGAAGAATTGTGGAATGACATCAAGAGCATCATCCATGAAGAAATAAAGAGGTCATTAAAAATACAAGAAAGAAAAAAAAGACCAAAATGGATGTCAGAAGAAACTCTGAAATGTGCCCTTGAACAAAGAGTTGTTGTTGTTGTTGTTATGTGCCATCGAGTCAGCCCTGACTCATAGCGACCCCTCCTTGGGTTTCCGAGGCAGTATCACTACGGAAGTAGGATTGCCCAACCTTCCTTCCGAGGAGTGGCTGGTGGGTTTGAACTGCCAGCCTTCTGGTTAGCAGTCAAGTGCCTTAGCCACTATGCTACCAGAGCTCCCGCTTGAACAAAGAGTAGCAAAAGCAAATGGAAGAAATGACAAGATAAATGAGCTGAACAAAAGATTTCAAAGAGCAGATGGAGCAGACAAAGACAATTACTATAATGAAATGTGCAAAGACCTGGAGTTAAAAAAGCCAAAGGGAAGAACACGCTCAGCATTTCTCAAGCTGAAAGAACTGAGGAAAAATTTTAAGCCTCAAGTTGCAATATTGAAAGATTCTATCTGCAAAACATTGAATGATGTAGGAAGCATTAAAAGGTGATGGAAGGAATACACAGAGTCACTGTACCAAAAAGAACAGGTCAATCTTCATCTATTTCAGGAGGTGGCATATGTTCAAGAACCAATGGTATTGAAGGAAGAAGTCAAAGTTGCACTGAAAGAATTGGTGAAGATCAAGGCTCCAGAAATGGTTAGAATACCCACTGAGATGTTTCAATAAATGGATGCTCCACTGGAGGCACTCACTTAGTTATGACAAGAGATTTGGAAGAATGCTACCTGGCCAACTGACTGGAAGAGATCCATATTTGTACCTATTCCAAGGAAAGGTGATCCCACAGAAGGTGGAAATTATCAAACAATATCATTAATACTGCATGCAAGTAAAATCTTACTGAAGATAATTCAAAAACATTTTCAGCAGTATCTTGACAATTTCCAGAAATGCAAGCTGAATTCAGAAGAGGACTTGGAATGAGGAATATCATTGCTGATGTCAGATGGATCTTAGCTCAAACAAGGAATATCAGAAAGATGTTTACTTGTGTTTTATTGACTATGCAAAAGCATTTGATTGTGTGCATCATAACAAATTATGGATAACATTGAGAAGAATGGATATTCCAGAACACTTAACTGTAGTCATGAGTAACCTGTACATAGACTAGGAGGCTGTCATTCAAACAGAAAAAGGGAACACTGCATGGTTCAAAATCAAGAAGGTAGTGTGTCAGGGTTGTATCCTTTCATCATACTTATTCAATCTGTATGTCGAGCAAATAATCCCAGAAGATGGACTACAGGAAGAAGAACGTGGCACTAAGATTGGAGGAAGAATCATTAACAACCTGCAATATGCTGACAACACAACTTTGCTTGCTGCAAGTGAGGATGACTTAAGTATTTAATGATGAAGATTGAATAATACAGTCTACAGTATGGATTACATCTCAATATAAAGAAAACAAAAATCCTCACAACTGGACCTATAACCAGCATTACAATAAATGGAAACATATAGCACTGAGCAAATTGGCTACAAAGACCTCTTTCAAGTTCTGAAGAACAAAGATGTCTTCTTGAGGACTAAGGTGCCTCTGACACAAGCTATGGTATTTTCAATCACCTCATATGCATGTGAGAGGTGGACAATGAATAAAGAAGACTGAAGAAGAATTGATGCTTTTGACCTGCGGTGTTGGCAAAGAATACTGAAAGTACTGTGGACTGCTATAAGAACTAACAGGTCTATCCTGGAGGAAGTGCAACTTGAATACTCCTTGGAGGCAAGAATGGTCAGACTTCGTCTCACGTATTTTGGCCATGTTGTCAGAAGGGACCGTTCCCTGGAGAAGGAAGTCATGCTTGGTGAGGTGGAGGGTCAATGAAAGAAAGGAAGGCCCTCAATGAAATGGATTAACATGGTGGCAGTGGCAATGGGCTCAAGCATAGCAAGAATCATGAAGCTGGCTCTAGACTGGATGGTGTTTCGTTCTGCTGTAGTTAGGGTCGCTATGAGTCAAAGATGACTTGAAGGCACCTAACAACAACAACAACAAAGGGAGCTCTGGTGATGTAGTGCTCAAGGCATTTGATTGCTAACCAGAAGGCTGGTGGTTCAAACCCACCAGCCACTCATCAGAAGGAAGGTTGGGCAATATAGTTCAGTAGTGATATTGCCTCAGAAACCGAAGGAGGGGTCTCTGTGAGTGAGATCTGATTTGAGGGCGGTGAGTCTGGTTTTGGGTTTTGAATTGTTTTCATACCACATGTAGAATTGATTGTCTTTTTTTCCTTTGACATATCTTAGCATTTTTATAGAAAATCAAGGGACCATCTATGTGTGGATCTATGTCTGTACTCTATTCTGCTCCCTTAATCTATGGATCTATATTTGTTCCATTACAGTACAGTCTTGATTATTGCAGCTTTGTAATAAATTAATTATACAGAAAAACTAATGCAGGGAGACATAGGAGCCAAATAGTTCTGTGAAGAAACTCAAAGATCAGCAATAGTAGATTGCTACTACCTCTAGGATGGAGATCCAAAGAGAGATGGTATTTTTTGTTTACTAGTGTCTACAGTATTGAGTTGTTGCTATGGTTGTTGTTAGGTTCCATCGAGTGGACTCTAACTCAAGACAACTCAGTGCACAACAGAATGAAACACTGCCTAGTCCTGCACCATTCTCACAATTCTTGCTACACTTGAGCCGATCATTGCAACCACTGTGTCAAACCATCTCAGTGAGAGTCTTCCCCTTCTTTGCTGACCCTCTACTTTACCAAGCATGATATCCTTCTCTAGGGAATGGTCTCTTCTGACAATGTGACCAAAGTAGGTGAGACAAAGTCTTGCCATTCTCATTTCTAAAGAGCATTCGAGCTGTAGTTCTTCCAAGAAAGATTTGTTTCTTCTGGCAGTCCATGGCATTTTCAGTATACTTCGCCAACCCCACAAGTGAAACACATCAATTCTTCTTTGGTTTTCCTTATTCATTGTCCAGCTTTCACAAGCATATGAACTGATTGAAAATACCACGGTTTGAGTTAGGCACACTTTAGTCTTCATAGTGACATCCTTGCTCTTTAACACTTTAGTGTATCAGGCTTGTCTGGATTGTTTTACTTAGATAACTCCTATGACAAGAGTTTCTTCTGAAGGGAGAGACCAGTTGGAACAAGTCTTTTGTTGTGTTGTTAGGTGCCGTAGAGTTCTTACTCATAGTGATTCTATGTACAACAGAATAAAACACTGCTGATTTTATGCCATCCCCATAATTGTTGCTTTACTTGAGCTTCTTATTGCAGCCACCATGTCAATTCATTTCATTGAAAGTTTTCCTCTTTTTTACTGTCCCTCTAGTTTGCCAAGCATGATGTTCTTCTCCAGGGACTGGTCACTCCAGAAAACATGTCAAAGTATGTGAGATGAAATATATTTTTTCAGCAACATAAATAACTACTGTACATGTGCCTCACCAGATGGAATACACAAGAATCAAGTTGACTACTTATGTGGAAAGAGACAATGGAAAAGCTCAGTATCATTGCCACAACAAGGTCAGGACTAAATTGTGGAAAAGATGATCAATTTCTCATAAGCAAGTTCAAGTTGACACTGAAAATAATTAAAACGAGACTATGAAAGTCAAAGTACAACCTTGTGAGTATATACTTTCTAAATTTAGAGATCATCTCAATAATAGATTTGTGAGTCCTTTGGTTCCTCTTAATTCCAATGTTACATTGTCTCACTAAAATTGTAATGTTCAAACAAAATCATCTGTGTCTTTTTCTTTACTCTTATTGCATGTACAATTTTCACTACATAACGTATTATATTGCTTATTATTGCATACTTTTTTCCATACCTATATGTGATTAAGGTCAGGGACATTAAATTTTAATGACTGTATGTTTATTTGTGTATGTGTGTGTGTTAAAAATGTAATGTCATTAACTTAGAGGACATTATGCCGAGTGAAATTAGTCAATAAGAGAAGGACAAATATTACATGAGACCACTACTGTAAAAAATCAAGAAAAGGATTTCACAGAAAAAGAAATACTCTTTCATAGTTACAAGGGGTGGCTGGGAAAGGGAGGGTAAGTGACTAAGTAGAGGGTAGATATATATATAACTCGATGAAGGAGCAGTCAAAACTAATTATTACTATTATAAAAGATCTATCCTGAAGTTAAAAAAAAAAGTATCACCATTATAATATTTTAGCAATAGGTAGAGCATATTATATTCTTCTGCAAATTGATTGTTTAAATAAAAATTATTAGTGATCTTTTGGCAATATCCCTATTAGAGTATTAGATCATTTGGTAAACTATTGATGAAATGAGCAGCAAGCTATCTATTAATATGCAGCCTCAAATGTTTGTGAAATCTTTGTTGCTCAGTGAAATATCTGCTTTGATGCTTATTGAAAAAAACATGTCAATATATTTAACAACAAATTTTAGTCACGATTATTTGCAAAACCTTTCCCCTGCTTCAGGAATATTGAGAATAGTAAGTACTTTTGGTTTCATTTCTTAAAGTCAATTTTTCTTCTTTTTCTTGGGAAAAAGAATTAAATTTATTAAGATTATATATGCTAGACTAAATGACATAATGGGAGCTCTGGTAGCATAGTGCCTAAGGCACTTGACTGTTAACCAGAAGGCTGGCGGTTCAAACTCACCAGCCACTCTTCGGAAGGAAGGTTGGGCAATCTTCTTC
Source organism: Orycteropus afer afer (assembly GCF_000298275.1). NCBI lineage: Eukaryota > Metazoa > Chordata > Mammalia > Tubulidentata > Orycteropodidae > Orycteropus > Orycteropus afer. The sequence goes on from NW_006921961.1 coordinate 3,181,327, forward strand.
CGTAGTGATACTGCCTCAGAAACCCAAGGAGGGGTCACTATGTCGGGTCCCACTCGATGGCACATAACAACAACAACAAAGGACATGATATCTAAATAGATCTGGCTATATGACTAATTCCTGGGCACTGACATCATTTAAATAAAAATGTGTGAGACTTCCAGGAAGCCATTTAGAAGGAGGAGACACACTTCCTCATCTTCTGTGTCCCTTCTGTTGTCTTGCTGCCTAAATCTGAGGTGATGGGTGTAGCTCATTCAGCCATTTTGAATCATGAGAATAAAGCCATCAAGAGATAGTGAGTTACAGAAAGCTAACAGGTAACTAAGATTACATGACAACTATAATAAACTCCCCCAAAATGCAAACCCACTGCCACCGAGTTGATTATAACTCACAGTGACAGATGCTTGGGTTTCCGAGAATATATCACTACGGAAGTAGATTGCCCAAACTTCCTTCCAAGGAGTGGCTGGTGGATTTGAATTGCCAGCTTTCTGGTTAGCAGTCAACTGCTGGAGGCACTATGCTACGAGCTCCCCTCAAATGGTTTCCAAGGGTATAAATCTTTATGGTAGCAGACAGCTCCATCTTTCTCCCACAGAGCTGCTGGTGGGTTCAAACTGCCAACCTTTTAGTTAGCAGCCCTATGCTTTAACTATAGCACCACCAGAACTTCTTTGGACAACTATAATAGCCATTCCAGGATTTTTAATGTGAGAGAGAAATGACTTCTCTTATTAGTGCCCTTATTATTTAGGGTTTACTGTTGCTCATACTTGCCTGAGACTCCCCAGTGCTTTTCCCAAAAAATCCACTTTTGTAACAATACAAAACATGAATATTTTATGTTAAGAAAGCTTAATTTTCCACTTTTATTTTTTGTATTTTTCAGAAAAAAAAATCACTGATTTTTTTTTTTTTTACTACAATATGAAAAATTATATTTTAGTACTTTGTGTCTGAAAATTAGGTTTCTTAGCCTGTTGAAAAACTTTATTCCTTTTTTATTGTTCTTTTTCTAAGCATATTGATTCTTTCATGTTTTGTCATAATATTATTATAAATGATTTGCACCAGTCAATTCAGTTCTGACTAACAAAAACACAATTGTCGATTAAAATAAAATCATTATGTTCTAAAGCCTTTTTACACCGAGATGTTTGATTGTTGTGTTTACTTTGATACTTAACATATTGTGACAGTTACTCTTGCTTTAATACATAGATAGATATAAAAATAAAATATATTCTTCAATCTCTGATAAAACTAAATAAAAAATGCAAGGATGTGTTAAAAGTGAATTTACCATGTAGAAATTGTCTATTTGTAGTTGCTATTGTGTGTCCCTGTAATTTTTTACATTTTTTTAAAAAAATAAGTCTGAATTATAACTGATGTGAAGTGATTGTGTAATAAATCATACAAATAAATAATTATATTGAAAAATTATTATAGTATTATGAATTCTTTGTCATTAACTTATCTGGCCATTTGTTTGTGTTGTTTTCTTTTCTTAACCCAATAATTCATTTGATTTTGTGATACTAACAAATATAAAATAAATCTCCAATAATTTTAAATTAATTTTCCCAGACTAGTATAAGCCCTCATGGAGCAGTGGTTAAGTACTCTACTACTACCTCAAAGGTGAGTGCTTTGAATCCATTAGCTGCTGCTTCATGGGAGAAAGATAGGGTAGTTTGCTTCCATAAAGATTACAGACTTCATAACCCTATAGGGCAGTTCTACTCTGTCCTATGTGGTCACTATGATGTGGAACTGACTTAGTGGCAATGGTTCAGGTTTTTGGTTTAGTATGATCAAAATAATTCTTCACAAACTTATATTTGTATCTATATATTCTTCTGTTACCTTCCTCAAAAAATGACTGTTTCTTTTTTGCTTTAGGGATTACAATTCTAGAATTCTTTATTGAATTTTAAAAATGTTATAAAGAAACACAAAATAGGGATGGATAGTTCACTTGTTAATCTGTCAGTCAAAACCCTTGTTAACCTCAATTGTGGTGTCAGATGTTTGTATAACAAATTTTCTGTCAATCAAATACTTTTTGAAAAATGCTTTAGGGGTCGCTATGAGTTGGATCTGACTTGATGGCAGGAATTTTGGGTTTTTGGGTTTTTTTATATATTTCATCATATTCAATAAGATATTTTCTGATTGACACTTGAGGCACATATAGCTTGGGGGAAAACATGTTACAACTAGGTGTATTTCCCTTTAAAAATGTCAAATTTTGGTTCGGCCACACTTTCAGAGTTGTTATTATATTCTTCAGGGACAATAATAAATGCTGTGTATAGCTTTTCAAATTTCCCCAAAGTTTAAGAACAAATAGTGCAGCCAATAAGCAACTCAAATGTAGGATGATTTCAATTACCAAAAAATTGTTGCTATGCCAGTAGCTAACAATTTTTGCTAATTTTCATTACTACTCATACAATCACATAGTGATTACATAGATTAATATATTAATTTTAATATAAAATTGCACTAATATAAAATAAGCTCTTTTTTCTCCACAATACTGGCTAGATATAAATTTTATGAAAATATGGTGAAGAAAAGTCAAGGAACATTCATGTTTGTGTTACTTGGCATTTATTTAATGTTCTCCTATGAAAAATATTCCCTATTTAAAATTCTGAGGATAGTGAAATTTCTTATTCCTATGTACTACCCTTCCAGTTAACTTTAAGTAACAATATATATACTCAGTAATCTTTTCTCAAGTTCTAGCCCTGAGAATTAGCACACTAGTACCACATTTTCATTCAATTTTATCTGAGTGCACTACAATTATGTAAGATGGAATTTTTTCTATTATGTAATAAACAACATGTATTATGAGTCTAGTGTGAGAAAATGATGTGTTAAATATACCAAAAACCAAACTCACTGCCATCAAGTCAATTTCAACTAATGGAAACCCCTCTTTGGGTTTCTGAGGCAGTATAACTACAGAAGTAGATTTCCCAACTTTCCTTCCTGAGGAGTGGCTGGTGGGTTTGAACCACCAGCCTTCTGGTTAGTAGTCAAATGCCTTAGACATTATACCACCAGAGCTCTGTGAAAATACAATAGCACCCTATCAATCTAGTGAGGATAGTGCTAAAAGAATTGGGTGACCAGTTTAATAGCAACATCAGACCAATGGCAAATTATTAAAAAATGCAGACTTCAGTCTTAGAGGAGTATTCAGATGAATGGTACTAAAGTGATACATTTATTCACTAAATGGATAAATTAATTTTATGGTCAATCTACTTCTGTAGTGATACTGCCTCAGAAACCCAAGGAGGGGTCACTGTGAATTGGGTCCAACTTGACGGATGTTGTTGTTGTTGTTATGTGCCCTCGAGTCAAATCTGACTCATAGCGACCCCTCCTTGGGTTTCTGAGGCAGTATCACTACCGAAGTAGGATTGCCCAACCTTCCTTCCGAGGAGTGGCTGGTGGGTTTGAACCGCCAGCTGCCTGGTTAGCAGGCAAGTGTCTTAGCCACTATGCTACCAGAGCTCAATATATCCAACTCTAATAATGAAAAGAAAGGAAAAAAAATCAGGACACACACTATTGATGGTAAGCTAATGTTGTCGCCGTACTAATATATAAAATACCAATCAACATTTTCTAAGCCCTCATCTAAGATACAATCAACCATTTTCTCCAACATTCTATTGTTGTTAAGTGCTGTGGAGTCAGCTCTGACTCATAGCAACCCTACTATGGACAACCCAATGGAAAACTGCTGGGTCCTGTGCCAGCCTCACAATCCTTGCTATACCTGAGTCCATCATTGCTGTCACTGTGTCAGTCCATTTCATTGAGGACCTCCCACTTTTTTGTTGACCCTCCACTTTACTAAGCACAATATACTTCTCCAAGGAATTGTCTCTTCTCACAACTTGACCAAAGTAAGTATGATGAAGTCTGGCCATTCTCTCTTCCAAGGGCCATTCTGGCTGCACTTCTTCCAGGACAGATTTCTTAGTTCTTCCGGCAGTCCATGGTACTTTCAATTGTAACTCTATTAGAGTTATTATCATGTTTCTTTATATTGAAGTGTATGTTTTATTGCTATTATATATTGTGAGCTCATTGATAACAAACAACATGCTATCAAGCTATATAATTTCAAAGTGAACCATACTAGGCGTAGTGACCATATAATTCAGCAGAATAAATCCCTATTAGTTTGCTGAATGCTTTACTAAATACACTGAGAGAGTGAAAACATAATACATTAAATTTATCCACAAAGATCTTATAGATTACTAGGGAGAAAAAAAAATACATGAATATCTTAAATGCCATTGAGTAGATTCTGATTCATAATGATCCATGGGGTTTCCAGGGCTGTGAATCTTTACAGAAGTGGATTTCCTTAATTTCCGTCCACAGAGCAGGTGGTGGGTTTGAACCATTAATCACCAATCTTCTGGTGAGCAGCCAAATGCCTGCATCATCAGAGCTCCTTATGTGTAATACTCTACCCTACTGCCATTGAGTCAATTCTAACTCATAGTGACCCTGATTGGTTTTCTAAGGCTGTAAATCTTTACAGAAGTAGATTGCCTCATCTTCCTTCCTGGGAGTAACTGGTGGGTGTGATCAACTGACCTTGAGGTTAGCAGCCAAATGTTTTACCCAGTATGCTACCACTTTATTTATTCAGATTATAAAGTCTATCAGAAATCCAATTAATGAGGAGAATTAAGGATAATAGTAGTGCAGATTTATTTATAACATTTGTCAATATGCCAAATATTTTAAATATTATTTTGGTTACTTTAAATAATAACATTAAGTAGCAAGTACTATTATTTTTGCATTTTTCAGATGAAGAAATAAAAAAAAGTTTGGTATTTTAACCAAAAATAACATAAGTTACATGTGATAGAGGCAAAACTTGAACAAGATTGCCTGATTTATGAGACCCCATTCCTAATTACTGTGAAGCATTCTCCAAGAAGATTTAGAAATAATATATGAACTGAACAAAAGTAGAAAACAAAAATACAATGATGATAAATAAGAGGAGAGGAATTTCTTAAAGAAAGAAGTAGGATTTTACAAAACAGAAAATAATCTTTGAAAAACTGATAGAAAAGTCAAATTTGGCTGTAACAGAGAGTATATATAGTAGGTTAGGAGTCAATCAATCTGTTTATCTAGAACGTAGCCATATTTAAACCAGACAATACTGACATTAAAATTGAGTTCTTCTATCGCTGTTTTTAGACTTTATCTTATTTAAAGGGAATAGAATCTTTCTGTAAAATATTTTCTGCACTTAAGAAAGTCTAGAGTCAATGTTAGTATGTTGCCATAAATCTCCAATTTAAGCTACAGACTCAAGGTACCAACATTCCAGTTCCAGAAATTTGATTGAGAATAATATAATCAAATCTGTTCTCTGGCAGAGGCTGCCAGATGCCATCTCCATATTCACTGTCTCCTCATTTGTTAGCAACAGAACACCAGCTTGTAACTGATACTTTCCCAACCACCTTTGCAGGTACGAGTGATGATGACACTGCGTTTGGGCCAGTGAAATGCTTTGTTGGACTTGTCAGAAATCTTGTTAAAGAGAAGGAATGTTCTTCTTCTCTTCCCTTCATTCTGCTATGCACACATAGTTGCTGCCACTTCCATGTCTTATTCAACCATGAGGTAACATTGAGCAACAATAAAAACAACTTACTGAAGATAGAGCATATAGATGGAATCTTAGGACCTCTTGTCATTGGGAAGCTGCCCTACCAGCCCTGGACTTACTATCTCTGAATTTCTTAATTTTCCTTGCAGCTGAACCAAACACTAACTTATACAGTTGAAACTTTACTTATACAGGAAATGCTGCATAATATAAGTTGCTACTTGAATAATTTCAACAGCACTATTATGGGTGTGGTTAACGGTAAAAGATCCTCATGATTAGGTGGAAAATACAAAACTGAAAAATGTAGTTGCACTAAGAACAGTTCAGATGCATTTGAAAATTATCCTTATTTTGAAGATAATGGATAAAGAAACCATGCACATACACTAAGACTTCTACTTTGAGGAATATATATATATATATATATATAAGACTCACATATGTTAATTGTTTATTGCCTTTTGTTTTCACTCTTCAATTTACATATCAATTTAGCTGATTAATTCTTTCCTGAAATATTTTCCATTTGAAATAATTTCCTTTAGAGTTTTCTGTTATTGGCACCTGCAGCATTTAGACATTTTCTAAACCTTGGACTCTGAATTAAAGCTAATTCAAGTCATTGTTTGCAAACAAAGCATCAGTTCCCTTTGAATTCAGGATTAAAATGATCTGGCTATTCTGAAAATACAGTGTAAGTCCACTAAAATGCTTTTATTAAAACAGATGCTAGAATACAACTTTACTCATATGTTGCCACATAATTTTGATTTGTTACCTTTTGTTAAAGTTTTACACTGCATATTCAGGGAGCAGAATTTTTAAGTACATACAAAATTCTAGCAGAATATTTTGGAAGATGATACAAGCTCATCAAAGATGATTGAGCTGGAGAAAACTGCCTAGATGTTGGTTTTCCACAGATGTACAGAGGATCATTAGTACTAGGTTATGATGAGCTCAAAAACATTTCAACTTTTCAAAATATAAACATCACCAGTAATGGGATGCAAATTACAGTAATGGTGGTAAAAAAACTTTTAGCACCATCACAATATTCCATTTCAAAGTGAAAACATCTGCAAAATATAGTAATTCTTTTTCATCAACTGGCTTTGCAGAGAGTATTTCTTTCTCTATAGGAGTAACTATTTTGTCATGAACAACAGCTAAAGGGCAAATAAAATTAATACTAGCATAATTTTATGTTCTTTGTTCCAGTTATAGTCATTTTCTTGTATCCCTCCAATTTCTACTCTATAGCCAAGAGAAACATTTTTATGTTGTAATTACTTACCTACTTCTAGATTAGGATAAAGGAAAAAGGCTAAACAGCCATCTCAGTTCAATTTTTTCCTAGACAACTCTTGCTTATGCAAAAACAAAAACAAAAACAAAAAAATAATACTTGTGGGTTCAAAGGATTCAGCCCAGTTCAACAGTGTCATGGCTTTTAATTCAAAGTTCTGATATAAAACCTTATTGCAATAGTCAGTGATAATTTTTCAAGGTCATTTTTGCCTGTTTGTATCCTCCCAAATTTGTGTTATATAAAAAGTCTTGGATAAGACTGTCTTAAACATAGAGATGTTTATACTATGATATGAGGTTTATGATATGATTACATATGTCTTAAACATAGAGGGTTTTCTGCTTTTGAGATATAACATTGATCAAAATAATTGGTTAAATAAAGAATAAAACTATCTTACATTAACACTCTACCTAATATTAATTAGTCTTTGCTCCACAGTTATTTCTGAGAACAAATGAAGTAGCTTTCCTTACACTTTACCTTCTAGAACACCATAAAAGTCACTATAAAATGTATGTTTTTACATTTTTCCTGGTATAATTTATTTCAAATACCATATTCCCTTTGTTCTTTACTGTGAAATAATAATGTTGTATTAGGGAGAATATGTTTTAAGGAAATTTTTTGTTGCTGTCTGGATTCCTAAAAATTTTTGGAGATATTGTCCTTATTTTGAAGATAATGGATAACGAAACCATGCACATACACTAAGACTTCCACTTTGTGGAGATATATATATATATGTATATAACTCACATATGTTAATTGTTTATTGCCTTTTGTTTTTACTCTTCAACTTACATATCAATTTAGCTGATTAATTCTTTCCTGAAATATTTTACATTTGAAATAATTTCCTTTAGAGTTTTCTGTCATTGGCACCTGCAGCATTCAGACATTTTCTAAACCTTGGACTCTGAATTAAAGCTAATTCAAGTCATTGTCTCTGAATTTATTAGAGCTAGCATTGTAGTGTTTTTTTATGCTTGTTTTTTAGTAATAGGTCATATAGGTTTTCATAAATACTAGGATGCAAAAGATTGAATTACATCTTGCAACACATCTAGAATATTGAATATTTTTTCTCATTATTGAAAAAATCCTTACTTAAAAACTGAAAATAAGAGCCATGTCATAAACAGATATATGCACACTCAGGTTCATCCCAGCATACTCATATAGCAAAAAGATGGAAACAACCTAAATGCCCATCAATGGAGGAATGGATAAACAAGCCATGGGACATACACACAATGGAGTACTGTACAACATTAAAGAACAACGATGAATCTGTAAAACATCTCATAACATGAGTGAATTTAGAGGACATCATGCTGAGTAGAGTTAGTCACAAAAAACAAATATTGTACGAGATCACTATTGAAAAAGTCAAGAAAATGTTTTTCACACAAAGTAAATATTCTTTGGTGGTTATGGTGGATGAGAGGGGTAGGGAGGGTAAAGTACTAACTAGAGGGTAGATACATATTAACTTGTGTGATGGGAAAGCCAATACACAGTAAGGAGATGATCCGCACAAAAGGAGCAAGGGAAGAAAGACACTGGGAGAAGTGCAGGAGTGAAAGGCAACAGGGAGACAAACTAATTCATACACAACTCAGCAGTAACAATAATGACAATAATCTATGAGTGGCTATATAGATAGACAGACAAGCTGAACGTGTGTGGGAAGGAGAATGGGACTACACTCACCGTTATGCATAGGTTTGACAGAGGAAGGAAAAAAACTGAAAATAAGAACTTTTTCAATGGCTTAAATTTAGAAAAAGAAAAACTGGTGACAGTTTTAATTTACATTCTTAGGACAAAATTGTCATCTAGAAAGAAAGTAGATTTTTTAAAATCTATAAAGAGCATATGCAAAAATTCAAATCTTTATTGAAATCTGAGACACATTAAACATCACACACACAAATAAACCACAATGAAGATTTTAATATGACTTAATTTACATTACTAAGTTATTTTGTTGAACTATAATAAGACAAATATTATGAATAGGACATTTCCTAGGAATACAGACATTTACAATTTCCCTTATGTTCTTATGTGTAAAAATAAATTTGAGAAGATATAAGCAAATTAACTAAAATATCAAGAAAACTGCCTAAAGTAGTTCTGTTATTTATTTATTATGGTTAATTTACTTAAAGCAAATTATAGTGAAAGTGTTAGTTAAAAAATATTTACTTAATATAAATAAAAGTGGTGAAACCTTCTTTGATACAATATGACACAATCTAATTTTATCCAAATATTTTTACAAAGCTTTTTTGTGTGTTGTCTTACTGATTTGGCTGGTTAGATGAATTTGTAATTTAAAATTTTATTCTTTGTTTCTAAATAAACCATTTATTTAGAAAATGATACATTGAGTATAATTTCTGTTTCTCCCCAGTACTGATTAATTGCTGTAAGAATTAACCTTTGACTATAAACAACTGTAAGACTAGGAAAAATATGTGAAGCAATACTTTTCCAATATTAGACAAAAGATAGTAAAGGCTGTGATAACTTGAAAGAAGATAAGAATAAAAGGTAAATCCTACTGTAGTAGTTTGTTACAGCCACTGTAAAAAACAAAACAATACTACAGATTGGGTGACTTGACAGAGTAGAAATTTATTGTCTCACAGTTTTTGAATTCTGGGAATTCAACATCAGGGTGTTAGTCTTGTTGATTCCTTTAAGGCATTGAGGGAGGAATTATTTCATGCCTCTCTCCCAACTTCTGGTAGGATCAGACATTCCTTGACTTATCCCTCTGTGTCTATTTTCTATTTTATAAGGATGTAATTCAGGTGCAATTAGGTTTCATGCTACTGTAGTTGGAAGGTCTTTGAGTGGCATCAATGGTTTGCACTCGACTACCAGCCTAAAAGTTGGTGGTCAGAAACTACCCAGCGACACCATGGAAGAAAAGTCTAGAGATAGGCCTTTCTTCCTTAAATATTACTGCCAAAAAATCCTATGCAGTTATACTCTGTAACAAATCGGGGTTGCCATGAGCCAGAAGCCACTCAACAGTAAAAGATTTGGTTTTTGTTTTTGATCTACTCTGATATGACTTCATATTAATTTAACTGATAATGTCTTCAAAGATCTTGTTTCCAAACAAGGTCACATCCATAGATGCAGTGATTACCTTCTCGGAGGGCACAATTCAATCCATAACACCTACTATTGCCCAGCTATTGCCCAGAGGCAATTGCCGTACTACAGTACACAAAGGAAGAACTGAAAAGCAACCTAGCAATTTCGTCTGAGTTGAAGAGATAGCCATTAGAGTTCAGAGGTGCTATGAATTTACATGGAGTCTCTGGAAGGTACATATCAGCTGCTAACCAAAAGTTAGAGGTTATCAAGTCCACCCAGAGACACTTAAAAGAAGGGCCTGGTGCTCTACTTCCAGAAAATCAATCATAAAAACCACAATTCTACTCTGACACACATAGATTGTTGAGTTGTGGAAACTGGTTACTGGTTAAAAATTTGCATACATGAATAAAGAAAATGAGAGAGGTGCACAGAGAAAGACCTTCAGAAATCTTCTAGTTGAATGATTTAACATTTTGACTGACCACTGTTGTGCACATGCAAGAGTGAAAATTCCCAAGATAGGTCTAAATGGTACTGGAAACCAATATGATGAACAGTTCTCAGAGGTCAACTAAGGCTTGGGATAATTTGTATTCCTAGAGTGTGGTCATTTTTGTTGTTAGTTGCCTTTTGAGTTATCTCCAACTCCTAGTGACCCCGTGTATAACAGAATGAATGTTGCCTGGTCCTGCACCATCTTAACCATTATTATGTTTGATCCAATGTTATGGCTATTGTGTCAATTCATCTCATTGGGGGATTCCTTTGTTTTCATTGACCCTCTACTTTACCAAACATGATGTTCTTTTCCAGTGACTGTTCTTTCCTGGTGATGTGTTCAAAGTAAGCAAGTAGATGTCTTATCATCTTCACTTTTAAGGAATATTCTGGATCAGAGGTTGTACTGTACTGGGCAAATCTGCTGCAAAAGACTTCTTTAAAGTCTGCAGAACAAAGATGTCTCTTTGAAGACTAACGTGCATCTAACTCAAGTCATGATGTTTTCAATCATCTCATATGCATGTGAAAGCTGAATGATGAATAAGGAAGACTGATAAAGAGTTGATGGTTTTGAGTTGTGATGTTGGTGAAGAATACTGAAAGTATCATGGACTACCAGAAGAAGTGGCAGCGAGAATATTCCTTGGAAGTGAGAATGGCCAGACTTCATCTCACTTACTTTGGTCATGTTGTCAGAAGAGACCATTCCCTGGAGAAGGATATCATGCTTGGTAAAGTGGAGGGTCAATAAAAAAGGGGAAGGCCTTGAACAAGATGTATTGACATAGAGGTTGCAACAATGAGCTCAGGTATAGCAAAGATTTGGGTCTGGTTCAGGACTAGGCAGTGTTTCAATCTGTTGTATATAGGGTCATTATGAGTTGGAGCCAACTCGATGGCACCTAACAACAACAACAACAACAACAAAAAAAAAACATTTGAAATGTTAGAATACAGTTTACAACAGCATAGTAATATGCAAGCCATCACAATATGACAAACTGACAGATGAGTCTGGCTAGTGAATGCTATATTGCAAGAAATAATCCAATATTATGATTGGATAAAAGTTCTATTGAACAGTATGTTATGCATTGCAAGCTTCATGAAATAAGATCTTATGGGCTTTATCACTGACTTCTGTCCTGAGCCTAAAATTTCTGATTCAGAATGAGTATTCAATTCATATTTGTTGTATATATTTTTAATTAAAATCCAGCACAATTTGACTTTCTCCAAAAACAAGAAACTGGACTACTTTGCAAAAAAGCAAACAGTGAAAAACACAAGATTTGTGAAAGATACTGCAGATCCTAGGTAAATATTTAAATTTTAGAGGAAATAAATTTCTTGTTCTCTTTGGCTTTCTCTCTTGCTTTTTCTTTCTGAAATAGATATATTTAAGGAAACTGGAGGCAATTATTCCCTGAATGATGGAAGTAGATGCTGCATCCATAAAAATAGAGAAAGCAGTTATGGAGAAACATCAATTTAAGATAAAGAGTAATTATGTATAAATGAAAAACATGATTGGTAAATGCAAGTCCTTGATTGAAGCAATGAACAGAAGGCTGATTAGTACAGAAAACTGAACAACTAAAGTGGAACAAACACTCAGCCTGGACTCAGAAAAACATAGGAAGTTCAACTTGGACAAATGAAGGACATATCCAGGAGCAGAGATGATAATTTAAAATGATTAAATAATAACAAAAGAAACAATCTTGATTTGAAGAAAGATCTGGGTTTTCTGATGGAAATTGATTAAAGAGTATAAACAAGTTAGATAAAGTCTTGTAAAACAAAATGCTTTAAGGAAAGAGGCTAAAAAAAATCCTAAAGCTTACAATCTCTGCTCAATACATCTACGAGTCATTTTGTACAGTGAAATTGATGGCTTTTCTTCCAAAGATAATGAGTGAACAAATATAACAAAATTTATAGAAGTTTTTTCTTTTTCTTTGGCTTTTCTTTTTTGGTGGTAACTGGATGAAGGGGGTAATGAGTATGGATAATGAAATAGGATTCTGCATCTACCCAGTAACATGCATTTACAATGGCTGCTTTCAGAGTTGTTTCCAGCCAATGTAATACTTTCCAAAGTTTCGTCCTTTCAAAATAAAGATGAAGAATCTATGGCAGTAGCTTTGATTCCACTGCAGTGATAAGGTATAGATGTGTGTTTATCAAGCCATGTCCCTAATTACTACATGCACTGTCATGGAGTTGGATCCAACTCACAGCGACACCTCCTTGGGTTTCCAAGGGGGTATCACTAAGGAAGTAGATTGCCCAACCTTCCTTCTGAGGACTGGCTGGTGGGTTTGAACCACCAGCTTTGTGGTTAGCAGTCAAGTGCCTTAGGCACTATGCTACCAGAGCTTCTAATTACTATGTTGTTGTTTTTATGTGCCGTAGAGTCGGACCTGACTCATAGCGACCCCTCCTTGGGTTTCCAAGGCAGTATCACTACGGAAGTACGTTGCCCCATCTTCCTTCCGAGGAGTGGCTGGTGGGTTTGAACCACCAGCCTTCTGTTAGCAGTCAAATGCCTTAGGCACTATGCTACCAGAACTCCTCCTAATTACTATACAGAGTCTAATTATTCAAAGAGGTTAAGTGAATGAAGATTTTTGGAGATTTTTTTTTTTTTTTGAGATACAACCTATAAAGTCCTTTTCAGAACTTATCTTAATATTTCTTTCTATTTAACTTTCATGTAAAGAGGTTGGACATAGTGGTGTGTATAACAATCATGTTCCCTGCCAGAGTCAACAGATTTGGAATTAGACTGTATAGGAAGAGTTTCAAATATTTAACATAAAAAATTTAATCCTGTCACATAATCCTTACAATAGAAGGCTGTTAAGGACTGGTACCTTTGGGTACCAAGATCAAGGAAAAAATATTATTAGTGTGAAAGTTGCTTTTTGGCAAATGCCTTGTGGTGTTTGTTTCCACCACAATAAAAGTTTTTTTTTTTTTTTTGGAAAAAAGATACTAATTGAGGGAGCTCTGGTAGCAGAGTGCCTAAGGCATTTGATTGGTAACCAGAAGGCTGGTGTGGTTCAAACCCCACCAGCTACTCCTCAGAAGAAAGGTTGGGCAATCTACTTCGGTAGTGATACTGCCTCAGAAACCCAAGGAGGGGTCGCTATGAGTCGCATCCTACTGCATGGCAGTGCGACTTTTGTTTTTATTAGAATTGAAATGGTAAAGTAATTGACTTCATGACCGACAGTTTTATCATGGATCAAAACTATTTATTTTTCTGTTCTGCCATCTTCAGCTTTGACCTTAGACTGGCTCCTCTTGTAGGACTAAAATGCCTGACACAGAGTCAGGTATCCTTTTTTTAGATCATTTGTTGACATCACTATAGTAGAAGAGACACATCATTCTCTGTTGTTGTTAGATGCCCTCGAGCCGTTTCTGACTCATAGCGACCCCACGCACAGCAAAACGAAACACTGCCCGATCCTGCGCCAGCCCTACAATCCCTGCTATACTTGAGCCCATCATCGCAGCCACCGTGTCAATCCATCTCGTTGAAGGCCTTCCCCTCTTTCATCGACCCTCCACCCTACCAAGCATGACATCCTTCTCCAGGGAATGGTCCCTTCTGACAACATGACCAAAATAGGTGAGACGAAGTCTGGTCATTCTCGCTTCCAAGGAGCATTTCAGGTGCACTTCCTCCAGGACAGATCTGTTAGTTCTTTTAGCAGTCCATGGTACTTTCAGCATTCTTTGCCAGCACCACAACTCAAAAGCATCAACTCTTCTTCGGTCTTCCTTACTCATTGTCCAGCTCTCACATGCATACCAGGCGATTGGAAATACCATGGCTTGTGTCAGGTGCACCTTAGTCCTCAAGGAGACATCCTTGCTCCTCAGCACTTGAAACAGTTCCTTCGCGGTTGACCTTCCCAATGCTACACGTAGTCTAATGTCCTGACTGCTGCTTCCATTGGCATCGATTGTAGAACCAATCAGCATTCTCTATGTCCCCATTAATGTAAGTCAGGAAATCTTTTTCCAGACTCACTCAGCAGTTATCCTTTTTCATTTAATTGATTGGAATTTTGTCTCTTTCCACTCAGTCCTCGGCAATGGGAATAAGATTGTCAGCATTGACTTAAACTAGTGAGAATTTACATCTGAGCTGGAAATAGAGTCCTTGAGTGGTAATCTCTTAAAGATTGTAGTCTGGTTAACAAAAAGAAGGGGAGAGTAGGTATTCAATAGGCGACTAAGAGTGCTGCTCTATTCCTCAAACACTGAGACTTAGTTTCCTAAAACAAGAAACATTGGAAGCCAAAAATTATATAGACAAAGAGGACGACCTGAAAATAGATTATGTTGCTACACAGTAACTTCTGGTTTGATCTTATCTCTGCCAGTTGGTTGTTGATCAACAATATCTGGGCTGTAGCTGCTTTGACCTTCTCAGAGTATAACACATGGCAGCACCACAGGACATGGAGCTCAGAAATTGGAAGTTATAGCCTCAGAGAAAGAAACAGGTAGCAATGCCAGGAATCTGTAAGTCTCTGGAGCTAAAGTAGCCTTCACTTTCTGACAGATGGTACTACATAGGGCAGAACTAACCAATTGGTCCCAGAGGCTTAGTTCTAGTTAAATTACTAGGTAGAGTACTGTAGTTTGAAACTACAATGCATGGAGGATCATTCTCTAACAAATAGAATGGTTAAATTGTGTAGAAAACAAATTGAAGATTTTTCTTGTTACAGAAGCATAAAATTATCACAGCAAATATTATATACATTGTGTGTGTGTATAGTGTGTATATGTATATAATATATGTTTATATATATATATATATATATATGTCAAAGAATAATTCCAGATCATTTGGTGCTTCAGTTTGGTGCCTATATACTTTGCTGCAGTCCTGTAGTAGTAGATTTAGCTACTACTATGCTCCAGTATTTGTAGAGAAAGCCATCATTTGACTTCCTTCCATAAGAGTATTTCTGGAGTGATCTCATGTACCATTTCATAAATAGAGTATAAGGGAAAGTACAGTCTTTATTCAAAAGCACTATATGTTATATGATTTTACATTTTAGTTAGAATATTTTTTAGAAAAAATATTGAATTATATTTAACGATATAATAAAAATATCAGGTCTTGCTAATTAAAAAAAAACTAAATTATTGGAATGTTTTGCTCATCTTCAAAAACAATTCAAATTATGGTCCTCTATTTTAAGAAAGAAATGAAAATAAGCTTAATTTTTAAATAAAATAATATTATTTTAATTGTCTAATATCCAACAATAATTATGGGGCAAAAATGAAAGTTAAAAAAATGATACTTTTGATTTCTATCCACTTTTTTTTTTTTCTATTTCTTATATGTTGTTGTTGTTGTTAATTGCCATTGAATTGGACCCGACTTATAGTGACCCCTCCCCCCTTGGGTTTCTGAAGCAGTATCACCATGGAAGTAGATTGCTCAACCTTCCTTCCCAGGAGTGGCTGATGGGTTTGAACCACCAGCCTTCTGGTTAGCAGTCAAGTGTCTTAGGCACTATGCCACTAGAACTCCTATTTCTTATATGTAAGAGTAAAATTATTAGATTTATTCTTGATCATTAGCATGCCTCATATGCATATGAAAGCTCGATGATGGGTAAGGAAGACCAAAGGAGAATTGATGCTTTTGAGTTGTGGTGCTGGAGAGAAATACTGAAAATAATGTGGAATATGAAAACTAACAAACTTGTCCTGGAAGAAGTGCAGCCAGAATGTTCCTTAGAAGTGAGACAGTCAGACTTAATCTACCTGTTTTGATCATGTTGTCAGAAGGGACCATTCTCTGGAGAAGGATATCATGCTTTGTAAAGTATAGAAGCGTAAAAGGGGAAGATGAACTGGATCAACACAGTGGCTGCAACTGTGGGCTCAAACATAGCAAGTATTGTGAGGATGGCACAGTATCAGGCAGTGTTTCCTTCTGTCAGTCATAGGGTCACTGCGAGTCGGAGCCGACCAGATGCCATCTGATAACATTTGCTTTCAGATCCTTCGTGCTTTTTGCAATGGTATTGTAAATGGAAAACACATTTGAGCATAATTTGGGACCTTTAATTATGTTCACAAGAATAAACTATCAAATGATTATTCTGAACCATTTATTTATGTTCCACTAATACATACTGAAAAAAGTAGGAAAGATTGCACATATTCAGTATACACACTATAAAAAAATACAAGTCATTTGGCAAAAAGATCATTTAATTGACTGATGCTTTGTCACAATTAGTTTCTTGTAAATGGAAATATATTAAAGTTACATCAAGCAGAACAGTTAAGAGCAATAAAAAAAGAAATTCATATGAAATGACACTGTGATCTTAATGTGATACATCCTTTAAAAATTATGTAATATTAATATATTTACAATTACAATAACTTAGATGACTTGTCTAGAAAAAGCAATTTGAATTGTTATCTCTAAGGAATATAAACAACCAAAATATTATGAAAAATTAATTGAATGTTTGCAGATCATGAGTTATTTGGCCATTTATCATATTAATTTACACACACAATTATTTTATATTTTATAACAACAACTAAATACTAAATATGCGTACTTGGTAAGTTGTTCTTTGTTGAAATAGACGTAACAATTATTCTCTACATTTTCTTTTTCCTTTTTTAAATCATCTAACATAAACTGGATGTTTAGAATTTCTACTGCAAAAAAATGTTGTAAAATTACAAGAAGAATGTACTGTGATAGATGAGTAAGAAAATCTGAAAAACATTTCATTAATGGAAGTTTTAAAAATGTGCTAATTGTAACGTTTTAAATATGAATTTTTGTACTACAAAAATTGTATTAGAATGAAATTCATATAATGTCTGCATAATTAAAACTTTAATGGTAAGTCAACACATATTTATAAACATTATATATTCAGAAATAATTGAATGTATAAATACTATGATTTGTAGAACATAAATGGTCAAAATTGCAAGTATGTAATCCATTCATTTTCTTTATCTGGGGAAAAAGAAGTGGTGCTCCTGGGAAAGGAAGAATTCTGGGGACCTAATTAGCCTCCTTCTAAACATATTAATGAGATATACCTAGCTCCATCCCCCTCACCAACAATAATAGAGGAATTCTATTTATGGAGTGCTTATAGGAGATGGGATTACTTGGAATCTATGCTTTAAAGGGAATGATTTTCTGGAAAATGTCACACAGATTATGTTGATCTCTATCTATATCTGCTTTTTCTTAATTATTCCACCTAGTCATTTCACACAATACATGTTTTGCATAATTAATTCCATGTAGGTGTCTGCTTCTTAGAAGATCCAAATTGAAACAAGTATGACGAGATGTGGTCCTTGGAAACAGGCTCTAAGATGAGTTTTACGATACCCTCATCACCCTCTTGCAGGCAAAGAGGATTCTATCACATGTGCCAGATGGAACATAGATAACCACAGGCAAAAGATGACATTCCAGTTGCTAAAGATTTAACTGACCGAAGCCTACAAAAAAGTTCTGGTGGAGCAAAACACTCTTTAGGTCTCCAGACTGAGTCATTTGAAAGGTATAGGAAGCTTCAATGCCAACAAGGACCGTGGAGTTTGATAGTTCTTTATATGCTGATTGATGTTCTTCAGAGGAATAATGCAAATTTATGGGTTGTTGATAAGAAATAAAGATTCAGTTTGAGAGCCAGTGCATCACTTTGTACCTTACAAACACCAAACCAAACCAAACCCTCTGTCATTAGTTGATTCCTACTCTTAAATCCTGCAATTGAAGAAAAGTTTACTGAATTTACTGAGAACATGACAGATTTGCAGAGATTAACAGATATTTAAAGCTCTGCCAAATAAGTTTTGTATTCTAAATCAATCCAGGTTAGCAAAACTTGGGAATTTAAAATACTGGATGGGACAATGTTGGTTTTGCGGAACTTCTGAACCCTTAAGGCTACAGTAGTGATCCAATCATTCTTAGTTAAAAAACCAAATTCACTGCCATCGAGTCGGATCTGACTCATAGTGACCCCTCCTTGGGTTCCCAAGGCAGTATCACTACAGAATTAGATCGCCCAAATTTCTTCCCAGAAGTGGCTGTTGGGTTTAAACCACCAGCTCTCTGGCTATCAGTCAATGGCCTTAGGCACTACACCACCAGAGCTTAGAATGAACATTTCCTCTTTGGCAAAGATGATGCAGAGATCTCTCTACTGGAAAATAACAGGTGCTTTCTTCATGAGCTTTTCCCTCTTCCTCTCACTGCATCTAGGCTAATATTTAGGGTTAAAACAGTCTCCTTTAGTGGTCCTCAGAGTTGATTAAACGGTTATACACTA
This sequence comes from Orycteropus afer afer, assembly GCF_000298275.1. Lineage (NCBI taxonomy): Eukaryota > Metazoa > Chordata > Mammalia > Tubulidentata > Orycteropodidae > Orycteropus > Orycteropus afer. The sequence continues at coordinate 3,200,327 of NW_006921961.1, forward strand.
AAGTAGCAGGAAAAAATTAACTAGCTTATACAATAGGAGTCAGAAGAGGAAAATATCAGTAGATTTTGATTTAGAGGAAACTTAATAAAAGGAATTAGAATGTTACACTAGAGAAGAGATTCACTGTGAATAACTTGGTACATGAAGATTACTAAAGTTTGTCTTGTTCACCAAGAGTGTCAGGTGAATATAGGACACCTATGTTCCATAGATCCAGAAGTAAAATAAATCTACTAAACTTGGTATTTTTTTTTCCTTTTTCTATGCAAATTAAGGCCAAGTTTTCCAACTACCAAAACTTATTTGTTTCCAACTGTTACATTCCAATCACTAGTAATTACCAATATATCTTGACTGCATGTTCGTTCAATTTCAGAGTGCAGAAATTGGTAATAATCTTTAATTTCTTCATTTTTGGCTTTGGTAGCTCTTGTATAAATTTGACTAATGGTAGTATTAACTGGTATTCCTTGTAAGTGTTCAGATATTATCTTATCACTGACAGCATTATAGTTCAGTACAGTTCTTGAAACATTCTTTGTGATGATGAACGCCATGTCATTCTTGTTTAATTTGTCATTCCCATCATAGTAGATTAAAAATGGCCAATACCAGTCCATTTCTGCTCACTAATGGTTAAGATAGGCATCTTTATATGTTCCATTTCATTTTTGACAACTTCCAATTTCTGTAGATTTCTAGATTTACTAGATTCATACTCCATACATACATGTTCCAATTATTAATGAATGTTTGAGCTGTTTCTTCCAATTTTGAGTCAGGTCACATCAGCAAATGAAGGTCCCCAAAACTTATTCCATCCACATCATTATGATTGACTCTCTTTGAGGAGGCAGCTCTTCACCAGTCACATTTTGAGTGCCTTCCAACCTGAGGGGCCCATATTCTGGCACTATATCAGACAATGTACACATGGACTTCACCAGATGGAACACACAAGAATCAGATTGACTACATCTGTGGTAAGAGGCAATGGAAAAGCTCAATATCTTCAGCCAAAACCAGCCCAGAGCTGATTGTGGAACAGACCATTAACTGCTCATATGCAAGTTCAATCTGAAGTTAAAGAAGATTAAAACAAGTCAACAAGAGCCAAAATATTACCTTGAATATATCCCTCCTGAATTTAGAAACCATCTAAAAAATAGATTTGATGCATTGAACACCAATGACTGCAAACCAGATGAATTGTGGGATGACATCAAGAGCTTCATCCATGAAGTAAGAAAGAGGTCACTAAAAAGAAAACAAAAAAAGGGAAGACCAAAATGGATGACAGAAGAAACTCTGAAACTTGCCCTTGAGCGGAGAGTAGCTAAAGCAAATGGAAGAAAAGACAAGATAAAAGAGCTGAACAGAAGATTTCAAAAAGCAGCTCGAGAAGACAAAGGCAATTATTATAATGAAATGTGCAAAGAGCTAGAAAACCAAAAGGGAGGAACAGGCTCAGCATTTCTCAAGCTGAAAAAATTGAGGAAAAAATTCAAGCCTCGAGTTGCAATATTGAAAGATTCTAAGGGCAAAACATTGAATGATACAGGGAACATCAAAAGAAGATAGAAAGAATACACAGAGTCACTATACCAAAAAGAACTGGTCAATCTTCATCTATTTCAGGAGGTGAAATATGATCTAGAACCAATGGTACAAAAGGAGGAAGTTGAAGCTGCGATGATGGAATTGGCAAAGAACAAGGCTCCAGGAATTGACAGAATACCCACTGAGATATTTCAACAAATGGATGGCACACTGGAGGCACTCACTCGGTTATGCCAAGAGATTTGGAAGACAGCTACCTGTCCAACTGGCTGGAAGAGATCCATATATGTACCCATTCCAAAGAAAGGTGATATCACAGAATGTGGAAATTATTGAACAATATCATTAATATCACACACAAGTAAGATCTTACTGAAAAGAATTCAAAAACTGTTGCAGCAGTATATTGACAAAGAACTTCCAGAGGTGCAAGCTGGATTCAGAAGAGGACGTGGAACAAGGGATATCAGAGCTGCTGTCAGACGGATCTTGGCTCAAGGCAAAGAATACCAGAAAGATGCTTACTTGTGCTTTATTGACTATGCAAAGGCATTTGATTGTGTGGATCATGACAAATTATGGATAACATTGAGAAGAATGGGAATTCTTGAACACTTGATTGTGCTCATGAGGAATCTGTACCTTGACCAGGAGGCTGTTGTTCGAACAGAACAAGGGGACACTGCATGGTTTAAAATCAGGAAGGGAGTGTGTCAGGGTTGTATCCTTTTCCCATACTTATTCAATCTATATTCTGAGCAAATAATCTGAGACGCTGGACTATATGAAAAAAAAACATGGCTTCAGGATTGGAGGAAGAATCATTAACAACCTGAGATATGCTGATGATACAACTTTGCTTGCTGAAAGTGAGGTTGACTTGAGGCACTTACTGATGAAGATTGAGGAACAGTCTTCAGTATGGATTACATCTCAATATAAAGAAGACAAAAATCCTCACAACTGGACCAATAAGCAGCATCATGATAAATGGAGAAACGGTTCAGGTTGTCAAAGAATTCATGTTGCTTGGTTCCACAATCGAGGCCAATGGAAGCAGCAGTCAGGACATTAGATGATGTGTCACACTGGGTATATCAGCTGTGCAGGAACTCTTTCAAGTGCTGAGGAGCAAGGGTGTCTCCTTGAAGACTAAGGTGCACCTGACACAGGCCATGATATTTCCAGTCACTTCACATGCATGTGAGAGCTGGACAATGAATAAGGAAGACTGAAGAAGAGTTGATACTTTTGAGTTGTGGTGCTGGTGAAAAATGCTGAAGGTTTCATGGACTGCCAAAAGAACTAACAGATCTGTCCTGGAGGAAGTGCAGCCAAGATGCTCTTTGGAAGCAAGGATGGCCAGATTTCATCTCACCTACTTTGGTCATGTTGTCAGAAGGGACCATTTTCTGGAGAAGGATTTCATGCTTGATAAGGTGGAGGGTCGACAAAAGAGGGAAAGGTCTTTGACGATATGGACTAATATGGTGGCTGTGACAATGGGCTCAAGTATAGATGTTCCACATCATAAAGCTGGTGCAGGATTGGGTGATGTTTCGTTCTGCTGTGCATGGGGCAGCTATGAGTCGGAAGTGACTCAATGGCACCTAGCAACAATATCAGACAATGTTTCTCTGCTTGTCATAAAATTTTCCAGTAATATATCAGACAGTGTTTCACTACTATTCATAAGGTTTTCAGTGGGAAAATATTATCTCAATATCCTCCAGAAATTCCTCAGCCTATCCTTAATATAAAAATAATATCAGCAATAGTTAAGTAGTCACTGAAAGACAAGCTATACTGCCATTACAGAAAGATGAATAACATCTTAAAAGAGAGATAAAACTCTCCAGACATAATTGCTGATCAGTGATCATAGAGCTTCTGTTGTTGTTGTTATATGCTGTGGAGTCAGACTTCACTCACAGCAACTCCTCCTTGGGTTTCTGAGGCAGTGTCACTATAGGAATAGATTGCCCAACCTTCCTTCTGAGGAGTGGCTATTGTGTTTGAACCATCAGCCTTCTAGTTAGCAGTCAAGTGCCTTAGGCACTATACTACTAGAGCTCCCATAGAGGTTCTAATCATGATTTTTTTTTCTAATAATTATTTTTTTTTTTAATTCAATGATGGTCTTATTTAAACTTTTGCAATCATAACTGTCTTCTTCCATGTCAGGTTTGTTGGAAAAGTATTGTACGACCCTTGTTTGAGATACCTACTTTTTAAAAAAATTTTATTGTGATTTGGGTGAAAGTTTACAGAGCAAATTCATCTTCCACACAGCAGTTCACATACACTTTGTCTTGTGACATTTACTGCAATCTCCCACAAGCAACAGTCCTTCTCTCCCTTCCTCCCTATAGCCACCTCTTCCCTGTGTCTTTCCCTCCCATGCATTCCTGCCCCTCCCCCAGTTGTCTCTCTGTGCGTACACAGCTCTTCTATTCTCCCATGATTGATGTCTCCAAGGAGTGTATCTACCTGTTGTAAATGTTCAGCTCCTATGCGTGACTTTTATTTGGCTGGAAGCCACAGGAATGGGTTCAGTTCCAGACCTGAAAGGCAGCTAAGGGCCATAGTCTCAGCGGTTCCATCCAGCTCTATCAGACCAGCAAACCAGGTCCTTTTTTTTTTTTTTTTTTTAATGATTTTGAATTTTGTTCCACATTGTTCTCCCTCTCTGTCTAGGTTCACCTACATAGATTACATAGATCCCTCTCTGAGTTTTGATAATGGTAGCCAGGCACCATCTAGTTCTTCTGGTCTCATAGTCATATAGACTGAGGACTGCATGGTGTACAAGTTGCTTGGACTAATTTTTCCCATGTGTCTTTGGTTTTCCTCATTCTTCTTTGCTCTGGATGAGAGACTCATCATTGCATCTAGATGGCTGCTTGCAAGCTTTTAAGATCCCAGTCTCTACTCATCGAAGTAGGATGTGGAACAATGTTTTGTGTAGTATGTTATGCCAATTGAACTTGATGTCCCCTGTGACCATGGTCCTGAGCCCACAGGATACCTACACTGTTTAATGTTCACAGTCATCCATCCAAGGCCAACTCATGTCGACCTTACGTACAACAGAATAAAATGTTGCTTGGTCCCTGAGCCCATTGTTGCAGCTGTTGTGTCAATCCTTCTTACCAGGGGTCTCCATCTCCCTTTTTGGTCCTCTACTTCAGCAAATATTTTGTCTCCTTCTAGCAACTGATCCTTCTTAATGATGTGTCTAAGGTAAGCAACTAAGGCAATAATGTACTTGCAGTGTAGTAAATTACTTAGTGTGGCTTTTCTACCCATAAGTCTTTGTAAACTCCAAGGTGGGATTTTCTATGAGCAACTGAGGAGCTATCCACCTGGGTTATTTCTGTTGGGCGTGGCACAATACAATGTTCTGGGAGGTTCCAACTCTCTCTCACGTGCTTAGAGTTCT